>NW_026267132.1:666925-669395 GCF_000697945.3 Frankliniella occidentalis | reverse complement strand
CAATAAAAGTCAATCCTGCGCTACAGCAGCAGAGGAATTCCATTAACTCTATCATCACCACCAGAGTGTGCGCAAGGGGTGTGCCCGTCCGTAAAATGGTTTATTCCGGTATTCGCCCCCTCCCCCCTCCCCTTCCTCTCCCGTCTCTCACTCTCTGCACTTGTGCACTCCATCAGCGGACACGCGCCACGGCGGCCGTGTTGACGTTTGGCCCTCTCGTCTCTGGCGCCGCCACCGCGGCCCCCGCCCGCCGCCACGGCCGCCGCTTGCACGCTCTCACGCCTCCGTATTATCGCAACAAACAGGCCAAAATGTATTCACCCCTGCCTCCTGGCCTCCCCCCCCCTCCCCTCTCCTCACCTCTGTTCCTCTAGCGCACACACTAGGAGGGCGATCGGCCGGATTGGCCAAGTTCCGGCTGGAACATATATCGACACGGTATCCTCAAAATTTTTAGTGTTTTGTCAGCATAAGGACGAAACACTGAAATTCGGATGCTCGCTTACGAAATCGGCTTACCGGAAGTCCGGATAAATACGGGGCGCGGCTCTGTCTCCGATCGCCCTCCGCCGGCCTCCCTGACCCTGACCTATGCAGAGGCGCCCCCTTTTGCCGTGAGTCACGCAGGTGTCGGTGGCGGGGCCCGCGGCGGCCCCGGGGCGAGCAGAAGCTCGAGCAGAAGCGAGCGGGCGGCCGGATACGCGGAACAAAAGTAATCGCGGCTAAGCTTGTGCGCCGCAGCGCCGGAGCTCGAATTCATTGACTCGCCCAAAAATGCAGCCAAAGAAAGTGAATGAGTGAGTGAGCGAGCGATATAGTAGAGTGCGAGCAAAAGTTTTGCAACAAGAGATTCCCTCCTAGCTCCCTTTGCACACCGCGCGTGATCCGGGATCATACCATTGATCGCAAATAGGATTAATTGCTTAATTGTGGACAATCCCCGGTGTGGCTTCCTGTGCCTTGTGCCGTGGCCAGCGGGCCGTGAGCAGTTCTTCCTCTTCTTGTCACTGCGTTGTGCGATGCAGTGGCATGGCGTGCTCCTTGTGCGTAAAGGTGTAATGAAACACTTAAGATAAAGTGACACGTTTAGTGCACCCTAAACGGCGTGGTCGCCGAACTTAATTGCATAAAGTTTGGTGGCACTCTTTTTGCACTGCCAAATTTTGTCCGTATTCTGGCCGTTGTTTTTCCAAAATGTAATCATCTCTTTTGAAGAGTAGAAGCAGGCCAAATTTTGGCAAGCAAACGCGAACGAAAAATTCCGAGACCCATACCGATGAAAAATGGAGTCAAGTGAATTTAGCACATAGCAGCCGGTCGATAGCCGAGCCTTCAGAAGAAATAATGCGGTTGCAGGTGTCAGGGCGTAGTGGTACTTCACACCTCTCAGCAAGGTGTAGGACGTAGGACGGTGTGAGGGAAGGGCTGGAGCGAGCACGTCAAGAGGGAAATGTGCGCCATTTGGCCCCCGGGTGCTGCACATATAGCCACGGCACGGCCCGCTGCACTCTGGAGAGGGCGGGCGCGGCTCAGAGAGGACTTGACTTCTGCCTCACTGCTCTCCTTGGTGATCCCGCCAAGCGTGTGCGAGCCGAAGGACACGTCTGTGTGTGTGTGTGTGCGTGGGCGGGGGGATGGCCGCTCCAGGTGCAGTGCAGTTGCCTTATATACCCGCCGCCCTGATTTGAATACCGCGCGCATGGAGCCCCATTGTGCCCCGCCGGCCTCATCTATCCCCGCAGCTACTTATTAATTCACGTGTCTGCCGGGCCACCTTTCCGTAATGACACGTGTGTGTGTGTGTGTGTGTGTGTGTGTGTGTGTGTCACTACTGCCCGTAGGTTGCTATATGTTCGTGCGGGCTGCCCCGCGGTTGTGGCCCACTGCGGCGGCGCGGGATGGTGGGAGGGGGACGTGAGGAAGGGCGAGGAGGCTGGGGGAGCCGCACGTTGGTGGGGCCTTAGTCGTCTGATGAATGTTCCAAGTCGCTTAGGGAGAAACGCGTTCAGACACATTTTATAAGATCGAGCAGCAAAGGCATTTCCTCATATTATTACTCTCAATTTGACGGCCCATACGTGTATTTTTATTTTTCTCCTTGGGATTTCTCATATTCTGAATATCTTTCGTCGATGTCGTAGATGCCTTTGATTTTTTATTTTACCCCATCAGAATCAGAAATCTCGCCGTATCTAACATAATCTAACTATTTTCCTTCTTGTTTTGCAGCGCACCGGGTTGCGGAATGTGGCCGAATTCCCTTTCTGGCGGGTGAGTGCAACAGTCATGACCATTTCATATGGACTCCCCTCTCCCCTCCCTTTTTAAAACGTCATTATGTCCGCCAAACGTTTCTTGACACCGGCGGGGTAAGTAATGCCGTCGCTTTGCGGGTCCTGCAGCATTCGGACTGGAAGTGAGGTGAAGGATTTGGAAGGCGGTGTGACCTGGAAGGGGGAAGGGCTGGGGG
>NW_026267132.1:664426-666875 GCF_000697945.3 Frankliniella occidentalis | reverse complement strand
AGGCGGGGCGAGGCGGGGTGCGGCGGGGCCCTCGTGGAGGGGCCCTTGCCCAGACATGCGCGATGCGACGCCCTTCGCTGCGTGCTGCTGGCCGCTGCGGCTCGCTGCGGCACGGCCCAGTGTCTGTTTTGAAAAGTTGCACTCAATCGTCTTTAATACGGTTTGAGAAGCGCTAAGCCCGGTAAGCTGCGTAAGGCGCGGGCTCGCCTTATCTCCCTCCCCGGCTGGCGCTGCCCTGCCCGCGGGCCCTGCCCTGCCCGGCCCGCGCGCCGCCGCAGCCCGGCGCAGCCCCAGCTCGTAGGTAAGTTGATTGTGAGCCGCGCCGAGGAGAGCGCCGCGAGGGCGGTCGTGTTGTGCGGCGCGAGCGCGCGCCAGCCGCGAGACACCAGGAAATGTGCAGTGAGAGAAACAACAAACAAAAGCGAGTGCGCCGCCTCCTTCGCATCAAGCCTCATGTGGTCCCGGCCGGGCGGGCCCGCCCAGCAGGTCGAGCCGGCCTGGAGTGAGGTTAGGCGGCCCGCGAGGAGGTTAGGCGTGTCAGCTGACGGCCGACCTAACCTCACCGCCGGGTCGGCCGCCGCTGGCCGCGCCCGCCCGCCGTGCATGGCGAATCGTTATCGGGGCGCGGAGATCTGCCCGGCCCGGGGCGCGGCCAGAGGTGCGCTCACACCGCCAAAGAGTGTCGCGGACACTTGTGCCACTTGCGCCTCAAGAGCCGTTAGCTGTGATTCGTCGGTCGTCGTTTGACTCTGTCTGGTAAGGTGCAGTGAGCGATAGTCTGTGTGTTATGTGTGACGACCATCATGTGAAGACACTTCTTGGAGTTCTGCGCCGTAACCCAAAACCTGTACCTCCGAAAACAAAACCGACCTCACGAAAAATTGTGTGCACCTGTGAGCCAAAAGGGAAATCATTACGTGTAACCATTCTCGTGTTCAATGACGCGTATCTACAAAAGTACATCGGGACCACTCCTTCACGTCAAGGATGTCCCCTCGATCGAACAGGGGAGTGACATGTGTCACGATAAGACCTTATCTCTCTCTCTTCCCGATTAGACCGGTATTCCTTATCGCGAGTTTGATATGCATTTCTCGATGACCGCTATGCGCGCACCCAAATTCTTTCCGCTGTCTCTCGACAATGCAGCTTTTGGCGCGCTCTGGGGCCGGGGCCTAACGAGGGGGATTATCTGGCCGGGCGCCCGGGGCGTCGCACAGCACAGGTGTAACGAGGGACTGTTGTTGGGAATTCCCCCGACGGGTGACTTCGCCGAACTTTACAACTACTTACGGAACACTAAACCCGTATACGATGACATATATATTCCAGATGCATTTTTTAAAAATCGTAAATCGTATGTAGATTTTGTGACATTATTTACTCAAACCAACCCAAATTTTTGTGGGAGTATTTTCAGAGAATACTTACCAGAAATCGTGTCTGTTGTTAACTGTACAAAATCGTTATATTGCCTATTTATACACAAATGCTAGAGAACATACAGTATGCAGCTGTGCATACTAAGATGCTGTATACACGCCCTGAAATCCAAAGACTTTCAATCTCGGGCTGCCCTGCTTGCTGCTGTTTTTAAAAGTATTCTTCTGCTCCTGTTCCAGGCTTTTAAAACAACTCCGATGTAAAGCCAATGTCGACGCAGGGCCGAGCAGAGTAAGTCACTACAATAATACTACTTCATGGGAGCAGTTTGCCTGCAAGCGATGAGCCTTTCCTTTGCCTCTTACTTGAGTAGGATTCAATTTATCTGATCCTGCGACCGGGGGGATGAGAGCTTGTACTCACACATGCATGCATTTGTTTGGGTTGGACTTGGATCCAAACGTGTACTTTGAGCACAATGTTGTTTTTTTACGTCATCACCATTTCTTTCTCTGATTTTCTTTCCCTGGTTGCAAGTGTGAAATTTAAAATATATGGAGGGTCTGTGTGTTGCACGCGTAAGAATAATGGCACCAGATGCTTTTTCGTTTCGAATCGACTCCTGTTTCATGAAAATATTGAAACGCGTTCAAAATGATGCAGTTGTTGTCGGGCGCCTGGCCGGCGGGCAGCGTTCGCCGCGCCCCGCCTCTCGCGCGTCTCCTCAGAACAAAAGCGACTGTATCTCAAGTTTCACCCCCTCGGGGCCGCCCCGCCCCGCCCCGCTCCGCCGCCGCTCGTCCGAGCCGAGGTGTGGCCTCACACACGCAAGAGCTCACTAATCCTCGGACGAGACGGAGAGCAAGAAGAGGAGAGCAGCGTCTCATTTCACATGGAGAAAAGGGAGGGGATAAAAAAATAACTTGCGCCCCCCCAACCTCCGAAGGGTTGTGTTGTGCAGTCAGTAGACGCGGGGGACCGTCGACAAAACGGGTGACAATAGACCATATATTGGTCGGCATGAGACAGAGATGGAGCAGGGAAAGGGAGAAGGGAGGGAGGGGGG
>NW_026267132.1:663040-664376 GCF_000697945.3 Frankliniella occidentalis | reverse complement strand
GGGGGGGGGGGCAGACACAGAGGAGAAAGAGCACTCCTGCTGCTTGGCACGCAACGGCGATTTGCGAATCCCCAAAATATGACAAAATGGTCCACGTGCGGGATGAGGGTGGAGGAGACGTCTGCCCCTAATCTGGCTATTTATGAAGGCTCTATATTTCAGGTCGGTGTCGCCAAATGTGTTGCTGTAAATACCAATTTATTTATTCTCCCCTGTTACTGTGTGCCTCTTTTTTTTATATCACGCCTTTTGATTTTGTCCGCTTGCGCGCGCATCCTCTGGATCGCTGTGCCACTCCACCACTGCAACGGACGGCTGCAACTCCATCCTTATCCCCCGGTGCTCTCGGCGGCAGCAGAAGATCGCTCCTCGCACTTCTATACTTTTCGCAACTTTTCCCCTAACGAGCGCGCTCCGCCCTCCCCTGGAAAGAGCAGGCGAATAAAACAAGGAGGACCATCCAAAAGCTGGGAGGCGGGCGGGCGCGCGCGGGCGCGGGCGGGCGGGCTCGCGCAGGGCCGAGCTGTGCTGCCAAATGAAGCCCGTCTGTCAATAGTCGCTGCTGCTGCTTTGCCTTCGCCTGCCCCGCTCAAAACGCCTTATTCAGCGTCTCTCATTTCAGGGATTAGGCAACTGTATCCGCTGCGGCCTGCGGGCCCGCCCCGCCCGCCCCGCCCCGCCCCACCACGCAGCGCCACGACGCCCTGCCATTGTCTGACGATGACGTTTTATGATATTCCATTCTTGGAGTTTGTTTTCTGCCCCCCTTGCTCTCACTCTGCTGTTCCTTTGATTCGGGTGGGCGCATAGAGGGGCAGGTAAGTGCGAGCGCGTAGTGTTGTGGCCAACTACTGTGAGGTAATTCGAGGAGGCTATGAGACCGTTTAGATATCCACCCCGATACGCGCCGACACGCGGGGGACCCTCGTATCTCCCCGTCGAGCGCCGCTCAGTTGCGGTGCTCTTCCCGGCCGATGAGTTCTCAGGTTTCCCGAGGGGCGTCAGAGTTGAAAAACGCAACGAGCGCGGCAGGGATAGGTGTCGATATGGGTCACTTCTCGGAGGTCACATGCTACACTAGTCTATCAAAAGGAAAGACTTATTTTGCGTGTGGCGAGGGGATGGCGGATGGATGGGGAGGCAGGACGAAATGTTCTCGCTATGCGCGAGGAGATACGTTTCCCCCCCGCCGAACCCTTTTTCTTCGGCTGTCGCGTCGTGTGCCCTTGGGCTCAGGCTGGTGTTTACCTCCACGGGGCCGCCCTCCTCTCGGGGCGCCACCCGCGCTACCCCGCCCCGCCCCGCCCCGCGAACGCCCCTGCATCCCCTGACGTAA
>NW_026267132.1:640769-656939 GCF_000697945.3 Frankliniella occidentalis | reverse complement strand
GGGGGGTATTCCGCGCGTGGCGCGCGCCTCCTAAGCGCCCGGGGATAATTGTGTTGATTAATGCGAGGGCATATTTTGAGATTTTCGACCCGCCTCTTTGAAGTGCGTCGTCGGCCGGCAGGTCGGCTACGTATCGCGGTAGCAGCGCCCTGCTGTTTTATGACCGATTTGTGTCGCCTTCGTCGTATAAGCCTTTCCTTCTTAGGGCCTCATTCCTCTCTTCTTATTGTCGCTGTTATTATTACTCCTGTATCGCACCGCAACAGGTACGTTTGTTACATTTATTTCCCGCCCCAAAACCTCCTCTTCCGTCTCGGCCGTCCGACTCGCCCGATCACTATTGCTTCTTCCGCTTATCTGTGTTTGTGCAGCACTACAGGTGGCCCTAATGAAGATAAACTAAACGGGCCGTGTCTGGCGGCCGGGCCCACCAGACCTGGCCGCCAGTTGGTGCTAAACAGCGCGAGGACGCGGTCGCCACGCGACTACACGACCACAAAATCGAATTGTGAGAAATATTTCGAGGAGTCACGGGAGAAATTTTTAATAAAAAGTGTTGGAAAGTTACGTCTGAAAATATTAGTAAATGATTACAAATCTCTCACTAGACGATTCCTTTGACTTGAAGCGGAATAATAAGAAAAAGAACGGAGGTCAGAAAAATAAAGAGTAGTAGAATCTGTACTGGCGTTTGATGGCTTTTCACTCAGCAATTTCTCATACGGGGATATTGCTCCCGTTTCTGACTACCGTTTTGTTTATTCTCCTTCCCCACAACACATTTGGAGTACCGCGATCGCATCGTTAGTCGTAAATTACGATTACGATACATTATTATTATTGCTCATTTACAAATATTTTTCAAACGATGATAACACCCAGAGAACGATTTAGTTGATACGACTAAATCAGGGTTGTAAGAAACAAAATTCAGTACCTAAAACCGACTAAAGTTTAGTAACCCCATTTTTAACTAAATATGGTCACACCAATCAAATTAAGTCAGCTAGACTAAATTAATTCATCGCCACTAATAAATTTTGGGCTCTAGAGCTACAATTTCGTTGGTTTTGAATTTGGTTCTCTGGGCTAAACGGTCTTCTGGGTGAAGTTTTCAAATCATCACGATCAGCCAATAGGTACGCCGTTTGACAGGTTATTCCATCAACAAACAAATGCAGAAGGCACCAGCCGCTGGCAAATATTCCGTCGACTTCTGGGTGTTAAAATACTATGCTACCACAACCACAAGTCAGTCCGTCTCCTCTAGCGCGCCCGGCGCGGTGCAGTGCCGGTTCGCCTCTCAAATATTTATCGCTCCAGCTCGATTAATCAACTCGCAATAAATTTGATTTGGAAAGCAATTTGACGACCGGCCGGGCCGTGACGCTGGTGACCGTCCACTATCCCGGTTGCGGTCCTCGCCTCGCCTCGTCGTGCCGTTTAGGAAACGCTTTGCGTCGCTTCAGAAAAAATACTAGTTTTATTAAAGGGGAAAAATCAAGTAGAAAACGAATTTAGAGGAGAAGAGTTGAACCAGACAGTGCAAAAATCGCCCCCAGATTTCCAGATTTCTCTGCGGCCTTCTTCGGTCTTAGACTTTGTGGCGCCCCCTTCTCCCCCTCCTTACCTCCACTGATAGGTCCGAGGTGCAGTCAAGGAGAAGGGAGCCCAGCTGATCAAACCTCCGAAAGGGAATAGTAGTGCAGACCACATGCCTGGCTCCCCCTCCCCCACTCACCTTCCCCCCGGCCTCGGCGGCTCCACGGTGTCTGAAAAGGACCAGGGCAATCCCAGGTCAACTTACTCTCAGGTGAGTGGGCTCCTTGTATGCAGCCCGCCGACATCCCACGCGTTTTAAAAGTATCCAGTCGTTTGTTGAATTTTGATTGAAGGAAAGTACACTCTAAATGACCAGGGTCTTGTCCAGCCAAAGATGCAAATTTTTCGGATTTAATAACTGCATCCTGCAACATGCGCTCAGAGATGCATCTTGCAAAGGACAAAAAATAATTTGGATTAACACTTTTAAATTTGGCGGTTTTCTTAACAGCCGGACATGTATGTGCGGTATTTGGGGAGAGAACTTGTATCTTTCCACCCCCGGAATACAGGGGGGGTGATTTGCACCATCCTTTTCTTCTGGCTACTGTATCGTAGGCTGGATGCAGGCCTGCAGGCTTGCTTGCCAAATACCTAATACTGGGGTTTACTCTGGCGCCTATGGTGCCGTAGTATGCAACACGCCTGCATACCTTCTGGATCAAGGACTCTGTAACCAGAAAAACAAGCAGGCCCGCCCTTCCGCCAAACGGAGTTGCCAGCTCCGCTTCGCTCCACCGGCAACTCCGTTCGGCAGGGGCCGGGCCTGCTTGGCCTGCCGGCGGCGATGGTCGGGCCTCCGGCCCGACCATTTCAGTCTCGCGATTTACTGAAGTGCATAATCAAATAAATAATGTGACCGGTAAATCACTTGGCATATTTGAGTAAACTAAAGCGTCCGGCGAGGGGCCTGCGGCCCTAGAAATTTTCCCCCTGGACATGACAAGAGACTGTAACGGGGCAACACCGTGACTACACCCCACCCTTCTGCTTTGCTTAAAAATAAAAAAGGTGAACCCGCGCAGTTTTTAGATTGTACATTGTTTGTCAAACAGTCTTAAAACTTGACTTTCTGCTATTGTTTTCAATATATCTACCTCTAGGTCCGAAACAGTAAAAGATACGGCAAATCCGAGGGTAATTTCAGATGCAGAATGTGTTGTTTTGGGGGGGTACTTCCTCTGACATTTTACGATTGGACGCCTCCTTGTACGTCTTTATAAGCAACGCGGTCATTTTCGCCGTATTTCGTCGAAATAAGCACTCTAGCGCCCAAACGGTGCAAGATAGGGTCAAACGGACGAAATTTTCGCCCAAAGGGCTCTACTTTCACGAGTTACCCCTTAGGAGACCATAAAAAAATATTTGATTTTCTACTTTTTGGACCAACCCCTATTTCTTTGTTACCCCCTTTCACCCCCTTAGGGGTGGTTGCCAGGATTTGCACCAGGCGTTTCGTTGTCCAGGAGTGACCCCTAAGATACCCTGAAATTTGCAGACCTCTAGCTCATCTCCTTCCTCTTACACGGACGACGGACAGACGGACGGACGGACGGACGGACGGACGGACGGACACGAGAGCGGTTGCATAAGCCCGCTTTAATGCTTTTTTAAAAGCAGAAGGGCGGGCTAAAAAGGACGACGCAGTTCACCCACCCTGTCTATCCGATCCTAAGAAGGCGAATTATTTTTAGCAGGGTTGGTCTGGTCCCGAGCTCGATACACCGTGTTTCATTTCTTTCTCATTCGTTTTCTTCCCCTCCAGTTATACTGACTGAGCTGGGCCCCGTACGGTGCAAACGGTGCATTGTCCCGCCCCCGTTCTGTTAAAAATCTTTTACGAAACCAACGGGGAAACAACTCATCACAAAAAAAAATAAAAAATGAAAATGACGAAAGCTGAATAAAACGGTATACGAGACGTAGAATCGAGCACATCACCAGGCGGTGGTGCTGGCCGGGCCTGCTGCACACAGCCAGGTACAACCAAAGACATCACCACCCACCGATCACTCCTCTGGAATGTAATTTTCTGAATTTGGGGGGCCAACACTGCTGACAGCGCCCAGGAATTGAGTCAGCCGTTTGAATGGGACGTATGAATGAAGCGCGGGGCGTGGCGGGGCGTGGCGGGGCGTGGCGTGGTGCAGACAACCTCGTTAGCACCTGCGGTGTGGCCGTGTGGCCTGTCCGTCACCGATACGGACACCACACCACGCCTGGCTAGCAGCAGCAGCCCCAACTCGAGACGGTTTCGGGTTGACCCCACATGGTCGCCTCTTTCCTTTCCTAGAACAAGACCACCCCTCTAGAAGCGGCGGCGCTGCGTCCAACAAAGGCGATCTACTCGCGCAATGTGGAACAGCTTGCATGCGATTACCCCGCCAAATCAAAGGGATGTCGCTCGAGTGACACATGATTCGGGAAACCTCAGCGAGATACCAGCCCTCCCCCCCCCCCCCCTCCCTCCCCAGAGGCCGCGCGCGCAGGGAGGAACCTAATGAAATATCAATTATCATATTGGTTACCCCGCATTGTAATCTTACACAAAAGGGGAGGCAGGCTGTCCGAGGGGAACGGTGCAGCCTCCGCGCCCCGCCCCGCCACGCCCCGGCCCACCCCCACAACAAACCTATCCCGGCCCACGCCACGCCCCGCCACGCCCCGCTGCCACAATGTTGCTATTCATGTCAAAGCAATGACGGCGACTACACCATTTCTGTGATTGCGAAGCCCGACGGGCCGGATTATTACATTGCCAGTCCCGGACTGAGATCAATTTCCGGGATGACGATCACAACAACGACCTTAGAGATCCGGAACAGCGGTGCGCTTGTGACTACCCCTTCTCCGAAATTTTCTTTCGATCCAAACGATTCGGGTTTTCAGAGAATTTCAAGATTTTGCAAAGTATTTTAGAATATTTTACAATAAGACAAACCCAACATCATACATAACCTACACAAGGAAGAGTGTACTTGAAACACACACAAAGAAGTGTGTGCTTACCCTTCATGGGCGATACGAAAAATTTCACTCACGCATGCTTGTTCATACTTGCTCTTTTGTGTGTGACATGTTTGTCTGCCACGCACACGTTTGTGATTAATTTTGAAAGTGTTTTGCGTTCATGTGCGCCACTACACACCTGTCAGCGTGTTGCACTGCAGCAGACTGCGCGGCGCTGGCCCCCGGCTGGCCTCCCGAGAGACTCGACCACAATGGAACCTATTACGGCGAGTAATCAGGGGGAAAAGTGGCGCGCGGCCGGACCTGCGGAGCCTGCGGACTGTATTCTGTTACTCTTGCATATTTCATCCGTGCGGACGCATCGTTTCTATACGTAGTACGTCCACTGTACACTTTTTACTAGAAAATTTGCCTAAGGAACTAACTAGAGTTTGGTGCTGTTGTATATCATCAAGAAATTGTTGAGCATTACTCACATTTTGCCTAGAATTACTAAACGTTTTCTTATAGAATTTGAATTACGGTAAGTTACTAGAAAAATGTTTAGTCAGTGATACTTGAAAGAAGTTGAGTAATACTAAATAATGCCTTGATAATATATACAACAGCACAAATCCTAAGTATAGCTAGTAGGCAAATGTTAGAGTACACTCTCATTGAATTCCCTTTGAGCCTTCACAAAACAAAAAGGTCAAATATATAGAGTAACCGCCGCCGTGGGTCATTTTATCTTTTTCGTCGAGATATTTTACTTTTTCTTAGTTATGGATTCGATCTCCCCCCCCGCACATACGCCCCTCCGCGTTAATCCGCCGGCCCACAAAAGCATAGGTCGCAATGGGCCGTCCAACTCATTATCGAGCGCGCCCCGTCGCACCCCCGGCCAATCGTGTTGTGTTGTGCAACTCCTTTTGTGCCGCTGGTTGTCACGCCGTCATCTCCCCGCGTCACAGCAGCGTCTTCTCTTCTGCTGCACCAGGATAAACGTTTATAGCTCACATGGAGTCTGCGCCATTTAAATCCCTCCATAAAATAATCGAAACGTGCGACAAACTTTCAACATTATTTCTGTCATTATTATTAGGGTAAAGAGAAAAGCTCACAAGTTTGCTACAATTGAGTCAGATTTTAACAATTGATTCGTCATAAGAATACTACTGCACGACATCATAAAGTGACAAAGTTTGGTTTCGCAAATACCTCTTAAGACTAGCTTGGGAAAATTTCTTTGGGCACTCTTTCTCTCGCCGGTCTTAGGTGTGTCTTCAGAATGCCAAGCTAATTCTTGCACACCGTGTACTAAAGTGGTTTCTCTCCGGTGTGGATTTGTGAATGTCTCTGCAGATGACCACGACGAGAAAATGGCTTGTTGCACACCATGCACTCAAATGGTTTCTCTCCGGTGTGGGTTCGTAGATGCATACGCATATGGGCATCCTGGGAGAACATCCTGTGGCATACCGTGCATTCAAATGGTTTCTCTCGAGTGTGGGTTCGTAAATGTGTCTGTAGATTACCACGCTGAGAAAATAGCTTGTTGCACACCGTGCACTCAAATGGTTTCTCTTCGGTGTGGATTCGTAGATGCGTGCGCAGATGGGCATCCTGGGAGAACATTTTGTGGCACACACTGCACTCAAATGGCTTCTCTCCGGTATGAGTTCGTAGATGGGTGCGCAGAACACTACTGCTGGGGAACATCCTGTGGCACACAGTGCACTCAAATGATCTTTCTCCGGTGTGGATTCGTAAATGAATCTGCAGATTACCACGGTGCGAAAAGAGCTTGTTGCACACCGTGCACTTAAATGGTTTCTCTCCGGTGTGGGTTCGTAGATGATTGCGCAGATTGGCATCCTGGGAGAACATTTTGTGGCACACACTGCACTCAAATGGCTTCTCTCCGGTATGAGTTCGTAGATGGGTGCGCAGAGCACTACTGCTGGGGAATATCCTGTGGCACACAGTGCACTCAAATGATCTCTCTCCGGTGTGGATTCCTAGGTGGGTGCGCAGATTGCAAGCGTGGGAGAACACCTTTTGGCACACCGTGCACTCGAATGGTTTCTCTCCGGTGTGGATTCGTAAATGTGTCTGCAGATTACCACGTTGAGAAAATAGCTTGTTGCACACCGTGCACTCAAATCGTCTTTCTCCGGTGTGGATTCGCATATGCAACCGCAGAGGACCAGATTTAAGAAACTGTTTGTGGCAGACGGTGCACTTGAATTCTGCCATGGCGAAGTTTATTCCTGAAACATGAGAGGGAACAAAGAATACATTAGACATATTTTATACGTAAGATTAATATTTGAAGGTGGAGGTGGGTAGGGTGGACACTTCGTGGCGTGTTGCGCAGACTGCGGGAAACAACTCAATCCCCCCTCCTAAGTCGTCGTGGACTGGACAGTGGACACGGCGAGAAGGAGAACGACCCCCTGCCCTCCTTTTTTCACTCACACATAGCAGCAGAGGGGGAGCCAGTCGTTAATTTGCACGCCAATATTTGATATTTCTGCTGCCGTCCACAAACACACTGTCTGGCCGGCTCGCCCTGCTCAGCTATCTGTGCGGGTCGTTGTCACCTCGTGTGTCGCTATTTATTGTGTGTGTGTGTGTGTGTGTGTGAGTGTGTGTGTGTGTGTGTGTGTGTGTGTGTGTGTGTGTGTGTGTGTGGTGCTGACGTTCTGTGATATTGTGACGGGTCGCGTACCATTGTGAGGGAAGGTGTGGACAGGCCGTCAGCAGAGGGCTGCTGCTTCCGGCGTACAAGAGGGAGAGAGAGAGAGAGAGAGAGAGAGAGAGAGGGGGGGGGGGTAGATGACGCATCTTTCCACCCCTGAAATCAATCTATCTGTCCATCTGTCCATGTGTGCTTCTAGGTGCGGGCCCGAGGGCGAGCTGCTGGGGTTCGGGGGCTCGTGCGGCGCGGGCCCGCCGCCCATGGCCGCCTACCTCAAGTCGCCGCCCTACGTCGGCCTGTCCATGGGCGCCGCCATGGACTCGCTGCACCACAGCCCCATGGGCTTCTCGTCGGGCTCGCTGCTGGGCGCCGCCAACGCGCGCAAGCAGCGCCGCGAGCGCACCACCTTCACGCGCGCCCAGCTCGACGTGCTCGAGTCGCTGTTCGGCAAGACGCGCTACCCGGACATCTTCATGCGAGAGGAGGTGGCGCTCAAGATCAACCTGCCCGAGTCCAGGGTGCAGGTGAGTGGAGCAGAGAGAGAAAGAGAGGGGGGAGAGAGAGGGAGAAAGGAGAGATGAGAGGATAGAGTTGGGGTGAGGGGGAGAAATGGAGAGGAAAGGGGGAGAGGAAAGGAGGGAGAGCAGAGAGGGAGAGCAGAGAGGGAGAGCAGAGAGGGAGAGGAGAGAGAAAGGAGAAAGGGAGAGGATAGATGGAGGGGAGAGAGTGTCAGGAGAGGGTGGTAGGAGAGAGAGGAAGAGGGGGGGGGGAGAAGAGAGATAGAGAGAGAGATCGCGGACTGCCCAGCCCAGCCCCGCGCGCGTCCGGGGGCGTTTATGATATTGTTATTGTTTCTCCTCCCTCGCTTTTTACGACACGTGCGGGCGCGAATTGCGGCGCCGCGGCGGAGGCTGTTGTCTGATGATTATTATGGTAATCTCGCGCTCATTATCATAATCGTAATCACCTCAGCTCGCCCCTCAATTAATTATCGGAGCCGCGGAGCCCCGTTGTTTTCTTATCGGCAGGCCAAGTTCTGTAAAACGCTTTTTACTTTTTCCTAGGTTAGGTTACGTTAGGTGACGTACGTGCACGATCGATAATTCATTCCCCGCCCTACATAACGATACGTCTCCATATACGATGTTCGACGATAAAGGCTCCCCAGTATATGGCAAATATGACACCGCTGAGCGCGGAGTTTGCCTCTTTGTGGAGACTGCGCCGATGACAGGAGCATTGGGGGTTGTAAACAGTGACCACGCCCGGGGGAGTTGCATTGTGCGCACCGCGCGGCAGCCTCTGGCGGCAGCGGAGGGGCAAACGGCACCGCGGAGCAAGACAACTACTGGAGGAACCAACAAAAATAACTTTCAGTCTTCACTGAAAAAAATATAAATGTCAGGATGATGACAATACCATGGCCAATATTTAGTACATGGATGTCGTCATGGATTCTTGTCACATGACAAGAAACCCCTCTTGATGTGGCGAAAAAACCCATGACGACGCCCCTGTACTAAAAATTGGCCATAGTATTATCGCGTCATCGTGAAAGAAACAATTTACATTGTTTCTCTAATGTTATTTTTCACAGTGTCGTCGGGGACAGATTGATACCCACAGCAATTTCTCATATCACTCCTTCCCGCAGACCGTTGGGGAGGAGGAACGGTAGCGCGCCGGGGGGACACTGACTTTGTTTATTTTAGAAGCGCAAACAGGGGTGCGTCACCCCTTGTCCCGGCCGCGCCCCGCCACGCCCCGCCACGCCCCGCACATCAGCTGGCAGGAAGTGACACTTTAGCGCGGTTTCAAGCGAATGGGCCGCCAATTACATTTGATCAGCGAGCACAAAGCTTAGCGCAGCGCTGAATCAGCACTGCTTTTTTTTAAATTTTAAAGTAAAGAATGAGCCAAAAAATTCAAGTCGGAATAAGACTCCATTAGAGTCACTAATAGTTTTAATTATTTAGAATAAAAGCGCTTTTTAAAAGTTAAGTATACATTTTTTCCTACCGAAGCGGAATCGAGTAACTTGATTGATGAGCTTACTGCCATGTAATAAGAAATACAAGCGGAGAAAGGGTCGGCTTGTTTTCCGCAGTGTACCGGCGTGCGTGCGAGCGCATACTGAGACCCCATTGGCCAGGCATGGAGTCATTGTAGCGAGGCCAAAAGTCATTCTTCTTTTCTCTCCTTTTCTCCACCCAAGCACACCCTCTTTTTATGCGCTCCCCTTCTCTCTCTCTCTCTCTCTCTCTCTCTCTCTCTCTCTCTCTCTCTCTCTCTCTCTCCTATCTTTTAGTATCGCTGCTTTTCCCTCCCTACACTCCCCCGAGTTGCACCCGTTTTCTAGAGCAACAAAATAGAAGTAGCATCAACTGTTGTTGTGCGTCGCGAGTTCAAAGAACAATCCCCGAGACAGCTGCGCCCTAAAGCCATGCAGCGGCAGCGTCTGTCTGTCTATCTATCCGTCTGTCTGTCTGTCTGTCCGACTGCCCGCCTGTCTACGCCGCGCACTCATCCCTTCTCTCTGTTGTTCGCTAATGAGGTCCCCCCCCCCCCACTTCCCCACCCGGTTCCTCCCCTTGCTACATCTCTTGAGGATTTGCCTGCTCTTGTACCTCTCGCAGTACTATCGGAACTTGCTCCCGCTCCATCCCCCCTCTCACCCCTCCCCTCTCCCTCTCCTCTCTCTACCTCTCACCAGTTCCCACTTCCTCCAGCCCTCCCGCCCCATCCACTACACCGCTTTCGAATATCGACCTGGGTCCACTCGGACCTGCGAGAGGGGGGAGCAAAGCATTGAAGCAGACGACATTGGTGAAAACAAAAACAAAAAAAATGTACCCCGCACGGATGTGCTCTGTGTGGGCGCGAAAACAAGAAAATGTGTTCTTACGCGGTTCTAGTCGTACTATTGCCATTTCCTTGCAGCACGCTGTACTGCACGCCGACGGATTCTCAACAACTTGTTCCCGACTCCATTTTACCACTTTTCAAGCCCCCCCCCCCTTGCCCCCTCCCTTCTCGCGGGGAAAAGTTTGGAGCGCCAAAGCGGTGGAGCAAAAAGTTTTCCTGAAGTCCGCCCCCGGGGGAACCAAGAGAAGTCTCCCGCCAACATGGTGGAGTCGTGTGCGAGGGACAGGGACAGGGCGTGGCGTGGCAGGGAAGGGCATTCTACGCGGGCAGCTGGTTTGTTGTTTTCTGAAGGAGCCACTGATGGTGCCCCCTTTTATATCCAAATTTCATGATTCCTGGAGCGACATCAATGTAAATCGCTCGTTTATCGTCGTTTATAGTATAGTAGTTTTGGCGACATATATAACGTACTGATTCCGAAATTATTCCTGATATATAAAGAAATTCGCAACATGAACAGCACATTCGTCTTATGGCGAGTGGGTTTCAGTCGATTTATCCAATTTTCCATTCGATCATAATAACCCATGAACTATAAAATAAGGACAGCCCCTTGTCCGAGAAATATCCTGGAGGATTACCGGCCACTTAACAAATCTCAGTTTGGAAATAAGTCAACTAATTCGGTTCTTCGGCTTTAAAGACTATTTAATAGTAAGACTCGTGTATTAATTCGTTTTTGCGAACATGGCTCGGGCAGAGAGAAGGAAAACGAAACAGCTCGGCCCTCCTGCGAATGAAAAGAATCCCTCATTAGAGCGGGCTGGCGGGGACTTCCCCCCGTGCGTCCTCACCGCAGCAAGAGGCAGCCGGGCGCCATTTCCGAGACGGAAGGGCGGATGCTGGGCCCAACGCCACCCACCAGCCGCCCCCCGGTAGTCAGACGAGCTCGCAACCTGGGGCGGGCGGGAGTGCAATAGGAGCGAGGGGGTGGGGGCAGAATTCTATCCGCGTCGGGTCAACTGCTCGGCGTTTCGGCCGCAAGCCCGCCCGGTGGGAAAGGGGGGCGGGGAGGATCAATAGGCTGGCTTGTGATGGACGACTACCCCCCTCTCGACATCATCCCTAACCCCCTCTCTGCGTACGCCCTGTGGGCGCACCTTGCAGGATCATAGTTGTAAGCCCAGTTATCTGGCGTGCTCCTGCCGGCTGGGGCAAACTATGTGCCATATTATCAAGGCCCGCACGCAGTGCAGAAGTGCCTGCTTCTTTTTATTTTTTCGAGCAGCGTGCACACGCGCTCCACGGGCAGGGTAGGGGGGTGGGGGAGGGGGTCATCGCGTTGCAGTCATACGATACGCCGCACTGCTCGGTCCGGCTTCTTGTTTTAAAGGGGGGAGCCGAGGTCATCAACCTGGACGCGTCGCTAGAACGTGGCTAGAATGTCAACTCTTTTATATCTAACCAGCTGCTCTAGGGAGGGTTTACAACAAACAGTGCACTTGTCATAACACGTCAAACCAAATACGGTCAAAAAATGAAAGGGTGTATTCAATGAATGTGGCTTCACTTGATTTATAGTATTTTTTTCGTTAAAAACCCAAATTTTACGTTAGGTATTAAATTAAACAGAAAATACCTATGGATCGAAACAGGAGAACGAGAGAGTACAGGGCAAGGCTCGTGCGCGTTCGAGGCTCGATCACGACTTCAGCGCACCCTGGGCGGCTATACCCCCCGCCCTCAGCGAAGGCGCCCCAGCCCGTCGTTACCCCTCGCCCACCAGCGCGGAGTATAGTGCGGACCGCTACACAGTGCCCCCCGACCCAGGCCGCCATGCTGCTTTACAGACTCGTTCTTGTGCTCCAGGTCTGGTTCAAGAACCGTCGCGCCAAGTGTCGGCAGCAGCAGAAGCAGCATCAGCACAGTGGCGGGGACTCGAAGCGGTCGTCGTCGTCCTCGGTCGGCGGCGGCGCCTCCAAGAAGACGCCCTCGTCGTCGACGCCGTCCTCGCACCCGCTGACCAGCGGTGGCGGTGGCGGCCTCCCCGGCGCGCTCCCGGGGTCGACGGGCTGCAAGCCGAGTCTGAACGGGACGACCTCCGTGTCCTCGACGGGCCAGAGGGACTCGCCATACCTCAAGCCCATCATCGGGAACAGGTGAGCGCCGGGGACGTAGGCAGCCGGCTGCCCCGCGCGTAGGGTGGGGTGCCTAACACCCAGGCTGACCGCCCGCCTCTCTGCTCCAGCAGCCCCAACCCGCCGACCATCAACTCGCCCTACGGAGCCTCGTCCATCTGGAGTCCAGCGGCCATCGACGGGTGTCTGGAGTCTAGAAACTACCCTCCGACCAGCGTGCCTGCGCCGCCCGTGCCGCCCCCGGGCTCAGCGGCGTCCGGGACGGGGGGCGGCGCGGGGGCCGGCAGCACCCCCGGCGGCGGCGGGGGTACCGGCGGCGGGGGCCAACCTTCCTGGGGGCAGGGGTACTACTATTCAAATATGGATTACCTGGGCCCGGGTGCTGCACAGCTCAACGTTGTACAGGTCAAATTGCAAATGAAAACTTAACTTCATTGTTACTCTTTGAGTTGTTTGTTATGAGTACAATTTAACTCAATTACACTGACTTATCTAACAAAAACTTTGTGATTTTTTCAGGACAACAATTTGGATTCTGTTTGGCCAAAGCGTGAGGATCCAACATGGTTCTACAACTCAAGCAGCTGGGAGAGAAAGTAAAGTCAAATTTTTTTTTAAATTATTAGTAAGATACAGTGAAATGAGGTCTCTTTTAATCTTTCGAAGTGGAGGCTAAACCTCAGTTACCCCATGATAGTCACAGGAAGGCTAATATGTCTCTCATCTTAAGTAATGAAGAATGCACAAAAATAAAACAAAATACCTTATTCAGATTGTGAAAACAATAACGTAATAATGATTGCTGTTACCGTTTGTCACAAATGGCTTCTGATTTGTTCAAAAATGTAAAGTATAATGCAAGAATTTGACTTAGATCATACATGCATTATGACAATATCATATCCGCTCATTTTTGTGATTACCAAGTTAAACTTCAGGTCTAACTATTCTATCAACTCATCTTCTTTCAGCCATCAATCATTGTTTCGTTGCTGTGTTTCCTTTGGCCTAGTCAATTTTGACTCTATATGTCACTGTCTACATTTCCAAACTTACCAACAGTGTGAGAAAAACTAGATAAGCAAAGTCATGTAGTATGTACATTTAAGTTGATGCTCCGTTATTTTGCCTTTGGAGGGACATGTAAGCTGATAGTCATTCAATTTCTCGGAACACAAGATGACATATTTGTCATTTTGTATCACATATCTGTTGGTTCTTCGTTCTAGCATAGATACATTTAAAACTAAGATTATGTAAATATTTATCACATAAATTATTTTCAGACATTTCAACACAAGTTTTACAATGTGATTTTACCTTGTAAGAGGCAATTTTTGTAAAGGGACGTATCACACAATTAGACATTATATTGGTAGGTAAGTTTGCTTCTCATTAAATATAACTTGTTAAATTGCCATATTTGTTCTGTTCTTCAGATGTTTTTTTCAAAATGTTTAAAATCGTAAAACTATGTACCCGGGATAAAATGTTAACTGAGGCAGGGCTGAGGTCACATTGCTGTTACCTGGGTACATCTGAGTAAAAACGCGATTAGCTCGCAATTGCTGATTCAGCCATATTCAGCTCTAAAAATGCTGAGCTGGGGACCATTCCGAGCTAACAATTAAGTGATGACTTTGTGCACATGTTTTCAGTATTTGCCAGCATCGAATACAGGAGCTGAGATTTGGTGACAATAACTGACGTAGCCATTACCGCGTACTTTAGCTATACTCAGGCTTTGACATCTACCTGAATCTAACTGACAACACGCTCTCAGTATTTGTCACTTATTCTCGGCCCGCTGCCCACTACTGACGAATACCGATAACACGCCCAGACATTCGTCAGCTAATTGTCAGATGAAAACACTCTTCGGCTCAGTTAAACGAAGAGCTGAAAATTACTGGAAAAAGCAGAATCAGCAAATCTCGGCAATGTGTGCGTCGACTCAGCTTTGGTCGCGAATCGGCTTCGTCTCTTCAGTTATCGAATCG
Organism: Frankliniella occidentalis; assembly: GCF_000697945.3. Lineage (NCBI taxonomy): Eukaryota > Metazoa > Arthropoda > Insecta > Thysanoptera > Thripidae > Frankliniella > Frankliniella occidentalis. Next base: position 642,681 of record NW_026267132.1, on the reverse strand, counting down.
AGAGAATATTGTACCTGAGGCAGAGCGCGACCAAAGCTGAGTCGACGCACACATTGCCGAGATTTGCTGATTCTGCTTTTTCCAGTAATTTTCAGCTCTTCGTTTAACTGAGCCGAAGAGTGTTTTCATCTGACAATTAGCTGAAGAATGTCTGGACGTGTTATCGGTATTCGTCAGTAGTGGGCAGCGGACCGAGAATAAGTGACAAATACTGAGAGCGTGTTGTCAGTTAGATTCAGGTAGATGTCAAAGCCTGAGTATAGCTAAAGTACGCGGTAATGGCTACGTCAGTTATTGTCACCAAATCTCAGCTCCTGTATTCGATGCTGGCAAATACTGAAAACATGTGCACAAAGTCATCACTTAATTGTTAGCTCGGAATGGTCCCCAGCTCAGCATTTTTAGAGCTGAATATGGCTGAATCAGCAATTGCGAGCTAATCGCGTTTTTACTCAGATGTACCCAGGTAACAGCAATGTGACCTCAGCCCTGCCTCAGTTAACATTTTATCCCGGGTATGGCCAGAACATATTTGTTGTAGATATATATTGTATTGGTCTTATTATTATAAAAATGTACTGTTTTCTCGTTGGTTAACGTTGAACAAATATGCTGAGTTCTGACACAATTCACTTACCTGAAGGACGTGATGGAGACACGACAGACACCCGACCTCGCCGCTACTCCATCCACTGTGCAGTGGTACGTGGGATATCGACTGTCACACGGCTGTACCCCTTCCGTTGAATCGGACGGTCACGCAAGTCCTGAGGATAGTGGAGGTTTACAGCTAATCTACAGAAAATACCGATTTCAGAACAACAATAGAACCTGCGGGTTCAAGTAAGTTTGTTTGTGCGCGACTCGCGACTCACTCGTCAACGTCAACCAGCGACACTAGAGCGCCTGGCGGTCACCTCGGAAGGCATTGCTCACAACACACGAAAGCAAACAGACAATCACAGCGACGACCCCGAGAACAACCGCACTGAACTGGATCATCTATTTCCCTCTTGAAGCTGAAGGTGAGTGATTTCGTGCCAATTCCATTTCCTCACGTTCGGCGCCGCCACCCTCCTCCTCTGAAACTGTTATCGGCTGTGCAATGTCAGCTACACAAGTAGTGTGGTCGTCACCCAATTGCGCCCATTAACGGGTTTAGGAGGTTAGGAGGGGGGCAACGGCCAACAAGGGTCGTGTGAGCGTGCGTGCTTGAGCCAGTCACGGTGGGTGTAAACCTCATTCGGGCCCTTGAATGCGCGCCGCTTGTTGGGGCCACCCTCCCTACGGCCCTACGGGGCTGCGGGGGCGGCGGCAGTGTTGGGGCTGGGCCCGCTGGGCCCCGGGGGGCTAGTTCTGCGCTCGCCGGGTACAGTGCCCGGCCAATGCTCTATTGTCGGGAGATGCATCTGCGATGTCGGGGTGCGGGACGTGGGGCGCAGGCAGGCGCACCATTAGCCCTCTCGCCCCCGACGCCCCACGGCTGGGGCCACGCCGCGCATACCTCGGACCCACCCCCCGGGCCCCGGCAGGACCCCGGCCCTTCCCATTGAAACCCGCCCCAGGCCCCTCCTGTCGCATCCCATTCATATCGCTATTCATATTGCAAGTGATTAATAATTGTGCAGCTAAATACGCCCATGCACGGAATGCGGCGGTGGGGGAGCGGGTCGCCCCGCAGCAGCTCCCGGCCTGGGGCTGGGGTGTGTAGCGTGCGAGCGCGCCGCGGCGGCCGCCAGCGTCACGGCACGGCGGCAGATTTAAAACTGGCGCTCATTCCGGCCAATTAAAGTGAAACATATTACAGCAATCAGGGCAATAAGCCTTTCGCTCACAGCTCTTGGTGGCGTGCGCGGGGTAGCGCCTCTGCGGCGCGCGGTCGGGGGTAGCGCCGAGCTTCGAACCCCCCCCC
>NW_026267132.1:637034-640519 GCF_000697945.3 Frankliniella occidentalis | reverse complement strand
CCAACCCCCTGAACCCCCTGTCCTCCATCCCCCTTTCGCCTCCCGACTCGTGTAGTGCCCTCTCCAGCCCCCCAGGGCCAGAGGGGGTGGGGGCAACAATTGTCTGAGCCCAGCCGGGCGTTTCACTCCAGCCAGGGGAAGTCCAGGCCAGACTTTTGCAGGCGGTGGGGTCGGGCTCAAGGCGCATGAATACAACCCCCGGCCGGGCCCCGGCTCGGCTCGCCTCGGCAGCACGTTTGGCGCGGGCTCAAGTACTGACGGCGGCGGCAGCTGCAGAGAGTAATCGCATAATATTTTCGCCCCGAAGTTTGTTATTTTTTTTGCCTTTTTCGCGCAGAGCGGCACGGCCGCCGGGCACAGCAGCGAGCCCGTGTGAGCTGCTGCTTCTCTCTCACATCGCAGTGCTTATTGCAAAACGCCTGCACACCTGTGGCGTTTCATTTGCAAATAGAATCGCGTACGCACCCACACACGGGGTGTGCGGCGCTACGCACGCACTCGCTGCACGCGCGCACGCACACGCACGCACACGCACGCACACACACACGTGCTCTGTTTATTCAGCCCTAATTAGAGCAGGCCTCCTCCCCTTACCTCTGCCGCGCTGATGTGCCGAGCCCCGGACCCTCTTCTACACGGACTGTGGGGTCTAAAGCGTATAAGGCCTCGAGCACAAACGGAAACACAGGTGTTCTTTAAATACCGACTTACGACGGACCGGTAGCGCATCTATTTTAGTTTTTTTAAAGTGTTCTTGATTCCTGTTCTGACTTCGAAGACAGAGTTCAAATGTCTCTCTTTAGACGTCGAAGATGTAACGTACGCACGGTAAAAAGAATTGTGTTGCTACGCTAAGAATTTTTGTTGTTGTGAAAAATAGACGGATACGAATTTGTATGTTGCAAGTACATATCGGTACAAATAGTTGCGGATAAACTAACTGTAACAACTAAAATTATGTTCCTCGAGCGCGAGCTTGAGCGCTATGAACACCTTGCTAGCGATCTAGCTAGGGCAACGAGCGTGATTGTTTGGAATACAAAATGTTATCAGTATATGACTACAGATAGGGGGTTATAGATTTCTTTTGTCCCTGCTATTGTGCGAAGAACCCCCACTAGGACGACCCTCTCCCACACACAATCACAATTCATTGCGAAGGATTTGCTCGTTTATTTGCGATGAATTTGGCTTCTTATTCGTAAGGGGTCGTCTAGAAAGTACGCCCGTCATTTCCGGTTTCGAAACTGGTTATGTTCAGCTCAGCATGTGCAAGCGGCTCCCTTAGCGCCTGATAGGTAGGCAACATCTTTCCAGTCGTACTTGCATGCACTGCAGCGTGGCCTACCCCGAGTCTTGCAGGCGCCGAGCATACGAAATTCCCCATTTAGAGTGTAAGTGTTCAACTTCACTGTTCAACTCTTTTTGGTTTTCAAACGTCCAGTGTCAAAATCTCCAAAGTGTGCAACGCAATTTTGATAGCACTTGCAAGTGCACTCCAGATGCACACTTTATTTATGCGAGTTCCCCTTGAGACAAGAGAAATAAAGTTTCAATCGTATCATCAATCACAAAAGCAACAGAACCGTTTTCTGGGCGGGACTTTTCAAACCCCGGCCGCGCTGCCGACAAGAGACGAGAGAGTGACTCTTCTTCAATAACCAGCTCGAAACGTGTCAATTATTATCTTGTGGGAAAGGAAAACTGAAAAGTAATTGAGAGTATATGAGTGGCGTTTGCCCCGCGTTCCTGGGGCGACCCAGAGGCCCGTCGGGCTGCTGGAGCCTGGAGGCCGCCGGCCCGTGGTGTGGTGCGCCTGGCCGCGAACTAGTATCATAATTTATAGCTCCCCCCACCACACCAGTATCGGAGCGGGCGAAACTCGCTCGGAGGTTGGGCCGGTTGCCCGCAAGGGGTTGGCTTTTGATATGCGGAAATATTTTTTTCCTCTCTCGCTCACATGTATGTCTGCACGTATGCACGCGTGTGTGTGTGTGTGTGTGTGTGAGTGCGCATATGTAGGGGATGCTGGTAATTAGCTTGAACCATTAATCCGAGCTGGTCGGCCTGATGTATGGCGTGATGCTCACATGCTTCTGACAGCACAGCCCCCCGCGCGGTCGGGCCGCAGCCGGGCCGCAGCAGGCCGCTGGTGACGGGCTGAGGCCAGGGCCCCCGCACCCCGACCCCAATTGGGGACCAAGTTATGCGCCGGACGCCGAGGGAATCCCCGATGACCGCGCCTAGCCGAGAGCGGGATCACTGATTTTTTTCTTCTTTTTATTTTTTCTTTATTATACGTTTTACTCGTTTTCATTTTGCCCCTCCCCCCCTTTTTTTGCGTGCTCGTTTTTCACTACGAACGCAAGAGGAGAGGGCGGCAGCGAACTGACCCCCCATTGCTGCTTACTCGGAAAGTTTGTAATTGGGAGTCCGAACGAGGAAAGGAACGCGCCCGCAACGCTCAGCCAGAGGTAAGGGAATTATATTTGAGGAATATACATATTTCCACGAGTGAGCCGGGTATATGTGGTGGTTCTGCCATATACTGGTACCCGCGAGCGGAGGACCCGGAACACACTACATCAACAGCAACAAGCTCATTGCTCTGCCTCCGGGCTGCCCGCTCGCTCTCGGCTCGGCTCGGCCGCGCGCTCCGCAGCGCTGCGTAGGGGGTCGCCTACCCTGCGGTCCACAGGCGCGCGCCGCGGGTGTCGGCCATTCTCTCTGCTGCTGCTGCTGCTGCTGCTGCTGCTGCTGCTGCTGCTGCTGCTGCCGCCGCCGCCGCCGCCGCCGCCGCCGTCGCCGGCCGTCCGTGGTCATGATGGTCGTGTTTCACGTCGATTCCCTCCTCCCACCGTTCGCACCCTGCCGGGCCCGGGCCGGGCCGCCTCCAGAGCGATTTGCATCGGCCTGAGTGGCTATGGACTCACGGCCCGGCCGGGGTGTGCTCCTAATGGGCTGGACCACGCCCGGCCTCGGCCCGGCCTCGGCCCGGCCCGGCTGGGGGTTGCGGTCGCTTAGCGGTCGCCTCTCTGGCGGCCTCTGGTCGCACCACACACACCACACACTGCTGCTGAGGTGGCAGCGCACCAAACCTTACAGATCGGACACATTTCACGCGCAGTTTTTTTTTTCCCTCGGGTTGACGTGCTTTCTTCGCGGTTTCGGTGGTAGACTACATCAGGCCGCATCGGGCAAATTGGTTATGAAAGGGAAACAGGAGGTGACTTCTTTTGGTTGTTATCCGTCTAAGGCGATCTGTGCGCGTTGCAGCGTTCGTAGTAGAGAGAAAGAGAGAGGCTGCCTCGAGACACCCCATACAGGTATAGGGGTGGCCCGTGCATCGTGCGTGACCTATCATGCCGTCGTGCGAGAGGAGGTGTTCGCTCCCTCTCTATAAAACCCCCAACCCTCTCTGCCTCTCTCTCTCTCTCTCTCTCCCTCTCTCTCTCTCCCTCTCTCTCTCCCTCTCTCTCTCCCTC
>NW_026267132.1:635654-636534 GCF_000697945.3 Frankliniella occidentalis | reverse complement strand
GCTAATGCGCGACTTCTCGCACCCACGCCGTCATTGCTGTCGTCAGCCGTCATTTTTGATCCACCGCATCTGTATTTGTGATACTTTCATCCCCAAAGTTCGCACTGACTCAGCTTTTGTAAAGCCTTCGATTTATCGCTTTTCTAGACCATAAATTATGCAATTAAAAAAATTGGGTTTTATCGCATGTTCACTGGGAAAACATAGTAATCGCTCTAGTTAGACAATAATAAACTTTGCAATGAAAAATTATCACATAGTTTTGGTGAATGTTTCCCCTTAAACTTGCGATTGCATGGTTGATTGCGATAAAAAGTCATTATGTCCATAAAAGCGATGAATCGAATGTCTCTGTATGGTTGATTGCGATAAAAAATCATAATGTCCATGAAAGCGATGAATCGAAGGTTTCACAAAACACGAATTATAGAAGAAATTTGGGTTACTTTATCACAAAAATCTAGATTCAGCGGGGTGTAGGTTGACATTTGATTTTTTGCTTTGATAAGAACTTTGACTTAAACATTCTTCAAAAAAAGAAATGTTGATTACATCCATATAACGCTGCTCTATAATTCAGAAAACACAAATTACCACATTAAACATTGTACCATTGTCACTATCAAATATGTCACTCAGCAAATTCAAAACCACCAGAAAAATATTTTTCCATATTTTTCCTGGAAATTTATGGCTTGGAAAAATTTCCAACTTTTCCGGAAATTTTTCCAATTTTTCCGGTAATTTTTCCGACCTTCAAATCCCTATGTTCGCTCATGATGGCTCATATGATGTCATTAAATAGAAATTTTCCAAATGGACCAGCACATCGATGGTGCTCACTTCGAAACCCCCTCCTTCTCGCATCCGGTGTGACAGG
>NW_026267132.1:633077-635134 GCF_000697945.3 Frankliniella occidentalis | reverse complement strand
GGAATGTGCGGTGAGGACGCACGCCGAGCGCCGCTCGAACAAAACGTCCAAGTAATCGTAAACAAACTATCACGCCATCGCGCTCATCCCTCCCGGCTCCTAATCCAGGGCTAAATAACGGGCTAACAGCCTCTGAAGCTATTCGCAGTCTTGCGCTATCCGCACCTCCCCCCTCTGTTTCGTCCATCGTCTCCCCCACACCCCTCCCAAGTAATGATCCCGTTTGGATGCACGACACACGTTCTGGTATGTGGCACAGCCATAGCGAATTAATCGGGGACGATCAGCGACTTTTAGCTCGCGATTTTTCCGCTTTTATAAAACATGAAATGGTGCATTATTTTACTCTTTAATGCGGATGAGCGTCATGACGCATGACGCTGCTATTGCAACGTATGATTATTTTTAAATGTATATTATTAAGGTTTAGAGAGAAAAATGTGTAGATAAATAGCTGTGTAGTATTGGAGCCGTGCCCCTATCTGAGGGGTGGCCGGGTAGTCTGGGTCGTTTCAGCCGCTCTGACGTCCTCTTTGGCACTTCGGCCCCAGCAAAGCCAAGCCTGTTCGATACACGTTCACTCAAAAGTTTCACCTTTTTGTCCGCCAAGATGGCGCTTGTCCGCCGCAGCGCGGCATCGGGCCATGAGCGATGGTGAGCAAGAAATGTGCACAAGTTTGGAGGTGAGGGGGAAGGGGGAAAGGGAGGTAGAAGAGGGGTCGTTTCGGGGTAGGGGTGCAGGGCAAAGGACTGAAAATCAGACAGGCATCAGCCACACCACCGCTCCCTCTCTCCTCTCCATCCAAGGTCACACATTTTGGAGTTTTAGTACTTTTCGTGTCGTCGGAAACGTTTAAAGTGCGGGGCGAACAAAACGGCGCGGGGTAGAGAGGTGAAAGGACCCGGCCTGCGTGGATTAACCTACTAGGAAGCAAAGCGGAGGAAGGGGAGGGGGGGCGGAGGAGGGAGCGGGGAGGAGGTGGAGCGACACGAGCGCGCCCGAGCCTCGCTCAGCCACATCATATATTAAACACATAAATCACAGGCATTGCGGGGCCTGCTCGGTCAGTTGCAGCCGCCCCTCCCCCACCTCCACCCCCTCTCCCCTCACAGAGGCCCAGAGAGGAGGGAGCTGGACGACTATACTATCCCTCTCTCCCTCTCACTCCCCCCCCCCCTCTCTCTCTCTCTCTCTCTCTCTCTCTCTCTCTCTCTCTCTCTCTCACTGAGGTACTAGCACTGGTCGCGGGGGATAAAAAAAAGCCCAGCGCAGGTTTGTTAGGTTGGCCACACTGGATCGATTAGTTGATTATTTTCTCTCCAGCGGTGCAGCGATCGTCCAGACCTTGTTTATAAACGTCACCGCTGATTACTGTTTATCTCGCGCGGTAGAGTGAGAGAGGAGGGGGAGGGGGGAGTACCCCAATAGAGAGTTGATAACACTCGACACGGCCATAGGCGAGCCAATCGCGTCCCGTTTTATTAATTCGCACTCAGTCTTCTGCTATTATGAGTATGGAAACGTGATTTTCAGTTTAATACCACACACACACACACCAAACTGGCGGCTGGTTGTGTTAAAGCCGGGCCGTACCAGGGGTCATGAGTGGGGGCAGGGGGAAGGGGCCGGGGCCGGGGCAGAAGAGTCAGCGAACGGGCCTAGGGGGGCGTCACTCTCAAATCCCCCTGTTTTTTTGTTGTTCCCCTCCCCAGCTGTCGCCGCCGTCTATCTGAACGTGGCGTGCCCTGCTTCCCGTCTTGTGTTTTGCTCGTCCTCACACCCCTTGCCTGGTTGTGGTGGCGGTGGTGGTTGTAGTGGTAGTTCCGCCCCTCCAAGGCCGTCTTGTCTTTGGTGAAACTTCACTACTACTACTATACTGCTGCTCTCCGCTCCCCTATCCCCCGGCCCCCCCTCCTCATCCTCGTCCGCCTCCAAATCTGTGTTGCTGTGTGCATGAGGAGAATCGCCAACAGTACACGGCAAAAACAAAAGCGATCGTGGGAAAGTCTTACGGTGGTGGCTTTAGCTCCCCAATATTACCCCCTTCCCCCCCCCC
>NW_026267132.1:631085-632317 GCF_000697945.3 Frankliniella occidentalis | reverse complement strand
GCTCACTCTCATTAAGAGCGTTCATTGAGTGGCGGTCTCTCTCTCTCTCTCTCTCTCTCTCTCTCTCTCTCTCTCTCTCTCTCTCTCTCTCTCTCCCTCCCTCTCCCTCCCCACCCGGTGTCTGCCCCGCTGCCTTGGATCAATGCCTGAAGTGCGGGGGGCTTTCAAAAGTATGAGGAAGTTGGCGCGCTTTGCGCTGGGAATGTGCGGTGAGGACGCACGCCGAGCGCCGCTCGAACAAAACGTCCAAGTAATCGTAAACAAACTATCACGCCATCGCGCTCATCCCTCCCGCTCCTAATCCAGGGCTAAATAACGGGCTAACAGCCTCTGAAGCTATTCGCAGTCTTGCGCTATCCGCACCTCCCCCCCCCCCCTTAGGTTGTGTTGTTCTGCAGTTTCGCGCTCCTCACCCCCCTTTTTTGGTTATTCGCAGTCTCGCCGCGGTCGCTCCGTGGTGCGCGGATTATTCGCAGCACACGATAGCGCTGCACATGACGTTCATGGCGGTCGGGGGCCGTAAAAAAATAAATCATATCCTCTCGCCCCCTGCCCTCCCTCCACTGCCTCCGCCCTGGAACACTGCTGGTCCCCGCCCCGCCCCGCGGCACACGGCACGGCGGGCAGCCGGACCAGCAGCTATTCGCCCTCCGTTTATAGTTGCGGCACTTGAAGTCAACCCGGCGAGGGAAGACATTCAATCTATGACGTCTGCAGGCAAGGGCCGCCAACCACCGTGGTGGTGGGCGGGGCGCGTCGTCCTGGACTCCAGCGGTCGGTATAGTTGGGTCGGAAGCTGACAGGACGCTGTGCGGTGCAAGCGCGGCAGCCTGCTTGGCAAACGGCGATTTATTTATTTCTGCTCACGACTTTTTTTTTATTTTGCCCTCATTAGCCAAATTATTACCCAAAGTTGTTGTGCGCTTGTGGTTCATTTTTTGCACACTCCACTCCTCTTTAACGTACCCCCCTCCCCCCTCCCCCCCCAATCCACGGCAACCGAAGTGTAATTTGCCGCAGCTTTTTGCGGGCGAGACAATCATCCGCCCATTAAGGAGGCCCCAAACGACGATCGAACGGCCCGTGAAAATCTTCTGGGCGTCGTAAGCCGCGCCGGCACTCCACCGCGTAAAGCGGGGGTGCTTGCCCGCAGACATCTGCGCCCCGCCCCGCCACGCCACGCCCCGCCACGCCCCGCCGCGCCCCGCCACGCCCCGCCACGCCCCGCCACG
>NW_026267132.1:630722-631035 GCF_000697945.3 Frankliniella occidentalis | reverse complement strand
ACCGCCACGCCCCGCCCCGCCCCACCACGCCCATTCTCCCGCGCTAGGCTCCATCGCATCACCCAGCGCTGCCGAGGAAATGCCCCGACCACTTTTGGCTCATGAAGTGTTAAGAAAATAATCGGATTTCTTCTAAAATGACATGGTTAAAGTGTAGATAACAATAATCTCTTACAAACATTTTTGTTGTTTCCTTGAATCGAGTGGAGGGATGGAACTTTGGGTGGGGATTCCCCACTGGGGAACATGGGCCTTCACCGTCTGTTTTTTTCATCCTTGCGAATAAGGCGTGCCGTACTTTTCCTTGCTCCCC
>NW_026267132.1:621820-623227 GCF_000697945.3 Frankliniella occidentalis | reverse complement strand
GGTGTGCCACAGGACGTGTTCTACCGGTTCCGATCTGCGGGTCCACCTACGAACCCATACCGGAGAGAAACCATTTGAGTGCACGGTGTGCCACAAGATGTTTTCCTATTCTGGCCATCTGCGCACCCATCTACAAACGCACAGTGGAGAAAAACCATTTGAGTGTACGATGTGTCAGAAGATGTTCCACACGGCTTCCAATCTACGCACCCATCTACGAACCCACACCGGAGAGAAACCATTTGAGTGCACGGTGTGCCACAAGATGTTTTCCCATTCTGGCAATCTGCGCACCCATCTACGAACGCACACTGGAGAGAATCCAATTTAATGCACGGTGTGCAACAAGTTTTTTTATATTTTGAACGTGTCAGCCTGTAAATCCACCAACAACCCCGCACCGGAGAGAAACCATTTCAGTACACGGTGTGCAAAAAGCTATTTTCTCAACTTGGCAGTCTGAAGACGCACTTATGACCGGAGATAGAGAAACAGTGCCGCAATAAATTTTCTAAAGCTAGTCTTAAGAGGTATTTTCGAAACCAGACATTGTAACTTTCTTTAGCTGTGTGACAGTATTCTTGTGATAAATTAATTGTGAAAATCCGACTCAATTGTCGCATGCATGCAAGAGTTTCTGTCATATCCTGTATTAATAAAAAGGATAGAAATTGTGATAGATAATGTTAAATTTGTTATTTTTTCCCCTTTTTAAATGATTTCAAACATACACTTCATTTAATTTTCTTTTTTTTTATGCCATGTCTCAATTATTTTAGCGGAGCATAGGAAGATTAAAATGGGGTGGACTCGATGTGAGCTATAATCACCTTCTGGTGCAGCAAAGGGAAGAAGAAGACGCTGCTGTGACGCGGGGAGAGGATCGGCGGCACAAAAGGAGTTGCACACGACGCACGGCCGGGGGGTGCGGGCGAAAATGAGTTGGACGGCCCATCCCAGCCGCCAGAAGTCTGAGACCAAGCCCCAACATTTTATACTGAACCAGCAGAATGCGATACCTTTAAACGCTAAAGTAAAAGTAAAACAGTGAAGGTAACTTAATTAAAATGTATGCGTGTTTGCTTTTGGTACAGTGTACATGGCATGCATACTTGATGTCTGTGTTCATGCCCAGGTATTCATTTTTATAAATGTGAAAAACTGAGTAGTTATGCAGTTTGAACAACTGCACAGCTGAATAGATCATTTTTGGCTGAGCTTGCGAAGCCTTTGCTGTGATGTGGGGTGCAGGGAACTCTTTGGTCGTGTGTCTGTCTGTCTGTCTGTACTGGCCCACGTTTCTCTCAGACGTTAACTTCAATTGACTTCAAACTGCGCACGAAGCTTCAGTACAAGTCGAGACGTAATGAGTTTAGTTTAGAAGTTTGATATTAGATGTTTGAAATA
>NW_026267132.1:609714-611130 GCF_000697945.3 Frankliniella occidentalis | reverse complement strand
CCCCCCCCCCCTCACATTCCGCCTGCTACGCTCGTATTTACCACCACGAGCGCGAACCTCTCCGCTTCGTCCGACTGTGTCGTACTGAAAGAGGGTACTGACCGTGCTGAGCGAAAGCTGAGCCCCGGTACCGCGAGGGAGAGTGTACCAAGTGTTTGCCGTACACCCTATGGTGAGGGGCAATTTTTGTACCTAGGTTAGATTCGTCCTTGTGAACATCTTCATCAGATACAAATCGGTATGCAGGGAGGTACAAGTTGTACCTAGTGCATTGTTTTGTATGTAACATATGTACAAATTTGTAATTGATCTAGATGTGCCCACATCTAGTCTGCGTACAAAAATTGATCTTGGCCATTTAGTGTGTTAAAAGTAATGCAAAACCGCATGTGCTACCTTTATTACAAAGCAGCATTCTTCTGTTTTAGGTACTACACCATCAGGCCTGTTTTGGTGTTACTCATACTTCCTCGACGCTTAAGCGGAGTTCGAGAAGGGGGTCAGGTCAAAAAAAACAATAGCATCATTGCACAGATCGCCAAATCCACTGAATGTAATGTGTGCGAAAGAACATTTTTGAGAGTAGCTTACTTGCGCATACATCTGCGCACCCACATTGGAGAGATGCCTTTTCAGTGTACAGTGTGCCTCAAGACGTTTTCAAGGAGCAAAGACCTGTGCAGACATATGCGAACCCACACTGGAGAAAAGCCTTATGAGTGTACAGTGTGCCAAAAGAAATTCCCCCCGTCCTCTCACCCTTCCCCCTTTCCTGATCTTCCCTGGCCCTGGCCTTCCATCTGTACATAACTATTATGTACTATATTCCTTTAACCGTTACATTTGAGAATTTTAGCACACTAACGACTAAAGCTCAGCCACTACGGGCTGCTGCACGTACTCCTACGTTTTAGTTCGGCCTAATGTAGTTTGAATTTTAAAGTAATACTCTGCTTGCTTTGTTATATGGTCCCCAATATTCAGGGTTTTTCTTTTCATAAAAGAAACTGCACTTACTAATGTTTTCGGAAACGGTCTCCATCTCTTTTACTGGAGTGGTCCTGGTCCAGTCCTGCCTCCTGCTCCCGACATGGCATGATGCCTTCTCTTCCGGTTGACTCACTTTCTTCTTCCGGTTGGTTTCCCGCCCCGCTCCCGGTCCTTGGCAGGCCACCCGCACGTCAGACGCCCCCCCCCCCTCCCCATCCCCCGCATGCGCACGACTGGAGCGAAAGAGCGGGATGGTGAAGGGGGAAGGGGGTAGCCCGAGTAGGAACGATGACATGTTAAGAGAATTTGGGGAGCGAAAAATGGTCGCCGCGAAAAACCAACCGACCGTGTTGGCCGGTGATGGATGCCCCCCCCCCTCCCCAGCATACCGTCCCAGCTCTAGTTTATACCCCCTTCCCCTTCCCT
>NW_026267132.1:608350-609359 GCF_000697945.3 Frankliniella occidentalis | reverse complement strand
CCCCCCGCCGCGGTCTCTGTGTGCGTTTAAATGTTTTGCCCCATTGCCGTCTATTATCTATCGTACACTTTTTAACACAATATATCGCTATATATTTCCCCGGCCCCTATAAAGGGTGGCATGCCAAACGGGTCACAGAGCACAGAGACATCTTTGTGGCGTACGCCGATAGAGGGCTCTGCAGTTTAGGTATAGGATTTTCTGGCTGTGTTAACGGCCCCCTTGTTGGCGCCGTAACAATGGCCCGGTGAGAAAGAGGAATAGAAATAGGAAAGGTACTGAAAGAGAGAGAGAGAGAGAGGTGGGGGGGCAGGGGAGGGGGGCTAATTTGTGATGGGAGCGGATGCATCGGAGGGGTGTGTGTGGCGATGGAGGATATGCGGGAAGAAGAAGTGAGAATGAGAAGGGGGGGAAAGGGTGCTTACGAAAAGACAACCCCAGTTATCAAATCATTGTATTGAGCATATTATTTTGAATGTTACGTTCTATATGTAGTCTTTTTCTCCGCCTGAAAATACGGATATTCGTTTTTGACATGTCGCAAACAACTTTCCATGTTTTGCAACCTTTATATTTCCAAGCTTATCCAAATAAATTGATAGAATAGTTTGAAAAACCCGTCCTGCTATCCAGGACACGCAGAATTTTGGCAAGTTAGGCAAACAATTCCCACAGATACACCTGTGTGAATCGGGCTGCATCCGCTCCTGCCTACTAGACAACATTTTGCACACATGTGCGTGCTGGCTGAGGCGTTGCCTAGCTGGCAGGAGTGCAGACCAGCCCACTCCGGACGGAGTGGTGGTGTACTCGTGGGAATTTCCTACCCGGTATAGTAGCATTTGGGGCAGATTAATGGCGCACGGGAAAGGGTGTACTCGAGACACGAGAGACGACTTGGTGCTATGGCAACGTCTTGCCCACCCGCTCCACGTGCATGTCCGCAGCGGTGCACGCGCCACGAGGTGAGGCCTGCGCCCCCGCGACCCCGCACCACGCCCCCCCCCCC
>NW_026267132.1:605388-607019 GCF_000697945.3 Frankliniella occidentalis | reverse complement strand
GAGAAAAGCCTTTTGAGTGTACAGTGTGCCAAAAGAAATTTTCTCAAGTTGGAACCATGCGCAAACATATGCGAACTCACACTAGAGAAAAGCCTTTTGAGAGTACAGTGTGCCAAAAGAGAAATTTTGAGAAATTCGTAATTTGTGCGCACATTTTCAAACACATATTAAGGACGACTTTGCTTTATCAAACCCCTGTATTTTGTTATAATGTGTGTCAGCCAAAATTTTTATTTTACTGTTACGTCAGTCCTTTTTAAATCTGAAAATACGGAAATTTGTTTTTGACATGTCTCTTGCGACTTATAGTTTGGTAACCTTTTCTGTGTAAAAGACTGGTTGTACATACCTTTGTATGTTTTTGCCATCTGTATATTTCTAATCTGATCCTAATAAATTGTTGGTACATTTTAAAACCTTACTGTATAAATGAGTTTGTGGCGGTGCTTTGTTACCAGCATGAGTGTAACCTCGCCAAGCACACACACGAGGGCGTGTTTTTCCGTGTACTTTATTATCATGAGTGCATTATTGCGCTTTGTTTTGGGTACAATGATCCTTTTAATGCGAGTGCTAGTCACGAAAATCAAGTACACCAAAAGTATGTTAAAAGAACGCCTTTTTTTGGGGGGGGGCACCGGCCTGCAAAGCCACGGTACGGCACACAAGATTAAGAGAACTTATAGGCAAACAAAAACAGTATAAGGGCAAGTTAGGCAAAGAAATTCCCACAAATACGCCTGTGTGGAGTTGGGTACATGTACGCCTGCTTCCAGGCAACATTTTCTCACGCGTGCTGAGGTGTTGCCCAGATGGCAGGCGTAGATGCAGTCACTTCGGAACGAGGTGCACTCGTGGGAACTTTCTACCAACCGATATCGCAGCAACATTTTGGGCAATGGGCACATAAACGACTGAATCAGCACAGTGTCGACCTTGCTCTGATCTGAATTCTCCGAAGCTGTCATTCACTCATGAATTCACCACGCTACCTCGCGTATTTTTAATACTTTCAGATCTGCTCCCGTTTCTAAGAACAATAATGTTCCCGGTTTCACTGGCTACGAGCGAGGCCTGCGGACTGCAGCGTATGGTATATACATACACGGTACTCCCGGAGCCGGACTCTCTTGCAGGCAACAGCAGAGGGCGCAAAGAATTTGTTTTGGGTGGGGCGGTGGCGTGTGGACCACGGAGAGCAATTAGGAAATTCCTCTCTAAGCACGGGGCATGACCACACACGGGCATGCCGCTTTGAGTGGGCCTCGCCTCTCGCTCGCCCGCCCCCGCCGCCTCTCTGTCTCTCTCTCTCTCTCTCTCTCTCTCTCTCTCTCTCCCTGTCTCTCTCTGTCTCTCTCTCCCTCTCTCTCCCCCTCTCTGTGTGGTTTTCCTTCTCAGCCGCAGTCTTTCGGCCGCCAAGTAGTGACTGTGCACTCCCGCCGCGCGTGCCGCGTTTTGCATACCCCAGTCCCAGTGTCCGGCCGCGGACCGAGGAAATTGTTTTATACCGGGGAGGACTTTTTTTTTTTAACCAGCTCGCCGGGGGTTGGTCTCGTTTGTATGGGATCATCGCGTACAGTTTTGTCCGCGAACAGCCCCCTCTTCCCTCTCACCACCACCACCACCACCAC
>NW_026267132.1:602354-605118 GCF_000697945.3 Frankliniella occidentalis | reverse complement strand
CCCCATGGGAACAGTCCCATCGAATCGATATCGATGAGACGTGGGCGTCAACCGTGGATTCGATAAAGACCATCGAGTCGATCATCCACGGGAAAACGGAAGTGGATTCCTCCGGGATTCGATATGGATGCATCCACTCGATTATCCATTACATATCCACCAGCCATCCTCAAAATATTTTCTTTTCAAAATCGAAAAATATTTTTTTGTTTGGTTTTATTTTATTCAATTTCCCTTCCTTAGTCTACTCTTGAAACATCTAGTACATGAAAGCAATTTTTTTTTTACCTTTACCTGGAGTTGAACCCGTGACCTGCCGTTCCGTAGTTGGCGACGCTAACCACTGCGCCACCGAGACATCTACTCAACACACCTGACTGGGAGCTACCTATGCGGCAGATGCCTGGTGACCTCATCCACGACCAATCCACGTGGATACCACAGGAGTGGCGGAGTTGGATCATCCGTATTTAGCTTCATATGAAATATGAGTCGGGTCTTTCACAAGTTGGTAAAGCCAAGAAAAATGCAAGGCAAAAGTAAAATCTAAATAGATGACAAACGGACGTATCTATGTGGATGTAAAATTCTATGGCTATGTTGAATGGTGCCTTTGTAAACAATGTTGATATAATGTGGATTTGTCGACAGAGATTTAAACAGGTAGTTTCCACGTGAAAATTCCCGAGACATTTCGATGTAGATATTTCCCTTTCGAAGAAATATGGAGAGGAAGGGGATAAGTCTATATAGATGAAGGCAGAAGGAGTCCACGTAGAAATCCTATTTTACGTCTACGTAGACAATTCCCTTTAAGAACCACGTGGATGTGTTGTGGACGAATGGTGGATAGATCCTCATCCACGTGGTCCACGGAGATTCGGTGGAATCCACGTGGATGGGACGTGCCGTTCCCATGGGGCGGGAAGAGCGAGGGGGTGAGGGGTCGGGGAAGGACTCCCTTTAGAGCCGTGTCGATGGGATTGAAACACCAGTGGGCGCTGCCCTGGCTTTGGGGGGCAACGTGCCTCAAAATTCATCTTCTTGAAAAAACAGCCATGCAATATTAAAAGACGTTGACGGTGGGTCAAGCTTGGCCCGGTGCAGATAGGGCCCGCCCAGCTGGCTCCGTGGAGCCCCCCCCCCCCCCCCGTCCTCTTGCAAGCTGCACCTTGATTGCTATACCCCTCCTCGCCGGCCCAGCCTCCGCGCGCTCCGCAAATTTGTTTCTGCCACCATCTTTCGGGTGGAAAAACAACGAAAGCACCTGAATAAATAAAACGGAAAAATTAATCTGGTTGAACAATTGATACTCTGTTATGCAAGAGCATGCCGCTTGCGTTGCAGTTTGTTTGCTTTCGGCCTCCTCTGCGGTGCGCAGCAGCTGCGGGTGACTTGGCGCCCGGGGGCTTGTGCAACCCGCTCGCCCCGACTGTCGTGCGGTACAGGCTATCCCCGCGGACAAAGGCGCCCCGGCCCGGACGCTTTGCGCCTGCCTGTGTGTGCGCGCGCGCACATGCGTACTCACTGGTGCGTGTGTGTGTGTGTGCGCGCGCGCGCCAGACAGACAACAGTGATGAGAATGGAACACTTCCATCAATGCCGCCCTCCCCTCTCGCCGCCTATTGTTTCATTGCAGAGTCGTCATACTAATTGGGAGACTAACAACACCGGCGAAAGAAAGAAAAAAAAGAGAGACGACAATCATCGTGCCAACCAGAAAGAAAAGACGAACGCGTTTTCATCTTGGCCGCAGGGGATGTGGAATAAGAATTGACTAGAAAGTGGGGAGGGGGGGGGGGCTTCACTGTGCGCCGTTTCCTCGTGTTGGGCTTGTTTATTTGGTGCGGACCGGCCGCCGCCGCCCCCATGGGCCGACCACACACGCACAGGGGCGGGAAATTTCAGCTGCCAAAGTTGTCAGGAGCAGAGAGCGCCTGTTTAATGAGACGGAAGTTTTGGACACCGTCTGTAACGGGGTAACGGACGGGGCTCGTCTCGACTGGACCGACTGCAGCGTCACGCCAGTCACGCCCGTCACTAACCACCAGACACACGCCGTCACGATATGGCGCCATCAAAGACACTCAAGGGACGGCCACGTTACTTCAAAATTTCCCGGTTTCATACATTTAGCGCGTAATTCAGCGTAATTTCTCCTGTTGTATCCCCTTATCCCCCCTTCTCTCACGAGCTCAGTGTTTCCCCTCACTCTCTCTCTCTCTCTCTCTCTCTCTCTCTCCGCGTCAGAGAGCGTGGGCGGAAACACAATTTGCCTACTCGAGCGAATTGCTAAGCGGACACCTAAAAGATGTCGTGAAGCAGAGAAGGGTGCGGAACGGGAGGGAGGGGTGGGGAGGGTCATAAAGAAGGCAGTCCGGGCTGACGCGACGAATCATAAAGTGGCCTTGGGAAGAAGTAGTGGGGGGAGGCTGGCGTGGACGCCGTCAGACCGCGTGGAGCCAGTGCTCGCCTCGCCTGCAGTGACAGCCGTCAGTGCAGCGGTGGCTTGGCTCGGCCCCTTCGCGGATCTTTCTGTACAGCTTCTCCCTCCCCCCTCCCCCACCCTCCCTCTGCACCTCTTTCTCTCGCCCGCTATCTCCCACTACTTACTCTTTTATTTTTCCGTTTGCGAATCTCTCCACCTCATTCACGCCACTTTCGCGCTACGAAACTGTTCCTTTTTGCTAACACTACTTGCTCCCCCGGGGCGGGCAGCGCGGTTCGGTTTACGACGGGGGTTAGCGAGGGGGAAGGGGGTGGG
>NW_026267132.1:599314-602304 GCF_000697945.3 Frankliniella occidentalis | reverse complement strand
AGGGGGGTTGGCTGAGAGGAAGACAGTGTGTCGTGTTTGTGAGCGCAGCGCCGCCGTCTGTAAGGATTACACCGACAAGTCTGCCGGAATCACTGCCTCCCCCGCCGCGGGCCAGGCCCAGGGCCGGGCCCAGGGAGAGCCGGGCGGCCCGGCTCAGGCGGATCTCGCTCGTCGTCCTCCTGAATGACAGCGGGCTGGAAGTCATTCATTACCATGGGAGGCGCAGGGATGCCGAGAGAGAGAGAGAGAGAGAGAGAGCGAGCGAAACCTGGAAGCTCCAGAAGCCCTTCCCCATCTTCACCGCCCGCGCCCTCCGCGGCGCGCCCCACTGTGGTCTACAGGTCTGAACACCCCGATAAAGTAAACCCTTTAACTCTCCATTGCAGACGCGACCCACCAACGCACCCCCGAAGAAGAAATTGTGATTAGCTGTATAGCTAAACCAATAGCTAAATGAGGGATAGGTATTTAATAAGATATGTAGCTGTTAGCAATGCATAGCTACATAGCTTAATTAATTTTATCCACACACCTCTAGCTAAATAGCTATTTTTTTTGCGTCCGCTAATTTGCATCTTGCAATGGACAGGTTCAAGCATGGGAGTTCAAACATTTACGACCATGGCATACCCAATAAGCTTCACAAAAATCGCAGATAGCTCTCTAAAAGAGTCAAGGGTGGAAGAATTTTGAATGCTATTGAATGCAAAAAGAGCAGGCTTGATCCATCATGTTGGTCGGGGGTGCCGGGGGTGGTCACGTGGTCACACCTCACACCTCAGTCCGCCTCGGTGTGGGTGGTGCATGGGTGTTGCGGTAGGTGGTACTCGTTGCAGGTTTTGCCGAGTTTGTTTTTCCTCCCCGTCGCGCCATGAATAAATTGTTGTTCGCCTGTCGCCTGCCTCGTGGTGTGAAGCGGCACAGAGTGCTGAGGCAGCTCACCCCCCTGCAGAGGCCGCCGCACTCGTCGGTCTTCCGTCCGGCCTTGATCCTCTTTGGGCCGCGCTGGTCGCGCTGGTGCCTCGGCGGCTTCCGTATGTGAACCGAGTGCAGCAGGGGGCACCTTGCCACCCTACAGGAGGCGACGGCACAAATAATAAGAAAAACACACATGGACATGATGTCCGGCTCTAAAAATGTTTCGTGGACGAGTTTTTTGAAAACATTGTGCCCGTTTACCCGGGTGTGTTTAGCCGGGTGTATCAGAGCGGACAACGAAAGAGGCAGCGCGAATCGCTCAACCTGTATCAAGAACACATTTTGGGTGGTCGTAATAGCGCGGCACGCTGAGCAACGACGGCAGACGATGCAAAATGATCTGCCATATATTCGCCTTTTGTTGGCCGTTTTGTTTCAGGCGACATATTATTCGGGACATGAGGTAGGCGGTATAGTGGCTCCCCCTGGAGAGGGGAGGGGGGGGGGCGCACCGTTGGCTTCCCGGTGATCGTGGTGGTGGTGGTGGTGGGGGGGGGAGTCATTTTCTAGCAGTGGGTTTGCCCAGCAGCACGCTCCGCGCCCCCCTTTAAAAGCCCATTCAGCCGGAGCCCCTCTCTCCCTGTGTGTGCCCGGCCCGAGGCCCCGCCGTCTTTACGCTGCACTGTGCAAGCAGGGCCATCACGGTATGAGGATCACAGCAGACCCCCTCCCCGGGGGGTATCCCCGAGTCAGCAGCGGCGAGCCACGGCGGCGTCATTTAAATATTGACGACGTGTTTGAGGAGCAGCTCAGGAGAGGATGCGCTGGGCGCGCCGGCCGCTCAGCGTTTCAAAAGAATATATAACTTACTGGAGGCGGGGTGGTCGAGGGGCAGAAAGGAAAGAAGGTCATCTTGCGTCAGTCACCGAGCGAGCGCGTATGCTGGGGTGGCGGTCAGCGCGGGGTCGTGACTGCGCGCTTGTGACCTCCAGGACCGCGAGGGCGTGCCGTCGAGCGAGCCGTATCCGGGACCCCCCCGAGCTCCCCGTCCAGGCCACCCGCCGCCAGCTTCCAGAGGCAGGTGGGAAGGGCGAACATGGTCCTTCACGCGTGCGGCGGACAGGCCGGCCGGGTGGTGTTCGGCCACTGGCCAGCTTGGTGACATACTGCACGAGGGCGTGGCGAGGCGGGGCGGGGCGTTGGAGCAGCCATTTACCTCGGGTCACATTGTGCGGGCTCGCGGCGGCGCTGTGGCCGACATATGAGAGCACTTTCGCAGCCGAAGTGCGGTGAAATATGCGCGCTGTACCATTGTTCCGCCGCGAGAGAGAGAGACAGAGAGAGAGAGAGAGAGAGAGAGAGAGAGAGAGAGAGAGAGAGAGAGAGAGAGACCGATGAAGCGAAACGCGCGGCGCGGGCGCCACCCCCACCGAGCCCTCCAGCACTACCCCTCGCGTTTCTGTTATGGCTGCTGTTCTGTTCACTTCCACGGGGTGATAATCCGCGGATAGTGTGGTGTGTGTGTGTGAGAGAGAGAGAGAGAGAGAGACGAAAAGAGAAAACCAGAGAAAGCGTGAGAGGGGTTGTCGATACATGTCGGTGAATCTAGACCCATCCGCCCACGCGCGACGGTTCTCCCGGCCAGCGGCCGCCAGGGACCACGGCCACGGCCCCTCGCACCTGCCGCGTGCCCGCGTGCTGCACGAGGAGCTGCCGGGCCTTCAATCACATCGCTCTTCGCGACATGTTCTTACAATTTCTGTCTCATTCCTTTTTATCCGGGAAATATATAATTAGTCTGTCGCAGCCGCGCGGCGAGCGGCCCTGGTTGGTGTCTGACATCGCATCTGCTTGCGCGAAAACTCATTCATTCATTTCAAGTTGTAAGCGCGCGCGCGCGAGAGGCTTGAGCGGCAAGCTGTGTCAAGTGAAGGGTAGATTAAAACTTTGAGTCGCCGCCGCCGCTGCCGCCGGCCCGGCCGCATCCCCGGGGCTCTCTGCTGTGCCTATGACGAACAGCTCGAATCCCTGCATTTCTCTCCCATCTTCTCCTTTCTCCATTTCCCTCCCCT
>NW_026267132.1:597532-598612 GCF_000697945.3 Frankliniella occidentalis | reverse complement strand
TGGGGTGTCCCTTGATAAAAGGACGGGGAAGGTACGGCGCACATTTTGTCCGCGAGGTTGTTTCGGTGTTTATGGGAGACTGCCCGTAACAACGCGCGGAGTCTGTAGTGGCGTTGCAAGAGTCATGCGACATCGCGGCGGTATAGGCGGCGAGTTAACGCCTCGCTTCCCCGGAGCCGACCGGCCCGCCTGTCCGAGACATTTTTTTCTGCCCTCGCAGCGGCAGCAGGCAGCGGCCCGTCCGAGCAGCAGCCCCTCCAGTGGCGTTGGCGCGGCCCTTCCCTCTTACCAGCTCCAGCCTCGGCGAGAGAGGAGAGAGAGGACGACACTGAGCAGCTTTTCCAGGAAGAGAGAAGCAAAGGAGAAGCGAGAGAGGGAGAGAGGGGCAGAAAAAAAAACGGAAACTAAACGTGTGGCATTTATTTTGCCGTCTGGTGCAGGCCATCCTACTCGACGTCGTCCGCTGCTGCTGCTGCTGCTGTTGCGCGTTGTCTGCAAAAAGAAGTGCGTCCTTCAGGCTGAAGCCGACGGGGAGCCGCGCCACTGACGGAATGCGTGTGGCACAGCGTCAAGCAGCAGCAGCGGCAGCAGAGTATAAAGCCGTCTCTTTTTTATCCGTTATTTTCACCCCCGCCACGTTTTCTTTTTCATTTTTCATAAATATATCGGCGCTGCTGTGCCGGTCCGGCGGGAGCCCGGCGGGCGGGCTAACGGGATCGGGACGGCCGCGGTCCGCGCGGGGCTAATGGGATTTGAATTTGGGCCGCCCAATTACTTTGGCCCCGCTGGTAAAGCCAGCAGCACACATCCAGCACTACCGGTGGCGGGGGATGGCGGGGCGGTGTGAATATCAATTCCGCATTTGTCGGACAGTGGCGGTGGCGGTGGCGGTGGCGGCGGGGACGGGGAAGGATTCCGCGGCAGGAGAGGAGGAGCAAGCAGACGAGGAAGGGGAAATTAAAACATTGAAATGTCGGGCGTGTCCCGCGATATCTCTGTCCGATGCACGCTGCTCTCGGCCTCTCTGCTGGTTTTATCCGTCATCTCTGTCTCTCCCACCCCCCCTTCTCTGTCTCTCCC
>NW_026267132.1:590321-596677 GCF_000697945.3 Frankliniella occidentalis | reverse complement strand
CCCCCGCCCCGCCCACTCGCCGGAACTCTTTGCCTATATCGGTGTCTTTAATTGCGCTACTTTAGGGCCCTGCTCTCTCTGCAGCTAATGGCCGCCTAACCTCTCTTCGCCTTCACTCCTCGCGGGCACCCCCGCCACCCCGCCGCCGTTCTACCGCAGAGCTTCCGGCTTCTCCAGTGGCGGTGGCGATGGTATGGTCCTCGTCTGCTGTGTACGCTTTTCTTTTTCTTTTTCCAGTACAGGCCCTCCCCCGCCCGGGCGCGCCCCCCTGCAGCCTCGAGCGCGCTTCAGCTCCGCCACCAGCAGCCCCTGGAGCGAGCAGGCGCGCCGTCAGTGTGGAGAGCGTGTTTTATCGCCGAGCACGAGACGCACGCCCTGGCGGCCGAGTGATTCCGCCCTGGGCCTGGAGGCGGGGCGGGGGCAGGGGCGGGGCGGTATTTCACGGCGCAGAGCTGATTTGAATTCCGCGCGTCTTATTATCTGCCGATATAATGGGCTCTTTTAACGACAGCAAACAGGGTGCCGCGTTTGCGTAAGCCCCAAAGTGGCTTTTTCGCTTACTTTCTCCGCAACGCCTGTTCGTGCTGTAAGAAGGGGCTGCGGCGGGGGCGGCGAAGTGACTCGGCGGATGTTCAGCCCCCGCAATGGCTCGGCATTATTGGCTCCCTGTGATTTTTTCCCTTTTACGACACTATATACCTTAATATTTTTCGCAGGAATCGTTCGTAAAAAAGAAATTCGAAGAGCAATTTCTTATGCTTCTGTGGGTTTTTTGTGTGCTTTTTTCAGGACTGAGTACTTCAGACATTGTGTGGTTAATTAACCCTCATTTTACCGTAATTTGCGTGTGTATTTTTTTCACCGTGCGGGCTGTTTTATTAAAGCACGGCTTCGCTGTGTGTTGCTTTTCGGGGCGCTGATTGAGCTTCTTCGGGTCTTAAGTGGTGCAATCAGACATCACAGGGCGACGCGCCGCCGCCCACCCTCCTTCTGCGGCTGAAGTTTTGAGCCATTGCTGAAAAAAAATATATAGGGTAGCCTGCCGCTGGTGTCCCGTGTCGACGAAGGGGTAATGGATAGCCGCGACACCCCGGCAGCGGCGGCGGTATTCGCCTTTTCGAAAACTGTTTTGACAAGCTGAGCGAGTCGTTTATTCGTATTTATAGCGAGCGCCGAGCCTTGACCACCGTCAATATAACTCTTCTACCGCGTCGGGTGGCGCTTCCGTCCCGCGGTGGTGCTCTGACGCCCCCCCCCCCTCACCCTCGCAACCGTTTGGTCACTGCCCCCTCCCTAACCTAACCCCGATGAATGAAACGTGTTCGTGAACAGGGTAACGGGCTGTGAAGGGGTGGTGCGGGGGTGCAGTGGTGGGGAGGAGGAGGGAACGGCAGATCTGACAGGGGGACGACACCCTTCTCCGCGCGCCGTGTGTCGTGTGAGAGGAGGGGGGAGGGGCTTGGCTGAGGATGTGGTGGACGGTTTCGCGCTTTTGCACGTTAAAGCGTTGCCGCCTCATTTTCAAGGTTCACCTGCTTCATCTCGTCCTTGTCAGCCCGTGCGACGTCCTCGTATAGCACACCTGTCCTCGGCTCACTAGGCGGACGCGGCGCGGACGCTCTCCCTGGCCATTCACACAAGCGCCCCATTCACTCCCCGCTCGCCGTGGACCTGTTTCCAACGCGCCCGCCTTATCCCCCCAGAAAAATGGAAGTCTGTCACAACCATGGTTGACAAGGGACGACCATCAAAATATGCTATATTCATTGTTCAAATCAACTTCTGAGACTTTTATACGTTATCCAATGCGGGGGGACGACTTTTATACTTTGCCCTAGTGCTAGTGCCTCCCATAGTGTATATTTGGAACGCCGTGCGCCTGCGCGGATCCCTTTTCATGGAGGATCGGGTAGAAAGTACGTCCGATTGTTCTCAGATTCATTCGTCATATCACGGGAGGGGAGCTCGGCGCCTGCGAGACTCGGGGTAGGCCTCCCCGCAATACGCGCGTGCATGGCAGGCAATATGTTGCCTACCTATCAGGCGCTATATGGACTTGCATGGTCTAGACCTAAGTTGGTCTGAACCGACGAATGGCGGACGAACTTTATGTATGATTCCGATTCCTTAGGAAATGTGACGCCATAGGTGTTATACATTAGCCAGTGTGAATCGCTGTGTGCGCTCTACATTAGCTAATGGGGGGCACTGGGAGCCCTTTCATTACGTAATGTAGGCACTAGTGCTTTCAACTAGGCACTTTTAGGCACTGTGACCAACATTATCTGATCGTATAACGGTTTGACACTAGCTTTAAGAGCTTGATTGAGATTTGCATTGTGATGCATGAAAACTTCAAGCATAACAATGATTGTGGTTGTTATGGCTCTGCAAGTGTTTGCACAACCATCCTTTTTATGGGTTGTCCATCCCTTATCTACCATATATGATGGTTGCTGTAGCGTCCCCTTTCCCTGGGAGCTCTGGGACCCGCGCTCGCGTATGCGTCAACAAGCGCGCGCAAATACTTACGCTCTTCTTGCGCAGGGGGGGGGGGGTCGCCTCACATAAGCGCAACGGATGTTCAACTATGTGTGCGTGCGTGCCAGCAAATATTTCCCGACGTCTAGTTAAACCAACGTTACTTTAGTCGCGCGGTGGCAGTCAGGACGGGGACGTCAGACCGCCGTACGCCGCGGCATGCGGCAGCTGGTCGTGCTTGTGCAGCTGCAGGTGGCGCTGTCGGCCCGAGAAGGGACGAGCGGAGATTCGGTCATACGCGCCGCTGCCAGAATATGTTGTGATCAATCAGAGCCCTTGCTGCCCCCCCCCCCCCCCCTCTCTCTTCTCCCAGGTGCTGCTCGTGCTGCTGCTTTTTCTCGCCTCGACCGTCTATTTCTGCCACCAGGGTGAAGAGGTCCCGCCCGCCGCTACTCGCCGCTGCCAACTGTCCCCATTGAGGAAAAAGAAATCCTCTGCTCGCTCGGTCCCGCCGGCGAGAGGGCCCGTGACATATGTCTACCTACATGTGTGTCTTATGTGCAGTGAGTGCCTGATGGATCGGCGCGGTAGGGTGGGGTGGGGCAGGGCGGGGTGGGGCGTCCAGCCGGCCGCCGGGCCGCCAGTTCGAGCAGAACGGCATAAATTAGCGGTCCCCACGCGGGCTGCGTCCGGCGCAGTCCGCGCGACCCCCGCGGGGTCCCACATCTCGAACGCGCGCACAGAAATAGTGGCGCCGTGACTGTGGAAATATTTGCTCGCTGCGCGGTTGTTGTTGTTGTTGTAATAATATCGATTACAATCATCATTCATCAAAATATCAATTGTTATCGCGGTATAGTGCGCGACCGCCCCGCTTAGCTGCGTGTGCGGCATGTTGTTGTGCCCCTCGCTCAGCCACCATCCCCTTGTAGATTATATTGAATTAATTAATAACACGCTACGAACCCTACCGCGTGCCTTCAGGTGCGTCTCTCTCGCACTCTCGCCCTCTTCCTCTCTCGCTCTCTCTCCCTCTCTCTCCCTCTCTCGATTCTATTGTGGGTGCGCCGGCCTCCCACCACTTTGCTCATTCACGCGACGCTCATTCACATTGTCCCTCTCCTCGGCGCGGGTCGGCACCCATTCACAAGTTGGCCACCTCGTAGTGGGACGCTTCTCTCTCTCTCTCTCTCTCTCTCTCTCTCTCTCTCTCTCTCTCTCTCTCTCTCTCTTTCTCTTTCTCTTTCTCCCGCCTTTCTCCCTCTCTCCTTCTTTCGCATTTCAAGTCTAGTTAGTGTTGGAAGAAAGGGTCAAGGCTGCGCACTGTAAACGAAACCAACAACCAAGCAACAGTTTCGGAACACTGTAAATGATAAACAAAATAATAAAAGCAAACTGTAAAGATCTTCGTTAGATATAGTAAACCCGCGAACCCTCGTGCAGGCTATAAGGTTCGTCGAAATTTAAATACAACTCTAAGTAACGGTTAACCGTACAGCTTACACATTCGCGCTGCAAATTCAACAAGCAGGTGGGTGTCCGTAGTGTGGTGGCCAGCCCATACTCGCTTGGCGCCAGACGGTCGGCTAAGACACTACGGGAGACACCACGCACATGCTAGCTAGCCTAAATCCAGGATGGGGGACAGTACAACAAAGAAAAAGTACTCTGTCAATCCAAGTGTGTACGTTGTACACTTTAATGTGTGCATGGTATGTATACACTAATTAATGTGAACATGCCTATGTACACATCTTTTAAAGTGTACATGTCCATGTACACGTCTTTTAAAGTGTACATGACACGTATCTTGTACTGTATGTGCCTTGTAAAATGTACACATTTGAATTGACAGGGTACGGTGCCAATGGAACACCATTTACAGTAGCGAGAATTTTTACTGTAATGGCTGCAGGTGTTTTTCTTTGCTGTTTGCATTCGTTTACAGTCCATCAACGTGTGTGGCGCGTCGCTATGGGCTGCGCTAGGGGACCGGGGGTGCAAAACCCGGAGGGTGCTGGGCGGGCGCAGGTGGGGTGGAGGAACCTGTGCAGGTGGGGATGATTGTGGGCACCCCGGTGGCGGCGCTGGGGGTGGGGGAGAGGAGGGGGTTGCGGCTGCTGCGAGTCTGAGAGGCCTTGGTTGGCGCGGCGTGGCGGAGCGTAGCGGTGGGGCGCGGGGAGCGGCGAGCGCTGACGTCACTGGGGCGGCCCACTCAGGAGCCGCCCTCGGCGCCTCTTCGCCACCAGTCCCACCACCTCCACCAGGCCAGCATCACGCACCACGCACATCACGGCAGCACCACGCTACTGTCACCGCCTCCACCACCAACAACACCATGCCACGACCGTCATCACCATACCGCTTCTGTGCGCGGAATATCATTTTGTTCGGTTGCTCCCGACCAGCGGGCAGGGATAGGAGAGGAGGAGAGGCGGGGGTAGGAGTGGAGGCGTTCCGACAACGGCAATCCCCCCCAGCCTCTCTCTCTCTCTCTCCCTCCCTCCCTCTCTCTCTTCCGCTTCCCGCAGAGAAGCGGGCGCCCCCAACACTGCTGTTGTCCTTGTCGCTGGAATCCACTCTGCGCCCGCTTGTTTGCAATTCTCGGGTCCGTTCCGCGACACACACGCACTCCCTGGCGCCACGACCGTCCCGCCACGCCCCGCCACGCCTCGCCACCTAAAACGACATGAAAAAAAAGCAACAACGGGAGGGATCCAACAAAGAAGACGTTGCGGGCATTATACTGATGCGAAATGAGAAAAATGAACGAAAAATGAACGCTATTACACTCCTCAGTCGCAGACATGGCTGGCCGCTCCCGCTCCCTTCGCATCTCCCTTTCTCTATCCCCTCTGCATTTTTCTCGCCAACCCTCACTCTCTCGCTCTCCCTCTCGCGCCATAGTTTCCATCCCCCATATTGCAGGAGACAGCACAAAGACGTTGACACCAGCGTGGCAATGTCCCCCCTCCTGTCCCCACCCTTCGCCTGCCCAGTATCCTCCCTCTTCCCTCTCCCCTCTACCCATTTTCCACCCTCATTTGGCAAAGTGAAATGCGTGCTATGCGCGCAATGCTGCAATACCTGACACACATTCGTTTTCCAGCCCCCAAACCAACTACCCTCCCACCCCCTCCTCTCCCACAGATTCCTTGACTCCATTTCGTCACGTTTGCAAATTGCTTGTTTTGTTTTTTTAAGGTCTCGCCTGTACTCGCTCAAACAATGTTATTGTGAAGTGCATTTTCACATGCCCCGGCTTAACTGCATGGCATGGCCTCTATCATTTCCTGCCCCAATTGAATCTCACCTGCTCACTGTAACTGGTTGGCGTCTTATGACGTCAAAATATATTGGCATTGGCGTCCTCTGAAGAACGCTAAACATTTTATAATAGGGTCTGAAGGTCCTTTACATGATTTTAACAAAAAAAAATGAATTCGAGGATACACTGCTCGAAACGCAAGTGTGTGAATTTCGCACTTTGTAGTTGTGTGAATGCCCTTTCGTATACTGAAGGGGCAAAACGTGTAAATTTTCCTTTGAAATTCAGACAATTTCATCGGTTTCGAAATTGGTTCTCTGGACTAAACTGTCTTCAGAGTGTATAGTCTTATAGTCGTCCTAAAACGGGAAAGTGGCCACAGAAATGTAAATGAACCATATTTGGAATGACTGTTTGTTTTCCACGTAGGGAAATAAGGCGTCGTGGTCGCCGGTGGCGCGTTGTTACTGGCCCGGCCCTCGTGCGTCTCGGGTCGCGCTGTAGGGGCTGCTCGAGGGTCTGTTCAATTAGGAATCGACTGATTGCCTATCGGGGGGTGCCGCACGGCGACAGCACGCTTAACGGTAAAGAGAGAGAGAGAGAGAGA
>NW_026267132.1:588628-589861 GCF_000697945.3 Frankliniella occidentalis | reverse complement strand
CCCCCCTTTTCCTCTCCCTCTCTGTCTGCTTTCTCGCTCACACCTGTGCCCCAGGAGTCCGCACAGGCGGCGTTACACCGGACCGTTTCGTTCCGCAGCAATATATTACTCCTTCCGACCAGAATTAGCCGCTCACTTCCGCCAGGTGGTGCCTCTCCATTTTACAAAAAGAAACAAAGAACATGTATTTAAAAAGAAAAAAAAGCTTCTTTTAGTTTGATGTGCATGTCAGAAAGAAGTTTACCACCAAGCCGCACATATTTCTGCGTCGATCTGGAGGGCGTTAGTTTTGCAACTTCTTTGCTGTTTTCTGTTTTTCATTAAAAAGAAAAAGAAGAATGCCCTCGTTCGCCCAGCCTCTGTTTAAGCGTTGCCTGCAACCAAAAGAAACCTTTTTGATTCAAGTATATTTGTCCTCGGGTTTGCGCCGCTTCAATCAATATTGCTCAATGTCCTTTTCGGCTCGCATGGTAAGCAAAAAATTGGCATTAAAATGCGATTCGTTGTTTAAAATTTACAACGTTACGACGATTATGCGCTAAAAATAACACGATGTTGAAGCGTAGCTGCGAGATCGGCCAATCCTCTGAATTAGCAAAAACTATGTTGGTTAAAAATCTCAGCTGTAGAGCTGTGGTAAGGTGGTGTATTAGTAGCTTCCTAGGTAAAGCGCATCTATTGACGGCATGAAGACTACAGTTCGCGTGAAATCTATCTCTAGCAACAAATTTACTCTCGAGGCTCCTAAAAGTAGCCTTACTATAGCTTTTCCGCATAAAAGTGACCAGAACAGTGCAAAAATTGTTCAGATCTCGTTTGCACTGAGTATTTGATGAGGCGACGAGGCAGGTGGTTGTGAATAACTGTAGGACATTGATTTCCTCGCAATTCCCACGCCAACAAATCGCCTGCTTCGCTGTCGCTAAATCTTTGCTGCTTGGATCTGAAAATTGTAACGAACGTACGGAGGAGGAGCGTACCAGGAAGGTTTTTGGCAAGCGGCCACAGGGCTGTGATCGGATTAATGCGCCCCCCTCCCCCCCCCCTCTCTCTCTCTCTCTCTCTTTCACACACACACACACACTTTCTGTCTCCTTCAGTCACACACTCACTCGCGAGGAGGACTTGCAGGACTGCGGTGTGACATCTTGATGTACCGTAATGGGGGTGGACGTTCGTCGCCTCTCAAAGTGCAGCAGGATGGGCCTTTGCACCGCCCACCCTAACCCCCAC
>NW_026267132.1:587368-588553 GCF_000697945.3 Frankliniella occidentalis | reverse complement strand
AGAGAGAGAGAGAGAGAGAGAGAGAGAGAGAGAGAGAGAGAAGGGGGGAGAGAAGGGGGGCCATAGCAGGGAGCCGGGTCATTAAATCAAACTGTTGATAATGTTTCTCTCGATAAAAGCGGCAGGATGGTGAAGTTTGACGGACGCTGCGCCGAGGTCAGAGTGGCAGCCCAATACGTCAGAAAGGGACGAGGGAGGGAAAAAAAGTAAGGTCGTTTGCAGCGGCGGGTCTGGAAGGGGATGCGGGGGGTGAATTTGTTTCTGACTGCGCCGCGCGGAGTGGAAGCAAGGCCCCAAAGGCCGCCGATGGCGATGGAGAGAGCTGCTTTGACGTGAGGCCATCAGGTTTCCTAGTAGGGTGGCACTTTGCCTTTTGCATTGGCGTCAAGGAAAGAGCTGGGCACCCCGCTAAGGGGGATTGCGCCTGCCAGAGAGAAGAAAGCCAAGAGAGTTGTAGGTAGAGTACAAGTTGACGCGATCACCGTAGAGGCAGCAGCAGCGCCTCTCTCTATAGATGTACCGATGTACCGATGTAACCTAGGATACATTATGTTTTCGAAATAGTTGTTCTGCTGCCTACATAATGTGAAACAGTTACTGTTGTCACACTTAGGTAGGACTTAATGCATTGCTAGGCGTGTTAAGTTTTAACGCCTTTGCAAAGGCACAATAAAAGTGTCCAAAGGCAGTAAAATTCAGCACATTTGGGCAGTTGCGATGATTTTGTAAATTTCAATACATTTGTAAAGGCATCCAAACCCTTCGAGTTCTACCTTTTTATTCCTGTACACACCTACCTGTTTTAGACGGGTTTTTTTCCTTATCACCACTCGAGCCACACAGGCCTCTAAGTACAATGCATACCGATGCCGCTCGCAGAGGGAAGCGCTTTTCCTCCCCATTCTCTCTCCACGCGCCGCCCTCAGAGATTGGCTGCACCACTTCATCATTCTAAATGTATTATGCCGTGCGGTGAGCCATTGGCAGGCGCGAGGCGCAAAGCGTGCGCTCCTTCCTCACCCCCCCCCCCCCTCCCATTCCCTCCAACGCGCTCACGGGGTGTCTGAAATGTAAAGCGAAGCATCGTCACCCCCGCATCGCCTGCTGTAAGTGTGAGGTAGGAAATGACCCCTAGCGCCCGTCGGTGTGGCTTTGGGTCGCGCTACCTCTTCTCCCCCACCCCCC
>NW_026267132.1:580395-587318 GCF_000697945.3 Frankliniella occidentalis | reverse complement strand
CTCACTGCGCTTTGATTAATCCTCCTCTTGAGTGACTGCCCCTGATTGATCGTATCGGCACACAGCACGGCGCACTCTCCATCCTATCATTAAAATTATCGTCTTAAATGCCGATTTCTTGCGGGTTTTGCAATATTTTTTGTGTGTGTGTTTGTGATTTATGTTTTCGCTCTCGTTCCATTTCTCACGTCTCGCGCGTAAATGGGCCACTTGGTGTTGGCTCTGCTCGCTCTGCTACTCCAGGGCCGCCCGCCGCGACTTCCTTCTCCGACCGCGACACCTGGTGCGCGATCAGTCATGGCACCGGCCGCTATGACTTTCCGAATTTTTGGGAGCAGATCAAGATTTATATAAAGTGGTCAGGGAGGGGAGGATACTTCTAACGAGGAGCAGACTTTTCGCTCATGCTAGCACCCCTCGTATACCCCCTCCCCATCCGCGGCTAAAGCCGGACGACGGGTCCTCTACTCCGCTGAGAGGCGCGTTGGCATCGAGATGCATCGCTACATGCGCGATTTGCTTGAGTCGCATGGGCAACTGCGAAAAAAAAAATGAAAAAGGGTGATGGTTTGGTATGCTCCTCTCGAAATTTTGAAATACACTCAGAAGACCGCTTAGTCCAGAGAACCAAATTCCAAACCTATCAAATTTTATCTCTAGAAACCAAAATTTATCCGTGGCGATGAAATTATTTAGTCTATCTGTCTTAATTCGATTTGTGCGACCATATATTTAGTTTAAAAAGGGGTTCTTAAATTTTAATCGGTTTTGGGAAATTAATTTTGTTGCATGTTTATTTTGTAGTACATTTTTTAGCTTTAGAAAGGATTTATGACGGCTTGTTCATAAGTACTTAATATTTTCGACTTTCTGCTGATGCCCTCTGGATTCAGAATCGGGTCTTGCCAGGGTTGACCTGGCCTCGGGGTGGCGTACGTCGTCGGGCCACTATTATTTAGTCCGGGGTGTTTTGTTCAACAGTGGTCTCGAGGCGACAGTCGACGGTAGGACGGGAATCTTGATGGCACTGATGGCACCAGTGGTGGGTCTGCGGTAGAGGGCAGCGAATCCTCTGCTGCAGCACGAGGGTACGGTCCGGTTTGACTTGACAGGTGTTTGTATACCGATGTAACGGATGTAACCATCCGTGCGCAAGGGTCTTTGGCGGGTCGCAGTGGGGTCCTTGGGGGTCCATGCGGGCCCTTGCGGGCCCTTGAGGGTCCAAAGCGGGTCCTAGCGGATTTAAAGGGATTTCGATTGGTCCTGGCGCCTTTTGCTGGCTTCTTTGGCGGGTTCCGGTGGCTCCTGGTTGGTCCTGGTTGGTCTTGATGGGTCCTGGTGAGTCCTAGTGGGTCCTGGTGGATTCTAGTGGTTCCTGGTGGGCCCTGGCGGTTCTTGGCTGATCCTGGCAGGCCCCGGCGGGTCCCTGCGGATCCCAGCGGGTCCTGGCGGACCTAGCGGATCCTGGCGGGCCCTTGCGGGTCCTTGCTGTTTCTGGCGGGTGCTGACGGGACGGGTGCTCTGGCGTGCCGTGGCTGTCCGTGCGGTGGGGGCGGGTCAGGTGTTCGCTGTTCGCGCCGGTGCCATTGACGTCCACGATGGATGGCGGCGCTGCGCACCTGCTGTGGACGCGCCCCGTCACGGAGGCGCGTCACACGGCGGCCCGTCACACCCGTCACAACCACGTGGTAATAAATTATCGCGAGGATGCGCATTTCATTCAAGGGCACTCAACATGTGCCCTTTGTCTCGCACCACCTCCATCACCCCGCCCCCTATGGACCCAACATTCTATTTTGTTTTCCTCTTTTTCTTTTTTCGTACATTGCAAGTTGCCATGGCGACGGTCGGGAGGCGCATGCCAGCGTCGGCGTCCCTCGGCGCCGCTCGGCCCCGCGCTCGGCTCCGCTTCGGGCGGCCGCCCCTCGCCCCCCGCCCCGCTCGCCGAACGCTCGATGCGGCCGCGCTGCTCCGCTCGGCTCGGGACGGCCGCCCTCGGCCGCGCGACGCGCCGC
Organism: Frankliniella occidentalis; assembly: GCF_000697945.3. NCBI lineage: Eukaryota > Metazoa > Arthropoda > Insecta > Thysanoptera > Thripidae > Frankliniella > Frankliniella occidentalis. The sequence goes on along the minus strand of NW_026267132.1, from coordinate 585,303 downwards.
GAGACGCCCAGTCTGTGGTCGGCCGCTGTGGAGCCAGCACGCCTGCGAGCGCCAGAGAGAGAGAGAGAGAGAGAGAGACGAGTCCCCTCCCAGAGTGACAAGTTGTGATACCGGGCCGGCACCCTTCCGCGCGCGCGCGCGACACGCACTCCCAGTGCACGCCCGTCGCCCGTCAGTCGTCTGACGCGCTCCCCGCCGCCCCCGCCCCGCACGTCCCCGACGTGTGGCACCCCGGCGCCGTGCTGGCCGACTACCCCGCCGCCGGCTCCTTCTTCGAGGGGAGCCCGACCCTCCCCCTCGCAACGACGGCGTCGCTACCGGTAAGTGTCGGCGGGCCAGGCCACGCCGGCCGTTAGACCCGCATGGACCCCGAGGTCGACAAACACCTCCGAATCGCATGTTGGTTGGTCGCCTGTCCGTCCCCGTGGGCCCCGGGACCGGGTCCCGGGGGAGGTGGGCGGGAGGCGGCTGGAGGCTGGAGGGGCACAGCACGTCCCGTCCCGTCCCGCTGCCCCCGCCCGCCCCGCGGCCGCCCGCGGCCCTACCGGCCCGACTGTGTGTAGCGCCCGGATTACTGTGCGCATATTTTCCCTTTCGTTTTGCGCCCAGCAGCGGGAGCGGGTGTTCCGCAGGAGCCTGCTGCGTCGGCCGCATTGACCTGTCGGGCAGGCCGTGGCGGGGCGGGGTGCGGCGGCGTGGTGCGGCGGCCTGTCAACTGGATGTGTGGCGGCCACCGCGCCATACACGATGCGCGCCGCCGTGGTGTTCCAGGCCGATACCGCCGAGCGCCACGCCGCGCCACGCCACGCCACGCCCGTCAACTTAATTGGCTGTTAATTGAACGGGTCATGTGCGTTTGTGAGTGTGTGTGTCAGAGAGAGAGAGAGAGAGAGAGAGAGAGAGAGAGAGAAAGAGAGGGGGGAGGGAAAGAGTGAGGGAGGAGGATGAGGTCGTGCGTGTGGTGAAGGGGGTAAAGCGCGCGACGCGACTATAACACCCAATTGCGGGGGGACATAATCAAGTTGCTAACAAAGTTAAGGACGAAGTGGGCCCTCCTCGAGCAGGCCCCCCTCCCCACCGTTGTCCTAAGGCCTCACCCGCTTCCCCCCGCCCCGCCCCGCCTATCTCACGCCCTCCCAGCCGCCACGCCCCGCGGCCCTTTCTCGCCACCTTAATTGTGTGTGGCCCGTTTGGTCCGCGATATTGGCAATCTACCGAAGCAAAATAATCATGTCACCGTGTGCCGGCGTGCAAAGGTGGGCTTCTCCACCACTAGAGAGGAGAGGTAGACGAGGGAGGGAGGGAGGGAGGGAGGGAGGGAGGGAGAGGGAGAGATTAAGAAGGAGTGATGGGAAGACAGAGAGCGAGAGTCGAATTGAAGAAGTTTTTATTTGGTCCATATTAAAAGGGCTAAAGAGTCCCGCTAAAAATGTAGACAGAGCAGCTGAACAGTATTGTTAGCACACAACAAAGAAAGAGTAAGCGAGAGAAATTGAAATTGTCTAGGTTTCTTTGTGAAAGGGCCAATTGGTTGGACCCTGCAGCGAGAGATTGGGCGCGTGGCGAAGGGCTATTTGGTCACGCGGTGCGGACCATCCGCGTCTGATGCAGCTGCTGCAAAAACCTGGAGCAAAAGTAATAAGGTTGAAGGGGGGCGGGCAGTTCGCCTGACCTCTGGAATTAAGGCCCGCTGGAAGTACTACAACACTTTCTTTGCGGCACACTTATTCGCCGGCAAATGAGTTGAGGCCAGAGGACCCGGCGGGGCGTGGCGGGGCGTGGCGGGCTGTTCAGTCGTGCGGCACGCCTTGCGCCGCTTTTCGGCGCCCGCGGAGTAGCAGTCGGCCGCGAGTACCACCGCCCCGCCCCACCCCGCCCGCGCCGCCACGCCCCGCCACGCCCCGCCACGCCCACAGAGACACCCAACGGTTTGACCTAGGAGCAGACAGCCGTGGCCGACACTGCAAATGTAGCTCTCGATACTTTGTCGCGACAAAGGCCGCGGGGGGATGCCATTTTTTTGCTCGCTTTGGCAGGCGTCGTTCCCCTACTGGTCACAGACGGTCACAGCCGGTCACAGATGGTCGCAGACGTGACCGCCCAACGCCATTGGCTGGGTGCGCGGTCACGTGGGCCGCAGGCGGCGCCCTCTAACGACCCCACCATTAGCATGCGTGGCGTCACCCGACACATTCGTTTAGACCATTTATTAACGTTTTACATCCTTTATTTTTCTTTGCTCTCTGTCTGCGTCTGTGTGTGTGCATCTGCCTCTGTTGTGCAAAACCAAAAATTCTATTAATGATGAAATGACTATCTATCTATCCATCAATCTATTTGCTATTTATCCAACTATCTATTCATTGAAACGAAGAACAAAAGCGTGCAACTGGCATGAACATGTAAGAGCCAATATGGTAGACACGACATTTGGACTGAAAATTTAAGTATTTTAATGTGTTTAACAGTAAATTTTCAAGTTCCCAAAGTTGCATGGCCAACATTTAAAAGTGTTCAACTTTACGGTTAACCACTTTTCAGTATTCACATGTCGAGTCAAACACTTCAAAGCTTTGCAATGTAGTGTAGAGCACTTGCATGTGCATGGCAGAGTTGTTGCACACTTTCTTTATCAGTGCACTCCTTGCTCTGGAAAAGTGCGGCCGCCCGCTGGATGTGATTGGAGACCCGATCGTCGCCAAGTTTCTCGCTTTCTCCGCCAAACTGGTGACATAGGCGCACCGTGGCGCCCGACCGGGATACGGCGGTCTCTTCGTTAGTCCCAGAGGGCCCCTTTTGTTTCTCCCGTTTTTTATCCCCTCCTCACAGCAAACAAAACATTGCTAGCCGAGTTCATTACCTGTTTACACTTTCTTTCTGAGGCGGCGGCGCGGATGAGCAAACCCCTATCGACCTTTCACCCCTCTCCCCCCCCCCCTCTCTCTCTCTCTCTCTCTCTCTCTCTCTCTCTCTCTCACTTCGTGCTACCTGTTCCCTTCCGTCTCCCCCCGCTCCTCGCAGTCTCTCCTCACTCCTGCCATATTTCACCCAACCCTCCCCCTTTTTCCTTTGCAGCCGGTACAGACAAAGGAATACGTTGGTTAGGCACCGCGCCAAGTTAAGTTACGGCTGAAAGACGCTTAATAGACGGGGGAGGTGTCAGCCCCCCCCCCCCTCCTCCCTCACCCCCTTCCATTATAATTCTATAGTTACGCGCGCGCATTTCGACCAACCGACACACATTTTAAAAGGCCATACGCACCAGCGTCATCCCTCGCGCATTCCCCGACCTTCAGAGGATAGAATTCGCTCCTGGTCTTTATTTTATTTTAAACCTGCTCTGTCGGGAATGTAAAATGTCTGCAAGTTGTATGAGATAGTGTTCCTTAAAATATATTAGTTGTGGTGTGCCCTGAAGCCTCCACGGAAAACTAGAACCGGAGAGAAAATCAAATTTCAATACGGGCTGTCTTAGTTCTACGATACCGATTACAATTACCACTCTTATGATATATAACAAAATGTGTTTTGAAAATTTAATTAAGACGCGCATTGCTTACAGTGTCCGTTGGGGTTGTATTTGCAGGGTATGAGATGGCCGCCTTGTGATAGTGGTGGGCTGTATGCGTACTGGGGCACACAACGCTGAGCGAGAGAGAGAGGGGGGGAAGAGGGTGGCGGAGAGGGGTGACAGGAAGCACCCCCAAGCCCGATATCGGCTTATGACAGCTCGTCGGAAGGTACGGCGCGTCCACAACTGGGTTTGTCTGCCTGTTGTCTCGGGGAAAGGGGTTGGGAAAGCGAGGGGCTGGGATGGGGAAAGGGGGCACGAAGTTGTAGCGTAGCCAGCCCTGTTCTTCATGAGAAAACGGTACAGCACTGCGCGATAGTCCACCGCCTATGGCGATGCACAGTGAATAAATGTGCCCAAATATTCTAGGAATGCTTTGACCATACCTATGATATTTAGAATTTCCAACTGTCAAAATTAAACTGATTCCAACCCGAAACAAGAACCGTTTGCGAAACCGTTACCCGGCATAGCGGATGTGAGGATGTTCCTGCCTGGCAGCTCCCACCCCGCCCCCTTCCCCCCAAGGGTTGTGGTGCGCTGCAGCAGTAAAGTTTTAAGTGTGGACACCCGCCACCTCCCAGTCGCGCCCTTCTCACTCTCTCGCTCGCTCTCTCTCTCTCTCTCTCTCTCTCTCTCTCTCTCTCTCTCTGGCTCTCTGTCTCTCGCACACAAACGCCTCGTGGAGACGACAACGACGTAGCGCTTCGAGCCGCCGGTGCTGCGGCTCCTTCAAGTTGTGTGGTGGGATGGTGCGGGCAAGAGAGACAGAGAGAGAGAGAGAGAGAGAGAGAGAGAGAGAGAGAGAGAGAACACTCGACCGAAGAGCAACGTCGTTAAAGTGAGCAAGGTGTAAGAAAGTGGATACAGCAGGAAAGGACTGTCTACTTTTATTCGAAATCTCAGGCGTCGAGTTAGCACTGGCGTCCACGCTAGTTCAAGGTGAGCCCCTAGTAGGGAGGCGGGCTACTGCTCGCCCCTGCAGACGGAGGGATAGGCAACCGTCCGCCGTGGGGTAAGGCAGGCCCGTGGCGCGGCCGTGCTCGGCGGGTCTGCCTATGCCGGCCTCCACAGGCGGGTGAGGTAGGGGGATAGGCAACCGTCCGCCGTGGGGTTAGGCAGGCCCGTGGTGCGGCCGTGCTCGGCGGGTCTGCCTATGCCGGCCTCCGCAGGCGGGTGAGGTGGGGGGATAGGCAACCGTCCGCCGTGGGGTTAGGCAGGCCCGTGGTGCGGCCGTGCTCGGCGGGTCTGCCTATGCCGGCCTCCGCAGGCGGGTGCGATAGGAAACACCGCCCGCTGCCCGCGGGATGCTGGGTCGCTTTGTTCGCGGAAAGGCG
>NW_026267132.1:579430-580345 GCF_000697945.3 Frankliniella occidentalis | reverse complement strand
GGGGGATAGGCAACCGTCCGCCGTGGGGTTAGGCAGGCCCGTGGTGCGGCCGTGCTCGGCGGGTCTGCCTATGCCGGCCTCCGCAGGCGGGTGCGATAGGAAACACCGCCCGCTGCCCGCGGGATGCTGGGTCGCTTTGTTCGCGGAAAGGCGACAATCACAAGGCGGGGATAGCGAGCGAGAGAGTGACCCGGTCGGGCGGAAAGTGAAATTAATTGGGCGCGCGTAGTGAGAGGGAGATACCCTGGCGGAGGACGCCCCGCCTGCCAACCGCCCTGCAGCTCATCCTGGCGGCCGGTGGGGCCGCCTGGCCTGGCCCGGCCCCGCCCTGCCCCGCCCGGCAGCAAGCAGTCCTTATCGCTGGCTATAACTTGCGGGGTGTCGCCCAGCTAATCATTTCCTTCAGGGAGAGAGGAGAGGAAAGTGGAAGGGGTGGGGAGGGGGGAAAGGGAGCCGAATCTCAGCGGCCGCCCCGCCCCGCCGCGCGGAGGGTGGCGTCTGGAAATGACGACAACGCCCGGCCGCCATTATGGCAATAAGGCGGTCTGCTGCGCGATGAAGAGAGGCACTGATCCGGAGGCGGCCCGGCCCCTCTCTCCCTCCGAGCCTCTCTCGCCCCGCCCCTAGGAGAGAGACGGTCGTTAGCGCGGAGAGGCGAGCGCTGTCTCCATTCTCCCGGCCGCGCCGGGGAAGAAGGAGATGAAGAAGAAAAAAAACGACGAGTAGACGGTTCTTTTCAAACAGAAACGACGCGCGGGAGCGGCGATGACTCTTCGGAAGTCGACGGTTAACAGTTTTCGGCTTTGCGACACACAGCAGTGTCGTGGTCGTGGGTCCTGACGGCGGCGCTCCTCTGTCCGGCCCGATGCGCCGCGCGCCAGGCATCCCCAATGGTCTGGCGGGGTAGGGCGGGGC
>NW_026267132.1:576229-578230 GCF_000697945.3 Frankliniella occidentalis | reverse complement strand
TCCCGCCCTCCCCATGTTCCTCTTTCACACCTCGCCCCCCTATCCCATCCCCGCCGCCACCATCCAGGAGAAGTGACCGCCCAGCTCCGTAGTGTAAGAACGAACGCTCCCGCTCACGGCTCGAGGGTCAGACCTCCCGGGTCAGACACCACCATCCTCAGCATAATTTCGCTCATCCCGCTGCGAAAGCGCTTTTCCTATGGCCGCTTGAAAGCGGCTCACATAATGATATTTTGTGCCGTCCACGTGGCCTTACCCCACTACACCCCAGCCCGCCCAGCCCCGCCCAGCCCCATCCCTACCTCACCCCGGCCCCGATCACAACTTCCACGCCATTAAAGCCACACGCAAACTTATCAGGCGTTCCGCCTCACTTGGCAGGGAATAAAGGGACATTTTTGGGGGCGGGGGGTGGGTGGGGGATTCGACGGGCTGCATTGAAAGTGACAGACTTATTACCGATTAGCACCCTGGCCTGGCGCTGGTCTCTCCGCCCCGTTCAGGTAACAAGAAAAAGGGGGGAGGGGTTGAGGGGAAACAGCCAACAGCCCCATCATCCCCCTCTTCTCACGAGGCGGGTTCAAAGACCGCGCATCTTCGCTGGCCGTAAATATTTTTCCAGCCCCATCTCGTCGCCGCCTGCGCCCCGATGGGCCGGGATGAGCGGACCTGGCTGGCACAGTCTGGCTGGCAGTGCCTGGCTGGCAGTGCCTGGCTGGCAGTGCCTGGCTGGCAGTGCCTGGCTGGCAGTGCCTGGCTGGCAGTGCCTGGCTGGCAGTGCCTGGCTGTCTCTGGCTGTGCGTGCTGGCCGGTGGCTCGGTCGGTGGGCCAACCAAATGAAGAGGCCCTCTCCTCTTTGCTAACTCTCCAATATCGGCCGGCAGTACCGTCCCTCCGGGCGGCTCTGGGGGCTCGCGGGTGGGGTGAGGGGAGGGGGGACGAGCAGCAACTCTTGACCTCAACATCCGTCTTCCTCGCGCTCTCCCCGCGCCCCCCTCTCCCCCATGCATCCCTCTGGGCCTCCCCCTTGCCCCTTCCCCTCCTCCGGGGAACTGCGCTGGCCGCCCGGCCCTGACAGACCAGTTGCTATGAAATAAAGCGGACTGGCCCCGTAGGGACGCCCTCCTCTCTCTCTCTCTCTCTCTCTCTCTCTCTCTCTCTCCCCCTCGTGCTTTGCTCCCTAGCCACGCTCTCATCCGCTTCCTCTCCTTCATGCTACCCCCTCTCTTCATCCTCTATCCTTCGATCCCACCTGCGCGGTCCCAAAGACTCTGTGGACCAGATTACTCAGAAAGATGGAGTGGGTTTGCGCGGAGGGCTACCACCTTATCTACCTGCAACCATTAGCACTGGCTGTGATCCCGGGGGTCCCCGAGGTCTCGCCTCGCTCGCGAAGCTTGCTCATATGGGAGGTGTGGGACAAAACACGCACAGACACATACATCTTGGGTGTGTGAACATTCTGTCGCGAACTGTAAATATTTTCACTCACCTGCAGGTGAGACCTTTTTCTCACCTAGATTTCTGTATGTGATGCCGTGTCCCTTTTCCGCCGACGTGTGGGGGAGTTCAGGACGGCGCCACCTGCTGCTTCCTTCTGCCGGCGTCCGGCAGCGAGCGTCCTGCGTCCTGTCGGGGCCACTCGGCTCGCCTCGCGTCGCGACTTCCTTTCGATGCGCACGGCACTATGCGCGACGCGTAAAATGGACTTTATGCGCTGTACTTTACCACTTTGCACCCCACTCCAGTCTACGTGTCGTACTGTGACCTTGCCGCTAGCCCCCTCCCCCTTCTCACCACTCCACTCCCACGTGCACAGCGAGCAGAGCACACGAGCACTTTTATTTATCTCCTCTCGTACTTTCCTCACTTTCCTCGGGTTTCACTCCCCTGTCGACAGTCTCTAGATATCAAACTCCGCCTTTCTTTGTAACGTCCCAACTCGTGCGAGAAACGTCCCCCTGCGTCCCCCCTTCCCACTTCCCCATGCTTATTCCTTTT
>NW_026267132.1:569997-575422 GCF_000697945.3 Frankliniella occidentalis | reverse complement strand
TTTTTTTGTTTTGTTTTGTGAATTCTTGAACAGATGCTGACAATTATTTTTCCGGTCGCCTGGCGACGCGCGCTCTCGTGCCAGCGGCCACAGCATTTCACGCCCATTCTCTGCCCGGCCCGCGCGAGGCATCTCACGGATGCTCCCCTTCCGCCACCATCGCTGCCGGTTGACCCGTGGCGCGCGCTCTTTCAATTTTATTTATCGTTACGCTACATTCCGCTTCCGGAAAGCGGAACGCTTACTACACCAGGCGGTGCGGCACGGAGAACAGTGCTCCCCTTAGCTTTAGAAAGGGTTGTAGTGCGGAGGGTTGTTTCAAAAAATATAGATCAAGTGCTGTCTACACTTAGCAGTGTGCAACTCCTATTTAAACACTTGCAGCTGTCTAACACAAATACTGTGCATTAAAAACTGTGCAACTCGATGGTGGTGCACTTGCACTTGTAAGTGTTCAATCAATTCGTCAGTTGCACACATCCTCGGCTTAGTAAGTGCATTTTGCTTTGCAATGTGTGCAACGGGCCGAAGAGTTGCGAAAACTTACGAGCGTGTTACAAGTGGTTCTCAACTGTATTGGGTTTCACAATAATAATTTTAAGTACACGAAACCTGACAGCTGTGCTCAACACTTTCACTTTGCAAGTGGTTTCTGGGAGTAGCACCTAGATGATTGAAGGGTTGGACATTTTTTTTTATTTATCAGTGTATCGTGAGTGAGAGTTGGAGAGAACTCTCCGTCTTGGCCGCGCTCTCGCTCTTGGGGACCTGGCCAGCAGGGAAGACCAGGCCAAAAGCCCAATTTCCTACTTGTATTTTTGATGAATGGGATGACGGGCAAAGCGAAGTTGGGTCTGCCCCCTGGAGGAGCGCTGTAGCAGAGCGGGTGGATGGGAGTGGAGGGATGGGGAGCAGGGGAGGGGGGTGCTCCTCGAGGGAGCTGCCCCGCCGCTCCGCCGTCTCCGCCGCTTGTCGCGGAAACTCCACACAGAACGGCTCGGGCGGGCCGTACCGACGCATCGCATGCATTATCTGCTCCACGCAGCTCAACTCGTACGTAAGCGGTGTGCACTTCGCTCCCGTCAGCGCAAACTGGCAGAACTTTCTACGTTCGGCGCCGGCGGAGGGGCGCTGTGTGTGTGTGTGTGTGTGTGTGTGTGTGTGTGTGTGAGAGAGAGAGAAAGAGAGGGGGGTGGAATCGTTAGAGCGGGAGGAGGTACGCTGCGCACTGCGGCCAAACATTCGCGGAGGTGTGCTCAGACTGTGGAAGTGGGGCGGTGGTTGGGGGCGGAGGCCGGCGAACTAACGAGAGGGTACCTCGAGTGGAAGGGAATCGAACAAGGGAAGCGGCGCAAGGGGCACATGTGAGAGGGAGGCTGGCTCGGAGTCGTTTGTGTGAGGTGAGGTGAGTGCCCGTCTCCCGTTCCCTTTCGCGTTGTGCGCGTCCCCGCCCCGCTGCCGTGCCCATCACGCTCCTCATCATTCTCGGGTGTAGAGCGGACCTGTAGCAAAGCAGGCGCTGAGCGGACTCGCCACCCTGTTTGAAACGATCTGTGCTTGTTTTTAAAGTTGAAACGTAAATTTTGTAAATATGTACTTTATATTTACGCCAAACCTACAGTACTAAAGTAGTTTCCACTCCTCCTGCTGTTCCTTTTCATGTCAAGTAAAGCACACCTCCCTTCTCTCTCTCTCTCTCTCTCTCTCTCTCTCTCTCTCTCTCTCTCTCTCTCTCTCTCCCCCACTCCGTGCGCGAATATATGCATTTCCTATCTCGCTCCCACTTAAGGGTAGCGGAGAAGCGGCCCCTCTAAGTAGTGCTCCCGCTTTTATCTTCGGCCCGTTGCCTCCGACGCCCAGCTCCTCCTCTTCTTCCACGCGCCATCGATCGAACATTTCATGCTGGCTCTCGGACCCACGCCACCCCACGCTCGAAAACACGCGATCTCCAACGTGTGCGGCGGGGAGCCAGGGAGCCATAGCTCACCAAAGAGAGCTCACCATCGCCATAGTCCCGGTGGTCACAGCATATGGCTCACCCTATCGCTGCGCCTAGTGCGCTCACCATCGTCGGGCCGAGTGCGATCTTGCTCTCAGGAGAGCGAGCAGATCAATGACCACAAACACAAGACGACTCTCGCCCTGCTCCTAGGAGCGAGATTATTTTTCTCCGACCTGCTTGAGTCATAATTTACGGTAGCCCCGTAGCCCACTCTCCCCCGCTTCACCCAATGCGGTTCCAGTAAGGTTCTTTACTACAATTGGTGCGTGGTCTGATAAAATCCCACTCCGTTAGAGTGAGACTTTCGTGAGTATGACTCAAATCGGGTGAGCCTAAAACTTCTCACCGTAATTAATTGGGTAAAGAAGATTGTCTCACTCGTTTCGAGCGCGGAACCCTTCTCACTCAAGTGTTTGCAGTGCCCATGCCCATAACCTGGGTCCGCCCTGGTACTCAAGGACGCGTCCTGGCCTAGACTCGCCGCGCGCCCGCGGGCCCACCGTGCAATACGGCTCTTTTGCAAGACCCCGCAACACTTTGAGTCGCGACGTTAAAGCCGGTTAAATAACTTTTATTGTCCTTCATACTGCAGCCCATGTCATGACATGCGAGCATTGCACGCACGACGACCAGAGCTGCTCCCTCTGACCTTACAAAAATGTGTTCTCTTATCGTTACGTCTTTTTGTAGTTTTTTTTTTTGCCTTTATTTAAGTTCTTTTGAAGTTTTCTGTGCGTCAAGTTTCTTTGATTCAAGGTTTTTCGCTTTTTAAAGCATTTGGTTTCCTAGGTGTAGAAGCGTATGGCCGACTTTTCCTGGCCAACCCTTTCTGCTGGCGGTGGCGGACATCGGCGCTCGGGGGGACGAGGTCGCTCGACTTTTGCGCTCTCGTGCGATTGTTCTCGCGGAAGTTTACCTTCCTTTCCGGCTGGTTTTATTGCAGTAAAACTCGACATAATATTCCCGGGAGATTTTCTCTCCCTCCAATAATGACTTTTGAGGGAACGACTGGTGGAGGGGGGGGGGGGCTCAAACCGCCTCAAACTCTCCGTAGCCACGCGACTGGTGCCACCGCCGTTAGCGGATGCGAGCGAGTGTCGCCGTGTCGCCCACACCTCGCCCGATGGCGTTCTAATGCAAATATCAGCCGGCTTTCGTCCGTTATTGTCACCACCTCTATTTTTTTTTATTGTTGTTGTTCCCATCAGAAACAAAAAAGCAAACTCCTGCAAGTCCGTGCTGCTAAATGTATAATGTGTTTGCTGACGGTTTTGTTTTTTTCCCCTCCTGTTGCAGGTGAGTTCCGCTGGAATCTGCAGCAGTCCATCGGCTTTGCCCCGGAGAGTCCCTCCCGCGGGGGGTGAGTCGGCGGTCTGGGCCGCATGAATCAGCAGGGGCGTGAGCGTGAGGCACCACTTCCGCGCGCCAGGGATCTTGTTTGCATGAAGGGGGCGTCAGGGGCGCTCCATAAATCACGTGTCACAACCCCGCGCGCGTGGTCACGGCGCGGCGTGGGAAGAAAAAATTAAGTATTGCGTATAATTATATTGTTTTTTACCCTGAGGCTGATGATGATGCGAACGATGATGGTATAATTGGCTTAAAAAATAGTCGTTACCAAATGACAACTAACTTGTCCATTTACAAAGAAGTATCGGGGAAAAAATCAGCCCTGTAAAAAAATACATATAACGCAGAGTGATGGGTAGCTGCTGTGACGGTATGGGATCGAACTCTGTTTTTCCAAGCGAGAGTGTTTTCTTAAGTCGGGCAAGGCCTGGCCGGCGGCCGCGTATTTCACAGAGTGCGGTGGCGATAAATTTGCCTGACCGGGGGAAGCTCCCGTCCAGGACTAGCAGCAGCAGCGGCAGCGGCGGCAGTGGTCGCCGCGCCGCCCGAGGATGCCGTAACAGAAAATAGAATTACCCGCTCAGCGGGGAACGGGGAAGGAAGGGCAAGGGGCCCGCGTGGCCGCATAGGGCCGCCCGGAGGCAGAGGCGAAGACCTTTTCATTCATTTTGTGTTTTTATTTTCCTTGATTGCGAAAAAGAGATGGCTCTCTGCCGGCCCGGGCTGCCCGGCTCTAGGTGCCTTAATCTGCTTAGCATCCTATCTGCCATTCGACTGCCTCCGGCTGGAGGAGGTAAGGGGAGGGAGGGGGGCAGCGCCCAATAATTTATTCCAGGAATATATAGTCGCGCCTTTGGCGGGCGGAGTGGGCGCGGCGAGCCCCTGGCGCAGGCCGGCGGCAGCCCCTGGCAGCCCTCCTCCTGGGCGCGCGCTCCGCGCTCTCCGCCACCGTCCCAGTGAAAGCGCAAACGCTTTGACTTTTAGGGGGCTCTACACAATTTAATTGGACACGGGGGGCAATCGTATTAGTCCTCATAATTCGTATTTCAGCGCTTTTTAAAAAGCAATAAGGCACTTGGTCAACAATGGAAACAAACCTACGTAAATGACGCAGAAATCGCGCTTAAATTCGTCCGAGATCATCCGTCAAATGAATTAGTTGTCACGTGTATTTGTCTCGATTTGTCCGGTCCGGAGAAAAAGGAGTGTTTGCAAAACGCAAACCCCTTCCCCTGGGACGGATCATCCCTCGACGTTTAGTGCGCCTGTGATATGTGTAGTGGTGACGCCTGTGTGGGGAGTCGCGTGGACGATCCTGGTGACGGCCGCGTGGTTCGTGACGGCGTCATGGCGACGTCAGCCATTTGCCCTGGAGCATAACGTTCGGTAGGCACGCGCGGACCATCAGGGCGGATGAAAAGTGCATGCCGCTTTATAACAAGGGATGGGTATAATGTTTTGCTTGCATTGAACGCGGCCGGAAATAGACTGGAACGCGGATCTATTTCTGACCGTATCGACCCGCGGCGCGAGCTTTGTGCCGCCGCGTGTGCCTTCCCGTGGCTCACCGTGGGCTACCCGTGGCCCGCCCCTGGCTCACCCGTGGCTCACCCGTCGTGGCTCACTCGTGGATCACCCGTGGATCACCCATCGTTGCTCACCCGTGGATTACCCGCGTGGCTCACCCCACGGATAAAACGACGTATTGGTTTTCAAGCAGCCGAGCAACTTTTATGGAGAAAATACACAGGAGCGTCTTGTTTTTACCCGAACTGCTTGAAAACCAAGACGGCGTTTTTGGCGTGCCGCGGCTCACCCGTCGTAGCTCAACCGCCGAGGGAGGCTCACCCGTGGGTCACCCGTTGCCCGCCCGTGATCAACCCCTGTCCAACCCCTCGCCAACCCCTAGCCAACCCCTAGCCAACCCCTGGCCCACCTCCGGCCCACCCCTGGGTAACCCGTCTCTCCCGCGGCCCACCCGCGGCTGCCATGCCATGCCCTGCCATGACGGTGCAGACGGGAGCTTTGGCAGTTTGGCTGCGGCGTGGCAGAGGAATGCGATGGTGCGAAGGG
>NW_026267132.1:564501-566960 GCF_000697945.3 Frankliniella occidentalis | reverse complement strand
CCCCGGCCCCTCCCGCTCTGCTCCCCGTGGTCCCAACACACAATAGCATAGAGAAGCAAGGAAGCGACTCATCACAAAATTCATAGCTACCCCTGAAGCGTATAGCGTGGCGGCGCTGCGAGCAGGGTTTGGGGCCGGCGAGCGTGTTTCACGCTCGTTTTGGTGCGGAGCATCAGCATCCGTCGCTCTGCTATTCACGACTCTGTCGGGGACGAGAGAGCCGTTTCCATTAATTACTTTTAAGGAAATGATTCTCCGTCGTCTGGTGCGGGCCCCGCGCCCGAGGGGGCCACAACTCTAGCAAATCATGATCGTGTGCAATCCTTCTCGTTATCAAACGAGCTAATTTGCATCATTTAATTTATCAAAGTACATCCCATCCCACGAAAAATTGGAATGCAGTCGGGTTGGCCTTATCGAGCTCAAAACCATTTTTAAGATTCGGCTTTTAGCAACGAATTAAAGGTGTGCAATCCGACCCAATCATACACTGGAAACACATGTGTTGCACTCACTTGCAAGTGTGTGAATATCGCACACTTGTACCTGTATGAATGTTACACACTCATAGGTGTGTGAATCCCATTCACACTCTTAAGGTGTGAATTTTCCTTTGAAATTCACCCACCTGTGCCTCATGTGTACGCGAATGGCGTTCACGCACACAAGACAAGAAGTGTGCAGCATCCACAATACACTTGGGACTCCAGTGTATGCAACCTGTGTACAAGTTTGGGTTGATTTTGCGGCTCCTTCCCACCGCAACGAGCCGATGAGCGCCTCCGCTGGCGACTAGGAAGGTGCGCGCGCGCTTTCTCCCGTCATTGTCGAGGTGGTCAAATCCCGCGGCGCCGCTTCGGCCGGACACGGCTCAGTGCTGCAGAGCCTCACTGATTGCGGCTTGCCGCTCCACTTCGCACTTTTGTCTCCTATACCTTCACTGTTAGAAAAAACCACGGAAAAAACACAGAAAAACTATGGTCAATTTTTTGCCCAGAACGTCCGTCCAAATCTGTGCTGAAACCACAGAGACGGTACGGAATCAAAGGTACAGAAAACCACGGAGCTTCTGTTACAGAACGTCTGTGCTACTCCGTACACCTGCCACAGAATTATTACAGATATTTTCTGTGACTTAGCTATTCTTTTCTGGACACAGTTTTGTTGAATTAGAGGGATCGTCGTCTGCGTAGGATACTTTGGTACCCAAAGTGAGTCAAAAATTCAATTTCCTTGGCGCTTTAGCACGGGACTGTAGCGCGCGGGAACCTATTTTCCAGTTTCAACGTATCAGGGTGGGACACTACATGGTGACCAGGACGGAAGTGATCAGCGAGAGCTAATGTAGAATGCCATCTAGCGGCGTCTTCGGACGCTTTACCACTGAGACACAATGTCTGTTACAGATGGGTCCACACCCCTTGAATGACAGACTATTTATATGACGGAAGCAATCCGTACGATTCTGTTCTGTTTTTTCTGTGATTTTGAAGCACAGACTTCTGTGTTCACAAAATAACTGAAAATTTCTGTAACAGAAGCAATCCGTACACCTCTGTTGGGAATTTTTCTGTGGTTGTCTGTGGTTTTTCCACAGATTTTTTAACAGTGTTCGCGGGAACAGGACAGCAAGCCGGGCGGCTGGTGGGTGTTGGCGTAGTTTTCTTTTCATTGGATTCCGCGTTACTGCGTAAAGGAATTGACAAGTTGTTGTTTTTTTGTTGTTGTTTTTTTGTAAAATATTTAGCTTGTGCTATAATTAGTATACTAGTGTGTTAGTGTAAAACTCAGCATACATGTCTATGAGTCGACAGCAAAATGACGATGGATGGTTCACCTGATTCTTATTTATTGGCAAGAAATCCCCCACTCTGTCCCCATTATTTTCAGGCCGTCCGTCTGTAGTGTAATCGAACGTTTCCCGGGGCGCGCGCCGGTAGCGTGACCAGCCGTGAAGGCGTGCTGCCCGGCCCCGCCCGGACCGGACCGGACCGCACGGTTGTGACCGATTTGCTTTTGTTTTTCGCCTCGTTATATTGCGGGCTCTTTTCCCCCCTATGGCCTGGCGTCCACCAGCACAGCAGCAGCTCATACTGCACATGTTATTGTCTCTGGTGACCGAACGACCTGCAATTATTAACCTGTTAGTATAAACCTAATGACCACTCTCGACCGCGGCAAGTGCATTATTTTGTCCGCGCTAATAACTCATTCAGCAGATTCGCACCGAGAGGGGGAGAAATCCGGATATGTCTCTTTCTTTTTTACGACTACGACCCCCCAGCCGCTCTTTGACAGCACAGCGCACGCACACTCAAACACAGGCACACATACACACATACACACACACACAAAAACACACACACACACACACACCGCGAGCACGCACGCTCATTCATAGCGACCACACGCGCGCGGGCCGCGCGTGAGTGGGCGGGTGGAGGTGGGGCGCCCACCCC
>NW_026267132.1:562939-564451 GCF_000697945.3 Frankliniella occidentalis | reverse complement strand
CCCACCTCGCCCCGCCCGGCCGCGGGTCTGACGCGGCAGCGAATAGTCGGTAGATTCTAACGAGACGCTACAGCCTGGCGGCGAATTGACCGCGGTGCACCGCGAGGAGAAATAAAGGCTGACGGTTTTAAAGGAGATACCCACTCTCTGAGTTTGAACAAAGTTTGGTGTTCGTTGTTCATGCTGTTGTGGGTGGAGGTAGTGGCCGCGAGCTCAGCTAGGTCCAGCCACGCGATATGTAGGTCGGCGAGCCTTTTGTTTTTGTTAGGTCGGCTAGCGTTGTTGTTCATGTTGTTGTTGTTGTGGTGGCGGCCGTGTTGCTTTACGCACGAGTATCGAGCAGCAGCAAGAGGTCATTAGCGTGTGATTGTTGGCTTTTTATTTGGTGTGACGCAAGCTCGCGTCCTAACACTGTTGGCGCGGCTAGTTAGAACAATCTTGCATCGCCCTCCCCTCGATAATGATGAAACAAGATTCGCGCGCGACAAAGGGATTTTAAAGTTCGAATTTTTTTCCGCAGAAGTGGAAAACTTTTCCTGAAAAAAAATGGAAAATTTTGAAACGTCTTCAGAAGAATTGGAAACAATGGAACATCTCAGGAAAAAATGAAAAGATTGAAAAGAAAAAAATTCCCGAGAAGACTTTTCCGGAGGATTAAAATCCCTACGCGCGACTGCATACGCACGACTCTCGATTCCTCTCGCCGATGCCCCTGCGGTATATTTCTCGAATCGCACCCACCTCATTATTTTTAACGGTGTGAGGCGACCCTAATGACGCCGACGTCCCACCGTGCTGCTGCAGCAGCAGCAGGGTCCCGATTGAACGACGAGCCCCCCAAAAATACCTCTCGCAATTTATGGCCAGGCCCCATTGCTAAACTTAGCCCGGCAGCGGTGAGAGAGGCCTGCACCAACGGCGCGCGGCGCCATACCGCGGCCGGCCCCTCCGCCCCGCCACACCACGGCTCGGGCCGCGACCACGGTCACATACCGCTTATGATCGGACTCAAGTGATTGCCGCAAACAAGGTCGTAAGAGGGCACAAAGCTCTTGAGCGGCGGGCGGGCCGGACCAATGCCGCGGTGGCCGCTTCGCTATGGTCCTGACGGTGCCTGCTGCTGGCAGTCAGAGGACCACTTGGGTCCGACTTGGCAGAGCGCGTTCATGTTAACCTAGGTTGACGCAGCGTTGCGATTTTGATCACAATGGCCAAATGGCCCCTTGCTCGAAACAAACATTGCATTCCGAGAAAGACGGTTTTCTTGTAATCACTCTACATGGGCCATTTTGTTCCCCAAAATTTGCTCAAATTGTGTAAAGTTATGGGGCACGAGGTGCGAGGTGCGACGCCGTGGTCTGGCCCCTCTGCAGTGGACAGGACTCTGCCACCCGAACCTCCAATGCGGGGTAAAAAGAGAGCGAGCATGCCATTCCTCTGAAAATGGATCCCATACACAGCGACGTTTTATCGGATTCCGATTGTCGCCTGAAGTCCCCCATCTCCTCCCCC
>NW_026267132.1:561421-562562 GCF_000697945.3 Frankliniella occidentalis | reverse complement strand
ACACGGAGGGAGAGAAAGTCGCGCGGTGCAGTTGGCAGCCGTGGGCAGCGCGCGGCCCGCGCCGGCCCCGCTCGGTGCACTGATCTGCTGCAGCGCGAGGCGGGTCGGAGAGGGGGGCGGGGGGGTCGATCTGCTTTCGCACTCGCGGGGTCCTCCCCGCCACGCCCCGCCACGCCCCGCCACGCCCCGCCACGCCACGCCATGCCCCGCTGCGCCTTGCTCCTCGCTACGCCACGCCACGCACCGCACCGCGGAAAGTGACTGCATTTCACTCTCGGCGCGCCGGCTGATTTAAACTTGCCGCGCAACCCGATCCCAGCCTCCTCCTCTCCTCCTCTGATGCAGCCCCTCCCCCTCCTCCAGCGTACGGGCCTAAGTAGTAACGACCGCGCTGCTCGGCCGGCTGGATGACGAGAGGAGACGAAAGCCGGCGAGTAGGAGCGTAGGCAGAGGAAGGAGGGGCGCGTGCGCGGGTCGGACAGACACACAGACAGACACACAGGCACACAGACACACGCATAGACACAGGAATAGAGATGGGAAAATAATAATGACCGTAAGGACGGGACAGGCTGTCGCGAACTCGCAGTGTGCGGCGCGAGAAATCTGCATCGCGCATGGAGAGCAATCATGATCCTCTGCGGCTGTGCGGCTGGGCCTGGTGGGGCCTGGACCGGCGTGGAGGCTGCGAATGATTGAAGCTGCTGCTGCTCTCTGTTTCTTCCGCACCGCGGAGAACAATGTTGCTGGCGGCTGCCCTACCCCGTTGAGACGCTCTATATCATTGACGGCCTTTTATTTGTATTTCCGCGTCACTCTCACTCTATGAACTTTAGCGCTTGAATCAATTGTTTTTCGGTCTATGACAGAAAGAGATTAAAGTGGAGGGGAGTGGGAGTGGCTAGCTTCGTCTGGTGTGAGGTGGGAGAGGTTTATTCACACCCAACATTGTTTGTGC
This sequence comes from Frankliniella occidentalis, assembly GCF_000697945.3. Classification (NCBI taxonomy): domain Eukaryota; kingdom Metazoa; phylum Arthropoda; class Insecta; order Thysanoptera; family Thripidae; genus Frankliniella; species Frankliniella occidentalis. The sequence goes on along the minus strand of NW_026267132.1, from coordinate 561,604 downwards.
TTGTGTGTGAGTGTGTATGTGCTCAGAGAGAGAGAGGAGCTAGAGGAGAGGGTTGTGACGGGAAGGGCGCTGAGCGGAGGCGAGCAGTAGTATGTAGTCGGGACCTGGGCGTTGTTGCGTGGCGTGGCGTGGAATACCATGCAATACCATCGTTGTGGAATGCTCCCCCACCCCCCTCCCCCC
>NW_026267132.1:554474-558906 GCF_000697945.3 Frankliniella occidentalis | reverse complement strand
ACTTTGAACCGACTTCGCGAGGGTCAAATATTGTCCAATTTTGCTCAGATTTTGACAGGAGGCCTTTTTCTTGAGGCATCACGGAATAAGACATGTACATTCGAAATTTTTTACCATGACTTTTTTCTGGGGTACCCTAAGCCCAGTCGTTCCGTAGACTATACATAGAGGGCTTAACTAGGTTCAGAGCGTGCCAAAGATCGAAGTGACAGCTTGCAGCTATATTCCGTTCATTGAGGTAAAGCGAAATCATCCATCCCAGACCAACATGTCATCCGTCTTCATAACTGGCTCCAACCGTGGGATAGGCTTGGAGATTGTAAAGCAGCTCCTTGCACATGCCAACCCTCCAGCAATCTTGTTCGCAACCTGCAGGAACCCAGACTCTGCCACAGTGAGTGAAAGAGGGAACTACTTAGATAATCATGTACATAATCTTCAGTTTGGGTTTTTAGATTTGTAATTGTTTCAGGAACTGCAAGCAATTGCGAAGAATCACTCAAATTTAAAAATTATTAAGTTTGGTACTAATTCCTGATTTCTATTTTATTTTATGTTGCAAAATTTATAATAATCACAAAATAATGTAGTTGTTTTATTTTGTTCCAGATGTGTAAGGTTCAGGCGGAAGGGGTTGGAGGGGTAGGGGTGGCACGGTCACGCGCTTGCACCCCCTGGGGGGCTCGTTGAAATGAAAATAAAAAGAAATAAATAAAACAAACACGCGCACAACGGAAAATAATGATAACAGCAACAAAATTGAAATGACTGCGGTGGACCCCCCGCACGTCTGGGTAGTTCGGAAGCCCCGGAGGCGTGCAGCCTGGCCGCGGCGTTCCTCTCGTGGTGGGGCGACTCTAGGACACGGAATTCACTGCTCTCAGAATCGCATCTGACCAGCGGCTAGTGATGCTCCCTTGAGGCCAAGAGCGGCCAAGGGTGTTCAAAGCGCCCCCCCCCCCAACCCCCTGCACCACGTCTCAGCACGGCGAATAACATCAAAAACTCGTTCTAAAGTTTTTCACTCCGTCCATGAGAAGAGACAGAGTAGCGAGAGAGCGAAAGAGACAACGCGAAAAGTAAACGCGAAAGAGAAAAGTGGGAGGGGGGGGGGGGGGGGGGGGGCGCACATGCGCTGGCTCTCGCGTTTCTGTTTACCGCGCCAGAACCGAGCACACGCCCAAACCGAAGCTGTTTAGAAAACGGAAACAAAGAGGTGAAAAGATCAAACGAGGTATACCAGGAACCACTCAATGGCGCAGAGAGCAGCGTCGCACAAGTTCGCTGCTAGGTGAGCAGCGATTCTCTCTGCGAAACAGAGAAGGAGCCCACTACGATGGTTTCCTATTCCATCATCTATTTTCGTTATGGAAGTTTATTAAAATGATGGACCAGCCAGTGCGGGCATTGCGCAGCCATGCAATGTTAATCACAGCGCTATTCAGGCTATTCATAAGCAGATTTGCTAATGAAACCCTTTCAAAATGAGCTGCTGCTTTCCTGTCGCTGTTGCTGCTGTGAGAGCAGCACAGAGGGAAAAAGGGTAGGAATGTCCGCGGGGGGATGAGGGGGTGGAGAGGGGTGGAGGGCTGACGAGAGGGCCCGGCCACTCTCCCCATCTGTCGGCGCGCTCCCCAATATTAGCGCCACAAATTCGTCCACTCTTTGCAATTAACTTGCTGCTGAGCGAGCGGCTGTCGCCGGCTGCCAGGCCGTTTGTCAGGGGAACGTCGAAGGCCGCAAGGCAGGCCGCAGTAACACGCCTGCGTTGAGTTGGGAGAGAGAAATAGTGTGTGTGAGAGAGAGAGAGAGAGAGAGAGAGAGAGAGAGAGAGAGAGAGAGAGAGAGAGAGAGAGAGACTACGAGGCGTCAAGTCAGAAGCAATAGTCCAAAGTGGTTGCCCTAGGGGCGCTATAGATAGCCCGCCGCTAGATCGGCTGGATCTCCCCCTCCCCCCCGTGCCGTGTCGGTTCCTCGCGCGGGTCGGGCCGCCTGGTGGGTAGGCACGCCCGGCAGACGCGCCTCCTCGCCGGAGCTGCCTATGCTGCAGGGGCTACATAGAGGGGAGGGAGAATCTCGACGCCGTTAAAATATGAAGTTTCTTTTCTTTTTCTCTTCCCCTCTCTCTGTATTACTCGGGCGCTCGGGAACACTCGCAGGATTAAATGCATCGTAGTAACGCTCCGTTCCTTCTGACACCGTAACCTGATCGCTTTGAATGAGGGGAGAGGGAGGGAGGGAAGGAGGGAGGCAGGGAGGCAGGGAGGGAGGCAGGGAGGGAGGGAGGCAGGGAGGCAGGCTCACGTTGCTTTCCCGAAGCGAGAGTTTTTTTTGTGGTTGTGTTGTTTTCTCTCTCTAATTTGACGCCTGTGTTTGCTAAACGGACATTTGGGCTCGCCATGCGCTAGCGCTGCGTTTTTGTTTTCATTGCACATATCAAAAGGGCTCGCAGTGGGGGTAAGAAGAATAAGAAAAGCAATTTTAAATTTTGTAAGCGTCGGAGGGAAGAGACTCGGGTATCTATACCGCGGCGGCTCGCAGTGGGCGCTGTGCCGTGCGTAAATCTCTTCCCTGCTCGCCCCGCGGGCTCACTGCTCACGACGTGTTGTTGCAACAGATTGATCCTTAAACGTCTCCCTGTTTGTGTGCCTCCCCGTGTCTCTGTAATGCCGCCCTCTCGAGCCTCTGCGTGTCTCTCTGTCTTTCTGTCTCTGTCTCCGTCTCCGTCTCTCCGCAACTGAGTCAAGGGGGTGTCGCGGCGCTCCGTCCCGAAATTAATGACGGCCGTAAAGCTCCTCTCCGGGCTTCTCTCCGCCAGAGGCGGTATGGCGGCCAGCAGCGCCGAGCAGCGCGCACGGCTCCTTCTTGAGCTGAAACAAAAGGCTGTCGGCCAGAGATATGGCGGCACAGCGCGGCAAGTTCGAAACAACCTGCGGGCGGCGTTCGTTCGAGTTTGGTGGTGCGGCAGCCGTTCTCATGGCAATCACGACGACCCCCCGCCGCCCGCCCCTCTCCTTCAGTCCCCCGGAGCCGTGCCGATAAGAGGAAACGAACACTCTGAACAGGAATCTGCCTTAACTCTCGTTTCGATGTGAAAAAAAAAATACATTCGTAAATTTACAAACACTTAAATTACATAATTTCTATTTCTAAGTAAAATAGTAAATTTATATGATGCACAGTTGTTTTCCCCACTGAAATCCGGTTTGCATGATAATTTTGTTGAAGGTTTGAGATAACTAGTCCTTTACGACAGTCAATTGTTTGTGACAAAACGTATTAACGTGTAGTTTCATAATATGAAAGGTTTTTAAAAACCAGTCGCGGTTTGTCATATAGTTTTATGATTTGCAAATAAAATTGTCAATTAACCTAGCATTTTAGTTTAGGTACTCATTTGAATTTTTTATCACAATAATTGATAATGTAATTTTTCTGTAGATATGCAATCGCAAAAAATGTTTGCGTTGTGTTTTCTGGATTATTTTTTGTTGCTTGGTGCCGACTCGAGAAGGGGTAGGGGTGGGAGCTGCTGGGGTATGATGATGACGGCGTCTGGAAATCATCTTTCAATTTGGCACGTCCGCTGCGGACGCGGCTGCGATGCGGAGGCTGCGGAGGCTGCGGAGGTTGGTGCGCAGCGGGAGTTGGGGAGCGGGATGCGCCAGCCCAGCCGAGGGCTCAGCCCCTCCCACCTCATCGGGGTGGAATGGGGGAGGAATGCCAAGCAGCGGCGCGCGCCACGCCACGCCACGCCACGCCACGCCACACACCGCGGGGAGCGAGTATCACTCCTCGCGTTCCTTTAGCTGCCCCACGGCTCTCGCGCGCGTGCTGAGGCGAGGCGCTGCCCTCGAGAGACCCCTCCTATACGCTCCTCGTGAACCCCCCGATTGGCAGAGGAGGAATCGATGACCGCGATGTACGCACTCCGATGGTTTTGCTTTGCCGTCGGCGCGTGATTCAAACCACTCGGTCGTCCGCAACCTGGACAGCATACAGGGATCTCACGGGTGTGCTGGTGCGGGGCGGGGGCGGAAGGATGCGCGATGTGCGGCCAAGGGTGGGGCGGGGCGCGGTGGGGCCTAGCGCCGAAGGAGGGAAGGGGGCAAGTTTTGGACTAGAGTGGCTGCCGGGGTGGGCTGGGGCTTTGGAAGTAGTAACCGTGCGGTGGCGGTGCGCGGCACAGCCAGCAGGTCCACGCGCCCTGCCCCACCCCGCCCCGCCCCGCCGCTGGAGTTGGTCCCCGGGGGCCCCTTTGGGCTGCCTCCGCCCGTGTCCCACGCACAGCGCGGCCCCTATGCGCACGCGGCCCTCGGCTCCTGTCGTGTTTAGCCCTAGCGAGCAATTGGCCAGGGCCACTGCTGCTGCAAGTGAGAGAGAGAGAAAGGGAGTGAGAGAGGGAGTAAGAGAGGGAGTGAGAGAGAAAGTG
>NW_026267132.1:546829-547154 GCF_000697945.3 Frankliniella occidentalis | reverse complement strand
ATTAGACATTTCCAGGAGATCTCCTGGGACTCTTCCAACTCCCCTGGGAAACGGAAAAAACTCCTGGGATTCCCAGGGCTTGTTTTTACCGTGCTATGTGCTCACGCCGTGCTGACTATGGGCGTGAGCGCGCGCGACCTAGCTCTTTTATTTCTCCCCCTTTCTCCCCCTGTCTCCCCCTGCCCCTTTAGCCCGTATGCTTGCTCACTCGCCCTCCCCCCCCCTTCTCTCTCTCCCTGTCCCCCACTCACTCAGTCTGGGCGTCAGGTCGCGATACTCTGACGGTGCCTTAAAGTTTCATGACCCATCCACTGCACAGTTCATC
>NW_026267132.1:543971-546779 GCF_000697945.3 Frankliniella occidentalis | reverse complement strand
GGGAGTAAGAGAGGGAGTGAGAGAGAAAGTGTGTGAGAGAGAGAGAGAGAGAGAGAGAGAGAGAGAGAGAGAGAGAGAGAGAGAGAGAGAGAGGGGGGGGGGTGTTGTCCGGCAGTGTGCGGAGAGGGTCGCGGCCATTCTGCTGTGTGGGTCATGACGACAATCAGCATCCACTCTTCCCCATACCCCCCGCTGCTCCCCTGATCCACTTCGCTTTTTCCGGGGCGCGATTCAGTCGGTTATATTGGAAAGTCTGTTGGAAAACGCGCCGCCCTTATTCGCGCTACACTCTTTCTGTCGTCAAATTGCAATATCGGGCCGAGAAAGTTTTCATTCCGTTGAGGACAATAATAAAGTAGAAGCCTTTTCCATTTTGACCCTCACCATTCTGTGTTGGCTCAGGAAAGTGAGGACGAAGGAAAGGGAGACACTAGTCGCTTTTTCTGAAAATTTTGTTTGCGCTCCAGGAGAGGGGAACAAGCATAAAAAGTGTCGACGGAGAACATGAATATTTTCCAACCTGCGCCGCTGGTAAACGCAGAGCGAAACAACAAATTTGTCGGTATCTTCTTACAGCACGAGTATTTATGTAAATGAGGGGGAGATAAGACGGAGGGTGGAGTTCCCTGTGGGACGGCGCGGTGGGCCGCCAGGCGGTCTAGAGCTGCTGGGCCACGTCGGAGAGAGTGAGACGGAGAACATGCTGAGGGAGGACCAGGGAGGAGCCCCTACCCTAAACCGCCTGAGGGGGTCCGAAGATTATCGGGTCACAGGGAAGCAGTGGAGAGGGGCGGAGGGGGCCGGGGGCAGTGCATAGCGCTGGAATGACAACGGGACTGGTTTGAATTGCGGGGGGGACGATCTTTCATCACTCTTTTGCGTCCTTCCCTCCCCTTCTTTTGTTCGGCCCACGTCGTTATATTTCTCGTCCCGCCCGACGTGACGGCTCCTCGAGGAAACTTACGACGATGCTGCTTCTGCTCCGTCTTGAATATATTTCTTCTTGTTTTGTTTGAGAAGGCGCGCGGCATAGCCTAGCGTAAAGCCCGCCCGCGCCGCCCCGCCCGCCTATGGGACGGAAGGGGGGCTTCGACATGACTCTGCGTGGAGGCAAAATTGTGTGAGCAGCGGCGTACGTGTGAGCCCGTGTATGTGTGTGGAGGGAGGGGGTTGCTGTGGATAGGGGAGGGAGATATCTTCGGGTGAACATCACCCAGGAAGCCTGTTGGGCCTGCCATCCCCATCCCATCCCCCATCCCATATCCCGGGCCACGCTCCCTCGTTGGTTGTTGTGGATTTCGGAGGCCGAGCCTCGGGCCGAGCCGAGCCGAGCCGGGCCCGTGCCGAGCACTGCACGGCATGGTGACATAGTGTCATGGGACCCCGCAATGGATCCCCTGGCGTGGGCCGTGCGGGGCTGCTACTCTCGTACCCACCGCCCCTTCGCAAACCCCACCGCCCCCATCCGACGCCTCTCTCTCTACCTATCTATCCCTCCCTCTCTCTCTCTCTCTCTCTCTCTCTCTCTCTCTCTCTCTCTCTTGATCCCCAACCCCGATGGGAATCCGCACCGCGCAGAGCACAGGCCGACCGGTGGGAATCCGTGCGGCGACGGCGCCCTGGACCGGGCGGCGATCCCACCCCGACCGGGACACCGGGACACCACGACCACCTCGGGATCGGGATCTTCTGCTCCTGCTGCTGCTGTTGTGCTGCTGCTGTTGTGCTGCTGTGCTGCTGCTGCTGCTGCTGCTGCTGCTGCTCCCGGGTTCGGGTGGACCGGGACCGGACTCCTGGCCAGGCCGGGGGATGAGACGAATCAATATTGAAACGCACGTTTATTGCGTTGGAACGAAGCCAGCGCGCGGGGGGCGGCTGGGGCGAGAGAAATTGATCGGGCGGCCCGCCCTGTCCTGCGCGTGCGAGTGTGTGCGTGTGTGTGTGTCCGTGCCTCACGCTGAACGTGAGTTACGCTGACAGTGCCGAGGTTTCTTTCTCTGCTTTGTCTTCCGCGTCACCACCAGTGTCGGCGGGCGCGCGGTCGGCCCGTCGCTGGCCGGGCGTTCCTCTGCATTTTTATCGTGCATTTCCCCGGCTCTCTCGCCAGCGCATCCTCGCTCCTCGTCCTCCCGACACGGGTGGTGGTGTTCGGGGGGTTTTGTGGCGGCCCCGGGAGTAACAGGTGAGGAAATAAAGAAGGCTTCGAGGGAGGGATTCCGATTCTTATGGGCAGGGGCGTCCGGAATGGGGGCATCCCTTGCACATCTGAGCAGAAGCCATGTGAAGCCCCTGCAAAGCCCGGGGCGGGGCAGCAGACGACGGGCCGTACACACCCCAAGGCCCGCCCCCAGGCCAAGAAGGGCCTGTGTGCTGTGTGCTGCTGCACCCCTAGGCGCCCACCTCCACGGGTTCGTCCGCACCACACACGAACCCTTCTCTCCCTCCCTCTCTTTCTCCCTCTCTCCCTCTCTCTCTCCCTGCCCCTAACTACCTCTTCCCATACTGCTTTCCAGAGTCCCCTCGCCCCCCACCCCCCCTCTCGCCCGCCCCATTTCATACACAACTGCTTTCCTCCTTTAGAATAGCGTCATAGTGGCAACGACTACCCTCACGGTAAAAACAAGCCCTGGGAATCCCAGGAGTTTTTTCCGTTTCCCAGGGGAGTTGGAAGAGTCCCAGGAGATCTCCTGGAAATGTCTAATTTTTCCCAGGAGTTGCCCTGGGATTAGGGCAGCCCTGGGAGATATGATGCTATTTCCAGGGCATCCCCTGGAAAATGTTCCGCGGCCGACACGACGAGCGGCTGCT
>NW_026267132.1:537585-541126 GCF_000697945.3 Frankliniella occidentalis | reverse complement strand
CCCCCCCCCTTTTCCTCTCTCCCCTTTTGACGCTGACGCTCATCCCAGACTGGGCACACATGGCCTGCATCTCTCTCTCTCCCCGGAAAGTGAAAATTAAAAATGGATGGGGGACTTGCAGTGCCTCGCCGCGCCTCGCCGCGTCACTCACTCGGCGCGCCCCTCCCCTCACACACACGAGTCACGGCCGAGTTGACACAGGGGGGTGGGGTGGGGGCTATATGTGCCCCCTCCGATGAGCTCCTCGTCTGCCAACCCGCTGACCACCACTGAGCCATCACACCCAGCAGCCGGAAAAAAACAAAGCATGCTGTGTCCCATTTGTGTCACCCCAAGTGCACTACTACATGTGATTTTATCGCGAGGGTGGTGGTAGTGGTTGGTGGTGGTGGCAGCCCTGGCCCGATGTGCACATGCGGAGGACGACTGCTGTCTTATAATGGGACAGGGTCTCTCCGGGCGTGAGGAGGGGGGAGTGAGTTCCGCTGTGGGAGTGGGGGCGGAGGGGGGACCCGGAATGACTTCCGCGGCTACGACCCCCACAGCGCACGGCACCCCTTCTCTCCATACACGGCTCTCCCCTCTCCCTCGACCTCTCCCCCCTCCCTCCCTTCGTGCCAGTCATAAGGAGACACATCGGTGCCCTCTCGCTCCCTCCCCCCATCTCCCTCCTGCTGCCGGTTGATCGGATCGTAAATATCACAAGGCACTATCTGCGTGCCGTGATCCGCCGTACCAGTCCTCCCATATACCCCTTCTCCCCCCCCCCCCATCCCACAAGCCCAAAAAACAAAAATATCTCTATCTCTTTTCCTCTCCACTCCCATTACTTGCGCTCTCCATCCGACTCACGCACCGAGCTTGTCCGAGTAGACATGAAACAGAGAACTGAAATCCAAGCACACCCAAGCCAAGGCCATAGCAGGGCTTTAGACCCAGCTTTTGTCCCTCCACTTTTCCTTCCCTCCTCTACTCCGCTCCTCTTTCTCCCTCTCTCTTCAGGCGAAAGGCGAGCCTGTCCCCGCGATGGGCCCAGGAGAGCGAGGGGGGAAATTCCAGGGCATTCCAGAGAAAGAGCAGGGAACGCCCTGGAGCCCGCTCCTGCCGCAACGTGCAGCCTACACAGCCGGAAACGCACCGCGTCGCCAAAACCAACCAACTTCCACTCGGCCGACCGCAATAATGGCGAAAGAGGGGCAAAAGGAATCCCCCTTTCACCCCGGCAGCCCAGCCAGAGGCTCCCAACTTATGCCGGGCTCTAAGACCGCTCTTAGACAGATCCCTACTATACCGCCAAAATCAGCCTGAACACTCCTTATCAATGGATAAAACCTTTCTTTGTGCACCTTTCCCGTACTCCAGGAGCACTGAAAAACATCCTTGAAAACTTTCAAAAATTGCTGTATATTTTGTAGACAAAATATTAATGTTGTAAATTTGCTACAGTTTTAGGTGCGAGTTGATGAATTCCAAGTCGAAACGAAGTGCTTGTAAATTTACAATTTCGAACTGCAGAGTCACGACACACATCGTGGAAAATTTGCCCATAAACCTACAATTATACGTACTACTACTGCTCACAGTGCAGGTTTTGAGCGCGATGGGGCTGGCGCTGCTGCACGAATGACTGGCGTTGAGGTCATGATGCCATGATGCCTCTTTAGATGGCTCTGATTGCCTCATCTCATCCTGCGTCGCTATGACGCGTCCCCATGATGACAGTTTGTCCTTTCTTTGGCCCTGCTTATGATAGGCAGCCCCCTCCTTTTTTTCCCTCGAACCCGAGTGAGCCTGCAGGAGGAGCAGTGCCACAAAAGCTGGCGGCGGGGCGGATCTGTTTGACCAGTACCGTCCCGTGAGATTGATGCGGTAAAGCGCTGCTCCTTTATGAGGTCGATGACGAGCGCTGCTCCTATATAAGATCGATGACGAGCGCTTTCCCTTTTTCTTCTCGCAGTCTTTTTTCATTCGCCCTCGCTCGTGACACCACCCCTCACGCGCAAGCCGCAGCAAGTGAGTAAGAGAGGCCGAAGTGGCTGCGACTGGACGCCGGTCTCTCTCTCTCTCTCTCTCTCTCTCTCTCTCTCTCTCTCTCTCTCTCTCTCTCTCCCCCTCTCTCTCTATCATTCTCCTGCTTTCGGCAAACACTCTAGCGAGCAGTTAAGGTGGGTTTTTGTCCCCGTCCCGGACAATCAGGTGAATCCACTCGGAGGCTGGACGGAAACGACACTCATCGAAAGCACCCGCTTGGCTACCACCTTAAGGGTCAACCCCCTCCCCCCTTCCCCCTCTCTCAGCTAGGTCCTTACCCTGACAGGCAGCAGTAAGCAGCGGAGAGACAGAGGTGGGGGCTGCACGCCAAGGAAACAAAGGCCTTGGAGTGGTCCGGCAGGTGTTCCTCTGGGGCGCCGGTCTGGACCAGGGGAGGCTCGGGGGGCGGCTCGAGGGCGGCTGCTCTGCCAGTTGTTTATTCACAGGCACGCTGCCCCTATCGACCATCAGGGCGGCGTGTTATCACTCAGCACCGCCGCGGCAACCATTTTCATTTTTTTCTGAGGGCACAGCAGAAGAAGAAAAAATAAAAACATCTCCCAAAATAAAACGAGAAATGAAAATAACATCACAGAAAAGAAAACAATAACCTTGGCCTGGGAGAGGAAGTTGGTGACCGCACACACACACACACACACACACACACACACACACACGCACACACACGCGCACACACACACACACACACACACTCACACAGCGACACGGAGGCGACAATGAGGACGGCCTCCTTTACATCCAAATAACAACAACAACAGCGGCAAAAAGGGCGGGGGGCGCCTCGTCGTTATTGTTTTGCGGTGCACGTTTTAATTAAAAGCCAGGAAATTGAGACGCCGGGGACAAAAGATGGGGTTGCGAGTGGAGAGCGACAAGGGCACGGGGTTGGGGGGCTTGGGGGGCGGCGCGGTCCAGGGGCCGGGACGGAGCGGGCCGCCACCGTACCATTGTGGCCTGCCATATCGCTCTGCACCGCCTTACGCCGCACAGACCGGGTTGGCGGAGGAGGTGGTACAATTGTCGAGTCCCCGGGAAAAGAAGGAGAAAATAAAACTGCAGGCGGGAGTCGGTGTGTCAACTCCTCATTTCCGGAGCAGCAGAGGGAGGATCTGCGCGCGCCGCCGCCACCGCCGCTCAAAGTAGGTCGCTGGGCGATACTGTGCTACATTCTGCCGGGCAAACTCACCCCCATCTCTCCCCCTACCCTTCCTCACCCCGCATGCGGTCTCCCGCTGGCGGCGGGCACATGTACGAGCGAGGGGGCAATAACTCCGGGAATCATGTGTACACCTGTCTGGGAATCATCAGGATAAAAGTTGATCAAAATCAATAAAAATCGCTTAGAATAAGTGGGAAACTAGAGAAATAAGTACAAATCAGTCAAAATAAGAGTTTTATACCACTAAAACCCCCCGAAAAACCTATGTAATAATTAGAAGCGGACGGGAATCACCGGGAATCAAGAATTTCGGGAATCATGTGTACACTT
>NW_026267132.1:532566-537495 GCF_000697945.3 Frankliniella occidentalis | reverse complement strand
CCCCGCCCCTCGCAGAGCTCATCTGACTGCGTATATAAACCGCACAACTTTTTCGAATCTACGTAAACTGATGCGACGGGGCGGGAGGCGGCGCGCGTGACTCGGCGGCCTGCTAGACTGTCGCCGTCAGGGCGGATGATTCCGCAGTTTTTCAAAGCCCCTCCCCGCGCTAGCTGGCCCTGCGCGTTTGAATACGGTATGGCCGCGGCGTCCGGGCGAGGTGGCTGGGGGGAGGGGGGGTTCTCGCGCCACCTGGCCACGCGGGGCTTCCTGCAATGCGCTTTGCGCCCGCCGCCTCGCTGCGTCGCGGGGCTTCCCTCGCCCGCGGCCCTGGAGGGGGAGGTGGTGGGCGTGGGGCGGCGTGGGGCACACCATAGCAAGCGCCGCCGCTGCTGGCACGTCCCATCTGCACGACCTCCGCCCCCCGCGCATCTGCGCCTCGCGAACAAGGTATATAACTACGCGCTGTGATGCTCCCCCGGGACGACACAAGTGCCCGCACACGCCGCACACTCGCCCGCTGCCGTGCATGCGCGTCGCGTCATTGTCGTTGGCGCTCACAAAGGGCTGCGCTCTCCCAACGCTCTTACCACCTCGGTCCGGGGAGGGTTTTAACGTCGTGATGTACCCACCACTGCTATGGTCTCGGGACACAAGCAGAGGGGGTTGTATGGTAAGCGAGAGGAGTAGTGACGGGGGGCGGAGGACCGTGGATGGGGGCCAGGGAGGGGGCAGAGCGCCGTGGACCGCAGCCAAAGTGAAATACAGGACCAAGTCATGTTTGCCCGCAAGGCGCCTCCATCTCACTGGGCCATTTATCATACTCGTCTCTGGCGGGCATTTAGCGAGCGTATTATCCAATCCACGTACTGCTGCTGCTGCTGCTGAGCCCACGCGTGCGCTGCGCGCGCTTGGCGAGCACGAGGACGACCGGCGGGAGATTTTCCTTATTGCAAGTTTTCTTACGGTTGTCTCTTCTTTTCTGTTTCAGGTTGCCACGATGATGGATCCTCAGATTCTCCCGGGATACGTGCGCAGGTGAGATCCTTCGGAAGTCTGTTTGGTTTTGAAAAGAAAATGGCGTCAGATGGGGGTAGATGGGGATGCTCGTGCAGGGATGGGGATGCTTGTGACCTATGGTTGCCCTATCGTGGCCGAGGGGGTTTTCACTTCTGAAATACCGTGTACACCTAATTAGGTATTTCACAGGTATTTCACGTGAAATACACCGAAATACGCCTAAATATGCTCCAAAACGGTGAACTTTTCCTGAGAAATACCGACGAAATACACGTATTACGAAATACTGTGTGCACGGAAATCTCGAGTGAAAACCCCCTCGATCGTGGCGTGAATGGGGATGCTCGTGAGCTATACGGTTGCCCTTCGTGACGGGATGGGGATACTCGTGACCTACGGTTGCCCTATCATGGCGTGAATGGGGATGCTCGTGAGCTATACGGTTGCCCTTCGTGACGGGATGGGGATGCTCGTGACCTATACGGTTGCCCTCGTGACGGGATGTGGATGCTCGTGACCTACGGCCTCGCCTACGGTTGGCTCGTGGCGGGATGGTGGGCATGCTCGTTGCTGCCGGTCACGGCCACTCTTACGTGACGGGGCGAGCCGAGCCGTGGAGTGACGTTGTTGAGGATCTGCCCTGCTCCGCCTCCTCCCCCAACTTCCCGTCCGTGTAGGCCGGTTAGGGGAAGCCCCAGGTCGAGCCGGCCCGGTGCGGCGTATCTCTGCGAGGAGCCCCGTCAAGTTGAGGCGTTCTTCGTCCCCCCGCGCTCCCAGCCGCGCTCACGGCGGCCCCTCGGGCCCTGGGGCTTACCCGTTGGGCCCTACACGCAACCAGCTCATTGGCGCCCTCAGCCGGGTCCCCCGGCCCACCCGACCCGGCGCCGATGGCGGCTGTTTGTGTTTGAAGTCCCACCCGGGCCACCCCGACCATCCATTCGCTCTGCCAATTACCCATTCTCTGGTTTCGTAAATCACTACGGTATTTCTTTCTTTCCTTTTACTGTCCACGTCCACTGTGTGTTATTTTGGCAAGCGTGGTGTACGATGGCGGCGCGTCGCCGCTGGGGACGTTACCCGCTCACCACCTTCGTTGCCCGCTCACCACCGCCGCTACCCCGCGCCCGGTTCTTTTGAACCCGTCGGGTTGGTAATGAGCCCAGGCGGAGGGCGCGGTGGTGGTGGGTGAAAGGTGGGAGAGAAGGGCCAGGCCGCATGCGGGAAGGGAAAGTTTTCGGAACACACTAACGCGAGTTACGAGCCGACTTATTCCGTGCCACTCCTTGTGTGCTAATTCCACCCCTTTCCTCGCAGCATCCACACATCCATCTATCAACCCCCACGGTGGTGCTCCCCTCCCGCTCTCTACCTTCCCCCCACCGTTCCATCTAATCGACTCTATGTTTTTGCCTTCGCCCCTCTCTCTTCACCCCAAAAAAGCATAAATCTTTCAACGCGCGCGGGTATTCCGATCGGAAGCGATTCCGAACACGCCATCCAGTCGTGATGCCTACTTCCGAAAAAAAAAAAACCCGAGACAAACGAATAAATGGCAAGAGACTCGGCGCATAGCGGATCAGAATGAGGCGGCCGGCGGAAACGCTCGGACCTCTCCAGGCCTTCCATAGGAACGGCCGTAAACACGGCACAAAAGACGGGCGGGGGCTTGCTGCTTCCTCTTTTTTGTTTTTTTACTCGGCAGAAGCAGAAATCAAATCACGTCGGGAGAAGGCCAATGGCAATACGTTTAACCCTTATCGCCGGGGCATAATCGAAACGGAAGGGTCGAATGCGAAGAAGGGGGGCGGGGCGGGGGTGACAGGGGGAGCAGGATGGGGGGCGCATGGCAAGAGAGAAGGGGGAAGCCTCTGAGTGTTTGCGCTCTCTGTCAGTCTGTCCGTCGCGAGGGCAGTTTGCCTGCAGGGAAGCGGAGCGGCGAGGCGGGAGAGGGAGAGGCGAGAGGCGCGCCTGAAGGAAGGATTACCGGACTATTAACTGGAGTGGAAAAAAACAGCAGGTGAACCAAGCTGGGGAATACGGTAAAACTGCAAACTCCGAGCAAGCAGGTGCGCAATTAATATGCTTTTTACTCGTTTCTGTACCAACACTGCGTCTACTTAGTATTGGGGTTCGTTTACCCCCCTATGTGAGTAAACCAACAACGCCGACACACCGCACTGAAAGCAGTCCTTGTTCAGCTTAGGTTCTGTTTAGGTTAAGTCTTGAAAGTACCCCTTTATCGGTTTTGTTGCTCCTGAGCAACAAGACTTCTAGATGCTCTGGGTGCTATGGCTTTGGGCCGATTCGGCAAAATTTAATGCCAACTCAAAGCCTAGGATCTAAACAATGCTTCTAGGCCCCGGGAACACCGGTGGGACTCATTGCGTTTGCCGTACAGGCTCGACAGTACATAGACTGGAGTCGAAATGAAATCGCCATTTTAAGCGGCCTATAACAACCAAACCAAGTTCACCACAAGAACGACAAAATTATGCTGGTATAGGGTACTACTAGGGTATGACGATCCGCAGGTAAAACATTTTGTCCAACGAAACCCATGTTCGCTAGGCCGGGATAAACAGCCGTTGCCCTAGAGCAACAAAAACCGATACAGGTCCCGCGATTTGAGGTCTTTGTACCTGAGAGCCAGAGGACATTTGTTGCTCAGGAGCAACAAACGCCGATACAGGTACAAAGACCTCAAATCGCGGGACCTGTATCGGTTTTTGTTGCTCAGAAGCAACAGCCTGTAGCTTGTACCCTAATTGCGCTAGGTCACTTTTTTTTTCGTGAGTGGTCTTAGATGGCTAAAGACTATAGGAAAGTGTCAAAAAATAATTTTTCGTACGGTGCATTAAAGTATTGACGATAAAGGGGTACGCCAGTTTCTCAGAATTTCGATCATTCGGTAAACTACGAGAGCTCGGCGCGCCTGTGAGACTCGGGGTAGGCCACCCCGCAGTACACGCATGAACACCAGGCAAGATGCTGCCTACTAAGGTGGAGTGAAAATCTGGGATCGAAAAAGTCGACTCCGTTTCAAGTACTTGAAGATATCCTAAGAACAGCTGCCGGGGCCATTTTGGCCCATCGGCACCCCTTCAACCCCCTGGGAACGGTCAAAGTTGGGTCTATAAGGCAAAATTGACACATTTGGACCCCTGGGGACCAGACTAGGCGTTGCCCAGGAGACGGCTATCTCGGTTTCGGTGCGGAATGTATCTGGGAAGATGACCGCGAAGTCCCTGGGCTGTGCGACAAGATTAAAGTGAAGCCCCGTCGATTTTTGTGGTGAAAAACGGCAGTTTTTGACCAAAAATGACTGTTTTGGGCAATATCTCGGAAAATATTGGTCTCAGCGCAAAAAGTCCTGAATGAAATCGTCTCGGCTCGTCGAAAGCTATTCGGACACGTAGTCCTCGAAACCGAAAGCTTCAGGGTACCACCGGAAGTGACCGATGTATCTCCAAAACCTTAAATTTCATGGTCATAGGTTCTAACTAAAATCGAGTTGTCAAGTGAAAAACCACTCCCATGCAATCTCAAAGACACCGAAAGTGTTAAATAGTAATCAAAAGTACCAGAAAGAGTCCGATAATAATTACAGAATCAACGAATGATATGAAAACACGCATATAATGCCGGTTGCATACATGGTCTTTTTTTGCAGAATCGGTATGCGTAAATGAAAAAGTACGAAAGCATTTCGCTATACTTTATTTATTAACGTAGCTGATACCATTTTGGCATACACTGCAATAAAACTAAAAATAATCTTAACTAACAGTTCATATCATCAGAGATGATCACATGGACTCGTAGTCCTTCTACTCCGCCGATTTCAAGTTTGTTGACTGACGATGAAGTGATGGAAATGGAAATGGAGAAAAAACCAGGGAGGGCTTCATT
>NW_026267132.1:531254-531767 GCF_000697945.3 Frankliniella occidentalis | reverse complement strand
AAGTGTCAATTTTGCCTCATAGACCCAACTTAGACCGTTCCCAGAGGGTGGAAGGGGTGCCGATGGGCCAAAATGGCCCCGGCAGCTGTTCTTAGAATATCTTCAAGTACTTGAAACGGAGTCGACTTTTTCGATCCCAGATTTTCACTCCACCTTACTGCCTACCTATCAGGCGCTATGAGTGTCTGAACTTTGAAATTTCGGATCGAATCCTTTTGCTGGATGATCCTACCACAATTAGGGCAATAATTTGATATAGCGAACGAGTTTATTTCACAGCACAAGATTATTTTTGTGTGCTGCGTCTCTTTTTCATTTTTCATTTTTTTTTTAATTTGTTTTCGAACCGTGCTCTGCCGTTTCTGCCATTTTTACGCTGTTACAGCTGCTGCCTCTCCGAGGTCAGAAGGACGACAATATATACGACTTGAGGGAGGGATCCACGATATATATGGTTCCTTTTATGGATAAACACGAGGTGATCTGTTCTGAAGGGGGTGCGGTTGGGGGGAG
>NW_026267132.1:524113-526694 GCF_000697945.3 Frankliniella occidentalis | reverse complement strand
AGGAACGCGCTCGACTCACTTACATTCCCGTGGTGGGGCGGTGGAACGCCCCGGGAGCAGAAGTCTCACGCGCCGCGCTCAGACTGTTGCCGCAGCACACGGCGCACGGCACGCGGCTGGAGGAGCGAGCCGTTTCATTTTATGTTTTCTGTGTCACGTTGCAGACGGGATGGAGGGGGCGGGGAGGGAAAGTAACATTAAGGTCCTGGACATCGTCGTCGTCATCGTCACCTTACCATCCGCGCCAATGTGACCGTCGCTAGCAGTGTGCAGAGGGAGAGAGAGAGAGAGAGAGAGAGAGAGAGAGAGAGAGAGAGAGGGGGGTGAGTTCCTCGCCGTAGCACGCAGTCGTCTTTCCATGTTTATTGAGGTTCGCGAAAAGCTTTTCTTCCGCGTGCGCTATTTCTAACGGCACAATAACCCGCGCGCATTTTAAAAATAAAACTGGATGATACATGAAGGCGAAATGAGGGGAAACGGGGGGTGTGGAGCGAGATAATGAGTAGGTGAGAGGAGCACGTGTGATGTGCGTGCGCTACCGGCGCCACCGCTCACCCCGTTGTCCCCACGGGACCGCCCGGCCCGGCCCCCATGCGGGTCGCAGGGGGCGGCGCAGGGATCCGGGCCAGATTGTTGTACAGGAAGTGGCCCGGCCCCGTGCCCTGCTCGTGCTCCGGCCCGTGCGGAGTTAGGCCCCAGTGGCTCCGGAGATGACTGCCGGCCCGGTATCGACCAGCGTGTATAGGTATCGCGCATGGGGATCGCTTCAAGTCTTGCTGCTGCTCCCACTCCACCCTCACTCAAACCATCAGCCAAATAAATAGACATTGAGTCTCCACTATTTTGTTAAGCATTCGACATTATTTTTATTCAACTGCTGCAACTGCTTACTTTTAGCTTTGCAGGATAGTCCACATCTGCACCTATCTTCTTAAACGTCTAGCTATAATGCAAGACAAAACTCTCTAGCAAACATAGCATACAGGACTGAGTTTTATTGTTTTGCGTGTATATCCCCATCTCGATACGCCCCCTCTTTGCTTGACCTCGACCCACACGCTGGGTTCTCTCTGGAGCGGCAGCGCCTCCCCGGTGGAGCCCCTGCAGTGCCGGGGCGGCAGGCCCGGCGCACACGCGCGCACGGATCTGCCTACGCTCCAGGCGCCCCCGGGGCGCTCTCGCGGCGCTGGCGAGGCCCCGCCGCCCCGCCTCCCCGCCTCCCCGCCCGTGCCCTGCCCGTGCCCTGCCCGTGCCCTGTCCGTGCCCTGCCAGTGCCCTGCCCGTGCCCGGCCCTGCCCTGCCCTCTACTGCGCACGCAAAGAACTCCGCCCGCCCACCAGAGCCAGAGACGTCGCCGTGCTCCACCAGTGCTGGGAGTACAGGTCATCCCCCCGGCGGTGACTCCATCACAGCTGAGCCGCTCAAAGGAACCAGCGCCAGACCCCCACCCCTCCTCTCTCCCCCCGTCCAGCCCAGTTTAGCTGTTAGCCAGGCAAAGCGGCAAATCCCACTCCCACCTTGCCTTGGAAATGTTTTTGAGACGTCGAAATCTTTCTTATTTGATCCCCTGCTGCGCGCGCTGACTTCAAAAGCCGTCCCCCTAGGGGGGTGAGAGGGGGGGGGGCAGTGGCGGTTGTCCAGCCCCCGGCCCGCTGAGTCAGGAAATCACTCCCCCATCCGCACCTACCCCCCTCCTACCCGCCACTCTTTCGTCCCAGTACCCACCAATAATACCCCTTTCTCATATACTCGCACGCCTCTCCGTAGTGCCCCTGCACACACACTCTCTCTCTCTCACACACACAAACATTCACTCACACGCACTCGCCTACACAGGGAGGGAGCTTTGAGCTCGGCCAACTACTGCGGTCTGCCGCTTTCATCCCGGGGCTGGAAACTAGCAAGAGCTTTAGCAACCCCCTGCTCTTTCCGCGATGGTCCCTGAGTTGGGATCCACGTGCGCTGGCTTGTCGCTATACTCTTTTTAGTCAAATACTAAGGAAGCACCTCACTACGTGTTTTACTCGAGAGAGCGGAGTGCAAAGCGCGAGTAGGCCTTGGTGAATTCGTAATTATTTCTTTTCGCACGAGGGGGGCTTGGCCATAGCCCCGCCACACACCTGGCTGGCCTGGCAGGTGTATCGGTGGACGATAGTAGGGGGCCCCGGGATTAGGTTGGTGGTTGTAAGTTAAATTTATGTGACGCAGGCGGCCGCCGCGCGCAGCAGCGCAGCACTCGTACGAACAGCTTTAGGCGCTTCCCGGCGGCGCCGTGTGGGGGGGCAGGAGTTGGGGGAGTGGGTGCGGGGAGAAGGAAGAGGAGGGCTGTGAAATTATGATAGTGCAAGCCAGCTATACTGTTAGCTCCACGCGGCTACACTCGGCTGACTGCCTCTCTTACTCTCTCGCTCGCTCTCTCTCTCTCTCACTCCATCCCTCTTCCTAAAGTGCGAGTTTCGCAGCCCAGACTGTGTGGAGTGCTCTGGCATGCCCGCCCCCTCCTCCACCCCTTCCCACGGACGGCAGTGAGTGGAGCCACACAGATCGGCTGTTGTGGTACCCAGGCCCGGGCGGGGGCGCG
>NW_026267132.1:512809-513271 GCF_000697945.3 Frankliniella occidentalis | reverse complement strand
GGCAGGTGCAGGTATGTTTGAGTGCGCATCCCGAGCACAAGGCGTACCGATCCATTGTCCAAGGTTCTAGCTACGGTTTCAATTTTTCTGATTTTTTAAATATTTTTTCCTGATTTTTTCTGATTTTTTTTTATTTTTTCTGATTTTTTCCCGGCGATTTCGTAGAGAATTGGTTAGAATCGGGCAAAATCGAGCAAAATCGAGCAAAATCGACAAAAACCAGGATCTCTCCAAATAGGCGGGAAAAAATCAGAAAAAATTGTGAAAAAATCAGAAAAAATCGGGGAAAAATATAAAAAATCAGAAAAAATTGAAACCGTAGCCAGAACCTTGGATAATGAATAGGTACGCCTTGTGCTCGCGATGTGCACTTGGACATAACCTGCACCTGCCGCCGTGCCTGCTGCAGCGGGGGCCGATCTTGTGCACAAGCTAGTTGTGTACAGAATGGACAGAATGTTT
>NW_026267132.1:512099-512759 GCF_000697945.3 Frankliniella occidentalis | reverse complement strand
GGGGTGGGGTGGGGCGGGGTGGTTAGGGGGCGGCCACCGCCGGTACGCGCCGAGCGCCCCGCCCGGGGGTCGGCGACCGGCTCTGGGGGGCTGCGGGGCGCGGCGACCGGGGGTACAGGCAGAGGCCCTCGGGCGGGCGGACGCCGGCGCGGCGCGGCGCGGCGCAGGGATGGGTTCGGGATGCTACTCCATGGAAATGGAGGGAATTAGAGTGGAGAGGGAGCGACAGGTTGGCGGCCAGACCCGGGCGAGTTCGCCGTCGAGTTCATGAGTACATAACTACCGAGCGCGCACGAGGTAGATCGGATCAGACTGAACCTACCACCTTCATCCCACAGGAAAAACAAAGGTGAGAATGAACGCCTTTAAAGGGGCGTTACATTGTAATACCTCCGCAAAAGAAACTGTCCAAAGCCATTAATTTCCACACATTTCACGCAGTTTTTAATGCCTTTGTAAAGGCATATTAAAACCCGCTCTGCCTATCTTCGTGTACTTAGTTTCTTGCTCCGCAGTGCACGGTACTTTCTTAAACTCTCTATGATATTCCATTACTGAGGAAAGGAGTACCAAAGGAAGAGAACCAGAAAAATATGAACCATTTGACAAGCGTTGTCTTTCCGCGCTCGAAATTATTTAAGAAGGTCTTACCCCTCCTAA
>NW_026267132.1:509102-511929 GCF_000697945.3 Frankliniella occidentalis | reverse complement strand
GGGGGGTAGGCGCCACCGCACTAGTCGAGTTCGCAACTGAAATATGGAGGAGGACAGGTAAGGAAGCCCGGGCGGTCCCCTCCTAAAGCCCGTTGGCCTGGCCCTGCGCGGCGCACGGTCCTCGATGCTTTCCGGTCTTGAACAACGTGCGATATTTTATTTATTATTCACACCCAATTGGGGGGCGGGGGAGCGATGGAAAGCTGAGCTCCACCATGTGATTTTGCGTGTGGAGGGCGAACAGGGGGGGAAACAATAGAAAGCTTTGACCTTCGGTGAAATAACACGAAATTAACTTCATATGAACTTCGACGAGCTTTTTATCTGACTGAAAATTACCTTGGTTGTAGTTATGTACGTCCATATTTCTCATTGCGGTTGAGAGAAGCTATGCTGGAAAATACAGACGAAAAGTGTACAGTACACGGGGACGGGGTGGAGAGGAGACAGGGTTATAATAAGCCGAGGCAAATGCTAGATGGAAAGGGGTGGTTGCTTGTGGAGGGGGGAGTGTGTGCAAGTGCCTCGATGTGCTGCCTGCAGTGCATCGCGCGCGCACGCCCTGGCACGGGCTGGTACTCCCCCCCCCTCCCCTACCACCACCTACCTCAGTCCCACCACCACCCCCACAGTAGCCGCGCGTAGACCGCCCTTATTGCTGTGAAACTAGAATTCCAGGGCCGTCGCTCCTCCACGCCACGCCACGCAGCGCACACTGACTGCTGTCGGGGCGGGTAATTCAAGGATTCTTTTGTTAATGCGTCGCGGTGCGGGAGGTTTCTCTCTGCGCGGTTCTCGTGTCTGCTTTTAAGTGCGGTGGTCGTGCGACCCTCTCCTGAATATCGCACGCTGAACAAATTAATCCGCGGCTGCCGGATAATATTATAGGGAATGGCGAGAGCGGTGGGGGTGCTGACGCCATGGGGTGGGGAGGGGGGGGGGGCGCCCCATGTGCGCGGTCCAAAGCTCTGCTCGCGCTCATCGGGCCCGAGCCAGTTTGTGTAATTCTGTTTGAATAGTCTCCTGGTCCCGCCCAATCAAGTTCGGCCCGCTGAGCCCCCGAGCCCCGCCGGCACGACGACGAAGGCACAGAGACGTAAAGTTTTTGTGTGCCGACTGCACTTAAATTGAGCGTCCCGCAAACCAAACTACTACTACTACTACTCTTTCACGGACGGCACCAAACTTTTTAGTAGAGCGAGAGCAATAATGGGCATCCAGGACGACCTGGAAGCGTTTTTGTCTCTTTTTGATGTGTTTCGTAGGAGGCTGGCGAGCACAACAACGGCAACAAGAAGACGACTCGGTCGACAGCCTCCTGTCCGCGACAGACGGGATAAAGACAACACGAGACACAAATCAAGCCGCGCCTGGAGAATCGGAAAGGAACTATATAAGAGGCAGACGCAAGTCAGACGCTCGGCTCACCTGGGAGCCGCGACGGCCGCGCTTCGGCGAGGGGAGCTTTCACTCTTGTTTCTCATCGCTGCTGAACGGTTTCTCAGAATAGGGGACGGGGAGAGAGAGGGGGAGGGTCGTGAGAGCCAAGCAAAGAGACCGGAGGGGTGGAAAGAGGCGGGAGCCTCCTTGGCCGACCTTGCCTCGCGCGCGACCCCCGCCGACCCCTCGACACCGGCTGTCTCCGATCTCTTACGCCCCTCGCCTCCATTTTCTTCTTCTTCTTCTTTTCCTCCCTTCCCTCTTCCTGTCTCTTTATCGGAACCAATCACGCTGACAACGCTCGGCTACTTTTGATTACTGCGGGCGGAGCTGGTCGAAGCGTCAGCAGCGCAACCTTCTTCTTCTTCTTCTTCTTCTTCTTCTTCTTCTTCTTCTTCTTCTGCTTCTGCTTCTGCTTCTGCTTCTGCTTCTGCTTCTGCTTCTGCTTCTGCTTCTGCTTCTGCTTCTTTCATATCCATCGAACATCATATTCATTACACTTTCAAAAGTTGTTGATGCTGTTCGGGCCAAAGAAGCGAAAATTTTCAGGAGTTTCTTCAAAATGTGTGTTTTGTTTGTTGTCGTGCCATTTTTTTAAACAAAATTATTCGTGATTGAACTCTGCTGACCCACGCGCGCGCTCCGCTCGCCGTTAATCCACAACGACACCATTCATCGCGCGATTGGCCCCGAATACCAATGTGAATGTGCGGCTAACCCTAACAACATGAATGGTCACTGCTGGCGGGAGGGGTGAGGGGGGGGGGCAGCGGGAGGAGAATACAGGCCGGGGATGGGCAGGGCATTGGAAGCCTCGAATCCGAATGTAAATGTGCGCGTGGGGTGCATGTATTGGACGGGGCGGCGCTGGGAGAGCTGGCTATGGCGCGTCGAAATCCAATGTGAATGTGCTGCCTGTTCTGCTGGCCTTTTTGGGTCCAGGGGCGGGCTAGGGCAGGGGGGAAGGGGGGTAAGGGGTATGCAAAGCATAGTGCTTATCTCTCTAGCCAACTTTGCTCTGCACGGGCCAAGCGAACTCCACCCCCCACCTACCCCCTCTCGCCATTAGAGTGGCGCGGGAATGGAGTATGAGTGGTGGGGGAGCTAACTCCCTCCCCCCTACCTTACCCCCCCCCCCCCCCCCCCCCCCCCACTCTCTCTCCAGCCACCCGGGGGCCCTATCTTCTCTCCGTGTTTGGCTGAAAATGAAATTCAGAAACGAAATGAGCGCGTTTGCGCCACGTTGCCGCTCGCCCTCCCCCCTTCACCCCCACCCTTTTCTCTTCGGGTCGCGGACCACGAGGCCTGGCTCCGTTACGGGCCATTAGAACCTCCAGCCCAGCGGGCGCGCAGCCGCGCGGCGCGGGGTGGTTCTGCTGGGCTGGGG
>NW_026267132.1:502432-509052 GCF_000697945.3 Frankliniella occidentalis | reverse complement strand
CGCCCCGGGGGCACCTGCTCTGCCGGCACGCGAGCACAGAGGGCCCGCATGCGCGGCGCGCGCGCACTGATTCACTGGCTGGGGGAGTGAGGGGAGCAGCAGGACGCTGTTCGATTAGTACCATCCCGAGAGAGGGTCGTGCCTGGCGCGACAAGTGCGGCTAACAAAATGATGGGGAATACAGTATGTCGCTGCCTTGTGCGTGAGCGCGGGCGCGACTCGACCTCAGCCGCCCGCACCGCTCACACTGCGGCTGTGTATGGATTGGACTCTGATGCTCCCCTTTCCTCCCCCTCTCCTTCCGCTCGCGATGGGTTGCCCCTCCTGCCCCGCGGAGGTCATGAACCTCGGCTGGAGCTGGTGCGAATCCGTACCGGAGCCAATGCCCCTCCCCCTCCCCCCTCCCACCCCTTTCCACCCGCGCGCCCCGCCGCACCGGAGCGCGAGGGGCAGAGTGACGTGGGCTAAAGTCGTCAAGCTAACGCGCACCGTCGTCGCGGCCGAGGTGTATCCAGTTACTCGCGACCAACGGAGGCCGGGTTAAACAAGAAGTGCAACGTTCGGCGCTTGTTGTCCCAAACAACGCGGCGGCAGCTGCAGACGTCGCCGTCGTTCCATCTGGCCTTCCGGCCCCTCTGGACTGGCCGTTGGAGTTTAGCGCCACGGCTGCCGCCGCTTTGGTACTTTGGCCCCCCCTCCCTTTCTCCCGGCTTTGCCGTCTGGTCTCCTTTCCAAAGCGCAACGGAGCAAAAACGGCGTCAAATGGGAAAAAGTTGAGCAGCGCGCGCCACTTGGCGCCGTCTTTTGCCGTTTTCTTTTCTTTTGATCGGGCGTCGTCGTCGTCGTCGTCGTCGTCGTCGTCGTCGGCTGGATGGAGGTTGTTTTTGTGTTAGTATATCGAGCCATAGGTATACGTTTATTTTCTGGCGTGATTTTGCCCGAAAGCTGTGTGGTTTGTGACCGTGGCCGGTGACTCAGCCGTCCGGATGGGCGTTGTGGTGCCTTTATGCAAAGTGCGACTGGACCGCTCCGCCCCGCCTGCCTGCGCGCGCTGGCTCGGCCCCGGTGCTCGCCTACCCTCCGACCCGACTGACATTCAGCAGTCCGAGCGGACGGCTTACGTCCCCGAATCGCCTTTTTGCTTTGAAACGTGCCCCAAATGTACCTCTGCCGTCCCTTTCCTTTTCCCCCCCGCGCCCGTTTGGGCTTCAGGTCGAACTGGAGCACTTCCCCTCTCTGCTGGTCCGTGCCTGGCGGGGCCTGGCATCCCGCCCCAGCCGCCCCAGCGGGCACGTGGTCGCCATGGCGACCTGTTTGTGGGGGAGGGGGGAGTCAGGTGTGCACGTGCCGCACCCGCAGGCCGCTTGCCTCGTCAAGGTTGCCTATTTATCCTCCCCGTCGTCACACCCCCCTGGTCGCGTTTTTCGTTACAGTGTAACTCGGCGGAGGGTAATTTTGAAATGGAGAGGTGCCTTGGCTGCGTCAGCCCCGCTGCTTGAGGCTCCGGAAGGGAGGGGCCTAGAGAGGCAGGAGGGAGGAAGGGTCCTCTTCACTGAGGCCAGCGCGGGCTGAGGCCGAGGCTGAGGCCAGGCGTGGGACCTGGCTGCCGTAACAACCCCCGTGCTTGCGTATGCGGGGCCGAGGCTGGGCCGAGGCTGGCCCGGGGAGGAAGGGCTCGGAGGAGCGGAGGACGCCTTGATTCGACCCCCCGAGCCGACGTCCTCCACTCGACCCACCACCACCTCCCCTTCTCCCCGGCGCCCCGGGGCGGTGAGAGGAAAGTGCAGCATTTCTGTCACGTTTGCGATCGGGGTCGCCTTGCTCGCTCCCCTCCGCAGGGGGTGTAGTGTGGCCCCCAGGCGCCCCCCGGCACCCTGCGCCACTTCACTTTGAGGAGTCCTTGAGCCCTTGAGCACCAGGCGTGGGTTCGAATACTACCGACGGCAGCTGTTTTTTTTCTTTTTCTTTTTGCGCTCTTGCTTCGGCGTCGGCGACGTGCACGGCCGAAGGGGAGGAGGGAACATTCTCATTGATCTGGCGGCGTCGCTTTGGCCGCGTGCCACGGGCCGCCGGGCCCGCCCGGCCCGACCGAGCCAGCGCGTCGCGGGGTTGGCTCGACTGTTTTGGGGAGCGGCGTGCTGGGGTCCAGGATTCTGCACGGCTCGGGTGGAGAGGCTATAGATAGAGGAAAAACGACGATGTGTGTATACTTGGAACGGCCGCGCAGTACACGGTTGAGAACTTTTTATTTCCGGGGGAAAACCCCCTTCGTTTTCAACTGTGCGACATCACCGTTTCGAATCTATTCGACGCAGGTATTGCGTCCTGTGACGACTCGCTTGATGGTAGTCGTGAAACTTTCATTGACAAATACGATGTCGATCTGCTTGAGGGCATGGATGCAGGGCTGCGGCCTGGCTGTATCGACCAATGGTTGCGGGCGTCCCCAGCCCCTGCGCGGATGGGGGTGGGCTGGCGGGGCGTGCTGCTTGTGGCATTCGCCGAGAGATGGCGCCTATCGCGGGCTGAGGAGGCAGCGGGGAGTCGCGAGGGGTGGGGTGCACTGTCAGAACCAAGGAAAAACTGATCTGGGTCTGTCTATTCCGTCGTTGTGGTGCAACATGGTCGACCCGCTAATCCGTTTCCGGATTTTGGTCGTTTCCTGCCTTTCCCCCTCAAGTATGGGCTTCGGGCTTCGTATTGATTTACTCGGTGGTGTGCGCCATGTGTCGGGATTGATCCGATAATGTCGTGCATGGGCATGAGCTGTCCGATACTCATGATGTGTTTTGTTCTGTTGCAGGTAATGCTCAGTGGTGTCTCCCCTGGGATAGCAATGGCGCCTCCAAACACTCAACTCAGGTTAGCTTACTCAGTGGAAACTTGTCTATTGAAATCAAATTACATTTGCGAGTTAAAATCGGCCTACTTTGTCGTCAATTCTAATTTAAATTCGCGATGTTTAAATTTTTACGCCAACTTACATACTGAGTGTAGAAGGCGAGCAAGGCACTCAGTGCCAACTATAGACAGTACTGGGGGGAAATCTTTGCGATAATTATAGCAGTTTCTTAAAATGTGTCATGTTACCTTGTTCTCTCTCATGATATGTCTGCATGGCCATATGGTATACGGTAGCTAAACAGCAGAGTTCCGGCAATTGAAGCAGCAGTAGAACTTCAGAAGGTGACTTACTTTGATGTGTGGGATTCTAGTTGTAGAGCATGATAATCTAACCATCTTAAAATGACTATGTACAAACTACGTAAAAATAACTGCAATGTATATTACTTGCTCCCACCTTTATAGATAAGCATGTCTTTGTACCTTACTCTTACAGCAATCCGTCTTCTAATTTTGCTAGTACTTGTAGTCCCTCTCCATAGCAACCAACAATGTGTGAGTGGCTTTTGTCTGCAATGTCTTTGAATTGATATGTCTGAGTATTTCCGAAGGTGTAACGTGATTTTTGTTTTTGAAAGTCAACGTAACTTTGCCGCCAATATTTTGACTATAAACTATAAACGTCGCTTCCTTTACTGATAATTCCGTTAAAATCTTTCACGGAAGTGGCTTTAACTGTGAAATTTTGTTAGGCATCCTTTTCGGTTTTAAATCTTTTATAATTGACTTTCCCTACTAAAGTAAACTCATCTATTGTCAAAGACTACTCATCTGTTTTTGGTAATTAGACTATTCACAGCTTTCAAGTGATTTGAATCAATGTGCAATGTACCATTTGCTCAGCTTACTAGCACTCAAGATGCGGGATTTGCGTAGCATCGTCTATCGCCGGTTCACTATGAAGCTAGCATTACTTGGGTTTTGATGCTGACTTTTTCTATTAGAAGGTACCTGGTATACTGAACTATTAGGTGTCTACTTGTGATTATTTCTGGAGGTTAATGTCTTTGGATTGGCTTGTTTTACTTTGCTAGTGCAACAGGATAAAGTGATTGTATTTTTCATGCAACTCATGAGATGTTTTATTTCTTATTTCAACTTCATGCCATGAGAGGCATGCCTTGTTTTATGGTCCGAGTCCAGACCTCATGAAATGCATGGTTCGAGCTTTACCAACATAATCTTTTGCTTGTTCTAGCTACAATATAATGTCAAACCCTGTCGTCCTAGACACCTTCTGAAGAGTCAGTAGAATAGATTTGCATTTCAGCGTTGGAGCCTCACCAGTGCTCTTTTTATTTCGTGGGTTGTAGATGTCTACTAGTAGTTCCATGTGCTTTGTGTGTGGTTTGGGATGGAGGATGTCAAAATTTAACGCTTATTTTGTAATATTTTGTGCTTCAATAATGCCTCGAATATTCACTAAAATTTTATGCCTTATGTAGTGATACGGTTTTTTGTCACACGTGTATTATAGTTATCTAATTTTATAGATGTTTAGTGGTCTGAAGTTTTCTGTCAGGTCAAACATATCTTTATTTTTTAAACTCTTGCATGCGGTTTACCCTTTTTCTTCGTGGGCACTGCTTTTGTTTCACTCGGGCACACACATGCGTCAATTGCTTCTATTTTTGCCTTTTCAATAATGTCGAGAACGTTGGCCATGTCCTCGTACGGTGAAATTGGGCAGACTTCCAAAAACTGCAACAGAATAAAAGCGAATTTTTAAGTCAACTATTTCAAGATTCGCGCACTTACAGTCTGTCGTTACTCGTGACAAAATCGTATCTACCCCAACAAACTATTTTGGACTAGACCCTCCATCCTTGACTTAAAAATTTAGGTATCAAGCGCGGGGTTCTGTCTTTTCTCTCTCTCACTTTCACTGCATGCTGCTTTTTAGTTGGTGTCGGAACTCAAGATTCAGGATATGATGCTGATTCCCCAGGTGTCCAGCTGAATCCACGGTGACCCTAACGATGTTTGTTGATGCAGCGTCGAGCCGGAGTACGAGAGGACAAGACAGATGAGTCTGCGGAGCGCCCCGTGGGGGTTTGGGGGCCCAAACAGGGTCGCCCCACGGGGCTCCAACGCCCGTCCGGGCACCCCCCAGGTAACCAGGTGCCTGAAGTAGTCGGACGTGCCGTAGCCTGCAGCGGTTGATTAATTTATCGATTGATTGTTTGGATTGATTGTTGTACCTTGCTAACACAGCGATCTGTTTACTAACCTCCTCTGACTGTACCGTACTGCTGTTGTGCACAGGAGGTGAGGCTGAAATTGGTTTTGTATTTGGTTTTGGTGTAGGAACCATAGCTAAAATGTCAATTTGCTTAACGTAACCATAATTGGAATTGAGCTTCCATTATTAGTCAGTAGATGTACAATTAAAAGGCTCAGATAATGGTTTATGATTATGGTTGTCCTTATGCAAGTTGGCAATAAGTCATTTTCAGTCTCTTTTTCCTGTTTGTGTATGTGTTGCGTGGAAAACGGGGAATCTCCGGTCTGTATGTTGTCTGGCTGGCTGGCTGTCTAGGATGCATGGTTAGAGTACACCTCATTTTACTGAAATCTCTTGGAACAAACTAAATCACTCTTATGTTTTTGGCGTTGAACCACTAAGACGTGAGTGGTCTCTTGTGTTTCTTTATGCTTATGGACCGTTAGTGCCGCTACGGTCTGTTGAGATTTGTTGTAATTTGGGGTGGCTATGTATCAAGTAGGGGGTATACTAACAGATTGGACCCTCGGGACCTGTCCCCTATGTCGGTGTGTTTGAAAGTGATTAAAGCAACCGGTCATTATGCCGTGCACCATGCCCTCCACGTAGTATGGGCAGGCTCTTTCCCCATGAACTTGAGATTGAGGATGGGTAGTCTTTGCTATGTGCAGGCCATGGTAAGTGGTTGGGTACTGTGTCCTGACGCTCTTAGCATTTAGCACTAATAAATCTGTGATAGTTTTTTCACCTCATTGTTGAAGACTTTAGGTAGTTAGCTGTAGTTTATCCAATGTCAAGGACAAATTGAGTGATTACACTTCAATGGATTGCAGTTTGTATCACAGAGGTTTTCAGAAATTTGTCATTTCCTTTACCTGGAGTGCTGTTTTATTTTTTTAATTTTGATGAGATCCAAACATCCTGTTAAAGTAGAACCAAACCAAGTGCCTAGGCTAGACCCAGTCGGACATGCATGTCTCTTTGGGCAGTAGCACCCACTCTCATGGGTTTTATCTCTGCAACAAATCAATGACTCAGTCCTTTCGGAAATTTCAACTTTGCAATATTTTCTGCACATGGGGGTTAAGTAGATCTTGAGAGGGCCTGTTTCAGGCAGCTGGTCTCTTGTTGAACACCTTCCAATTCTATTTGCTTTTCTGTGTATCTTTTATAGAACTGTACTGTAATCGTATAAGATTTTGAGCAAAGCACGATCTTGGCTGAATCTGCTAAATGCCTCTGTACATATTGGATTGTCTAAATTTCCGTTTACTTAATATTACATATGCTTTGCCTGGAATTTCCTAAATGATACAAGAAAATCCGTCTCTTTTCAATCCAATGACGTAATTCCGATGAGTTAGTTTACTGTATTTGGCTGTGCTGTATTATTGAAAAGAAATAACTATTCCACTCTTAGATTCGAATTTTTGCTTGGTGCTGCAATCGTATTGATTGCTTGATTGCTGAGCTCGTCTTTGTTAAATAAATA
>NW_026267132.1:500879-502382 GCF_000697945.3 Frankliniella occidentalis | reverse complement strand
GGGTGCGTTCCGAAGAGCGCGTTGCCGTCGACGACGCACTATAGTCGCGCCCGCTCGTTCTATAGGGGGGCTTCTTCATCAGGAACAAGTGCAGCGGGGCGAGGCGCTGCTAAACTCTATAATGAGAAAAGTAAAACAGACTCGCGTCACCTCTCATAGCGCAGCTGGGAGGCGGCAAGAAGATGATGCGTGCGAATCACGGTCATCTCATGGGACATGTATGCATGGCATGTCTTTCTTTTGCGAGGGGGGTGGAGTTGCGTTTTTTGCTCAGAACGGTGTGCGAAGCTGCGCGCGGTGTATGTCTTTTCATGACGCTTTTTCCGCATTGCGGTGGGGGTATAATAACCGGCCGAACGCGGGCGCCACGTGGCGCCACTCGGTGTCGCCGTCGTGATCCCCAAAGAGATTGTTAAATTTTTCATCTTTTGTGTGTATTTTTTATATAAGCAGCCCCCTGCTGGACCGGGAGCAGCCAGGGCAGGACGGGCGCGGGGCGGGGGGAGGGGAGTCATCCCCTCGATGTTTATCGCCAGCGCGCGTCACTGCCGACCCCCCCTTCCCTTTTCCCCCTTCCGACTGGACGGCCGGGGTGACAGGGCTGCGAGTCATCGGGCCTGACTGGCCCCGCAACCCCAGCAGCAGCAGCAGCAGCCTGGGCCGTCCTGCTCCTCCTTCTCGTCTGACACGAGCTCGACGAAGGGAGGGAGGAAAAATTAAATGCGAGAGGGGAAAGAGGGAGGAAAATGGAAAAGTTGCGGCGTTCGCGCGCGAGAGAAATAACGGGGGCGAGTGGGGAAGCTGTAACAGAGTTGGAGCCCCGGCCAGGGGCCGGGCGGGGCCGGGCGGGGACCTCGTTTGGACCCAATCGGCTCCGGACACTCGGATAATGAAGGTGTATCGGGGGGAGTTAGGGCCTGGCGCCGTGCCATCCCCCACCCTCTCTCGACTCTTAGCTTCATTGTGTTTCTGTCATTTGTTGCAGGTGAGAGGCAGCGAGAGATAACGGCCGATACCAATCGAGAGAATCGCGCGCGCACGTGTGTGTGCGCGAGCGCCCTGTACGTGTGAGTCCTTTACGAGAGGAGGGAAGACTGGCGGCAGCGGTGCAGTCGAGCGCTGCTCGCGAGCATGTCGCCGAGTGGCTGGACAACGCCGACCTCATATCCTCCCACACGTCCGGTGTATCTTTCTCTGCTGCTGGGAGCTTCTTTAGCGCCCCTTTCCCCGCCTTCCTTGCTCTCTCCAGCTTCCTCCTCATCCCCTCTCCTCCTTTGAGGAAGGCCTTCTTTGTCCCTCTTACTGCAGCGCGGAACAATGCGTCTGCCCCATCTCACCTCCCTCACCACCGCCGGCGAGAGAGAGAGAGAGAGAGAGAGAGAGAGAGAGAGAGAGAAGGGTAGGCGGGCGGAGGGGAGGCAGGGACTTTGCTGGCGGCAAAATCTGATATGGACTCTTCATGTGAAGGGGCTGACCGAGGCTGGCTGGCACATTGTCACACTC
>NW_026267132.1:492471-497919 GCF_000697945.3 Frankliniella occidentalis | reverse complement strand
AATATAAAAAATCATAAAAAGTTGAAACCGTAGCCAGAACCTTGGACAATGGATCGGTACCCCTTGTGCTCGCGATGTGCACTTGGACATAACCTGCACCTGCCGCCGTGCCTGCTGCAGAGGGGGCCGATCTTGTCCACAAGCTAGTTGTGTACAGAATGGGCAGAATGTTTGTGTTTAAAATGGTTTACGCACGTAAGTTGAAGGGAGGGGGGGGGGTAGTGGTTTGGGAGAAATGTGAAAAGATCACTATTGTTTCAGGTTCCTCTTTACAAAAGAAAACGAAAATGTTTTATGTCCAAAGACGATCGGAATCGAAATGGCAGAGTTATTCTCCCTCAAATTGACAATTTGGTGGTTATTTGGCACTTTTGTCAGTTTGGGGAACAATAACTGTGCTTTTTCGACTCTTACAGGTTCCGAGCATAAGGCATTTTCGTTTACATTAAAAACGATAAATACGGAATGGAATATGCGAATAACTTTACCATTTCGATTTTGAGTGTCATTTTTACAATTGGTCATTTTCAAACGTTCCCTCCCCTCCCCTCCCAACGCCCCCCTCCCTCCTTACCCTCACGTTTTTCCACCCGCTGCGTCCTGGCCTTCAATCCACACATTACCGTGTTCTTTTAAACGTTAAATCTGAGAATTTTAGGACACAAACGACTAACGCTCAGCCACTACGGGCTGCTGCACGTACTCCTACGTTGTAATTTATTTATGCCAAACGCTCTACTGACCTCTAGGAAACAAACTACTGCCTTCTAAACCATGATTTTGTCGCCTCAGGCTTTGACATAGCATGCGTGAGGACTAGAAAAACATTAATAATTGTCTTGAGTGTTTGTGCCGTCCCTCGCGCCGCCCCGCCCAGTCTTTTCCTTGCTGCCGAACTGCAAACCTCGACGCACTCGCAGTGCACTCGCAGTGCACCCGCGACGCACTCGCGACGCACTTTCGACGCACTCGCAACGCACTCGCCCCGCACTCAGGGCGCACTCGGCATGCACTCGCACCGCACTCGTTCTGCCCTCGGGCCGCACTCGCACCGCACTCGCAACGCACTCGATGCCGCACTCGAATTGCACTCGAGTTGCATTCGCGCTGCACTCGCACCGCACTCGTTTCATTTTTATAGGGGAAGGGAAGGGTGAGGTACTACTACTGCAACTACTACTACCCGCTGCGGTGTGGCGGGGGGAAGGGAAGGGACTTTGGTTAAGGGTTTGAGTGGGTGAGGTAAGGGTGGATGCGAGAGAGGGTGGGTGGGACAGCCTCCGCTCCCGCTCGACCTGATCCAGGGCAGAGGATTGCGGTGGGGTAGTCCGCCTGTGTCGCATTTCTGTTGTCCACCACGCCCGGCGCCCGGCCGGCCCGCCCCCCGCCGCACCCGCACCGTATATCTTCATCCGGTTTCGCTCACGTGTGTGTGTGTGTCGTGTGTTGTGTCGGGCCTCGGTGGTGGTCAGCTCGCCCGCGTATACACGAACAAACACTCGCCCGTACTTCCTCATGCAGAGGGGCGGCGCGCTGATGCGGAAAACTGCGCACCACTGCGCGCAACCCTTTTGTGTCGTACGGTCGCGGGGGAGCTTTTAGCAAGGCCCGCGCCTCTGGGAAAAAAACTACTATTTTTAGTTTTACATATTTCTAGTAGTAAACATGTGCGGTGCGAAGACTCTAAATCGGTAAGGAAGATGTGTCCTTGTGTACATCTCGAACATCTTCATAGGATACGTACAAATCTTGCCCGCAAGGTAACGTAAGGTACAAGTTGTACCTAGGCTAGGTACGAATCCTTTATCTCGTCTGTAACGTAGATACAAATTTGTGCCTGAGAAATGTGCACAAACACATCCCACCTACATGTATATCCCTATTTAGTTAGTACGTATGTACAAACCATTTTATGAGAATGGGGGAAATGTATCCCATATAGAACTCTGCTCTGTTTACGTAAACCAAACACATTTTCGGGCTGTTTTTGTTTTTTTGTTGAGGTTTTTTCTTCTTTTGCGTCATTTCAAAACATGCATTCTTTTGTTGTGTATACGTGGAAAAGACTTTGCGGGGGAGGGAAAATCATCAGAGGAAACGCATTCTTCACAACGCCGGGGCTGCATGGGGGGAGAGAGAGTCTTTGTTCCCGCACGTCCGCCCCTCTCCTCTCTTCTCTCCCGCGCGTCTGCTCGTCACCCCTTTCGCCCTCCTTTGTCTCCCTCCTCCGCCCCGCTGGAGCGGCTGGAGCATGGCTGGAGCCCTGGAGCCCCGACGCTGTGCGGCGGCGCGCGGGGCGGGACTCAGCGGCTCTGGCGGCGGGGGGTATCGCCGCCGCCCGGACCCGCTCGCCGGCCCGCGCCACGCGGCCTGCGCTCAGGGCGGCGTGTTCCGAGCGCGGCGGGGGCGGCATGTGGCTACCGGGCACTGCGGGGGCGGCCCGCGAGGGTTGGTGGGGTTGGAGCACTCGCTGCAGCCCCCCCCCCCCCCAGCGCAAGGGGTAGCGCCACGTAGCAAGCGATGACTCACCCGCCGTGTGCGCAGTATGACTCGCTCGTCCGTCTGTCAGTAGCGCTACGCCGTGACCGTATACATTCGCACCGTTCAAAAATTCAATCAAACCCGAGCTGCCTTTAAGTAATCTCACTTAAATTTCCGTAAATGTAACTTTCCGAGGGTCTATAACCTCTCTTTCGAACCGTGGCCGTGAGGAAAAATTAGGTTTGAAATAAAGCATTCCGGTATAGCTGAGATGCAGAAGAATGCAGGGAACAAGAAAACGGAAGTCACCATGCTAAAGCATAAGTAGCGATTTCCGGTTTATTCTTCCCCGCATTCTTCTGCATTTCAGCTTTACCGGAATACTTTATTTGCACCTGCGGTACGAACACAATTCCATTCCCGTCAAAGTTAAATGAAGAATAATGTGTACAAGGAAACGGAAGTCTTCTTCCTCTCAGCTTCCCCAAATTAGAGCGTTTCGCTGAAACAGAAATGGTCAGTGAGAAGCTCCAAAGAAGTGACAACACGGACCCGGAACCAGCACACATAACCTAAAATAGCCTACCGATTGAAGTTGCCGCTCTTGTTATGAATTATTACAAGTTTTGTGTTGTAAAAGTTGTCTTATTTCAGAAATTTTGTATTTTACAAAATGTTTATATGAGCAGAGAATGCGGTACTCCTCACAAAAATAAATGTTACCTAACCTCTCCCCTCTTCCTGCTGTCCGTTTTCGATTCAGCCAAACACCCTGTTTACCTATTGTTCAGCTGAACAGGTCAGCACCGACTTGTCTGACACCCTTTGACCGTTTCCCTAACGGCCATGTGTCGAAGGTTTCCGTTTCCGGGCCGGCTCCCCATGAAAAAATTCATGCCCCAGGTGAGGCTCGAACTCACAACCCCGGCATGGCTCACGACTCACTGTCTATAAGTACCGTGCGCTAACCGATTGCGCCACTGGGGCAGGCAGGTAGCAGCGTGTCCCGGCGCGGTCCGGAGGAGCGGCTGCGGAGACCCTCGGCGGGCGGGGCGCGCCACGCCACGCCGGGAGGGTAGAGCACACCACGCCACGCCACGGGAGCGGTCAGCAGCGGTCAGGTCACAAACGCTGTGGTCGGTGGTCGGGCGGGGCTGGCTCCCCCGAGGTCCGTCCGGTCCGTGTCCGTTGACGCCGCACGTGGCCGGGTCGGTGGTGGTCTCCTCCTCGTCGCGGGAGCCGCCCCCCGTAAAATACCCTACGGCGTGACACTTGGGAATCCGTTTTGCCGGAAGTGAGAACACCCGTGGGGGACCGCGTGGGAAGGCGCCGGGCGGCGCCGCTTTGCAGGGAGGGGGAAGGGCTTGGTGACAAGAAAGATGGCGGTGCAGGGCATTTCGCGGCTGAGGTGTGTGTGTGTGTGTATGTGTGTATGTGTGTGTGTGTGTGTGTGAGAGAGAGAGAGAGGGGGGGGGTCAGGTGAGGAGAGAAGGCGAAGGGCCCAAGACATCCCTGCGGGGAGGCCAGCGCGCTCGCTGAAATAGAGTAAAGACTTTACGATCTGACGTGCCCCCTTCCCCCTCCTCCCCCACCCTCCCGGCCTTCCCTTTTTTACTCCCCTTTTTGTTCCCCCTTTTGGCACTTCCCTCGTCCCTCCCGGGACACGGACGGAACGGCGCGGCGGCGGTGGCGTGGCGGGGCCACTCTTGCCCTGCGGCAGGCGTCCTATCCTCCTGCGGTCAGAGAGGTCCTGGGCCGGGCGGAGCGGGCGGCGGGGGCTTGGTAGAGGGGACCAGGATGAAGGGGGGTTAGTGGGCCTTGACGGCAGCCGGTAAATTTCAAGAGCCGAGCTGCGCCGCCGACGACGGCGGGCGTCTTCAAGTAAAGTGTACCGAGTAGAAAGTGTAGCGAAAGGCGCGGCCTGCTGCTGGCTGAGGCGAAGCAGGCGAAGGAGAGGAGAGGCGACAGTTTGATCGCCTTTCCTCGAGTCCTCGTCGTCGAGGCCCGAGGGGGTATCATGGGCCGGCGGCGGTCGCGGTCGGCCGACGGGAAGGTGAATGATGATGGGTGTGTATAAAACGGTACAAAATCGAGAGTAAGCAAGAAAAGAATAAATCGTCGCTGTGTCGTTTATCGTTTATCGAGCGCGTGTCAAGTGCACATGTGCACACAGTGGCGGTGCGGGGGGGCCTATACTTTTTTTTCGGCACGGCAGCGCAGTTACACACATGGCGGGGGCAGCGACGCCGCGGTGCCGGCGACAATGATGTAGTGTGGCCAATCTCTCGGGGGGTCGGCTAAGTTTGTTGGCACTCGTGTAGTCTGTCCCACACACGTATTGTAGTGGCAGTAGTAGTACTATACCGGCTGGCACCGTTCCAGCTCATCGGCGCCGTGGGCCGCGTCCGAGGCGGGCGGCCGCCGGGGAGACGGCAGCGCGCATGTGTGAGACTGCACGGCTCCTCTTCGAACGCGGCCGGCGCGCGCGCGGCGGGCGCAAGGCAGACGGTCCTGATCACAATTACTCGGTAGAGACGTTCGAAAGGAACAGGAGGAGGGGTGCAGCTGTCGCAGAAGAGAGGAACAAATTCCGTCGCGCGGCAGTGGGCCCAATGGGCCCAATCGCTTATTGCCTCCGAGGAGGTGGAGGGGGGGGGGGGGCACCCGACCGAAAAAGTACAAAGGGTCGTCGAACGGAATCCCGCGCCGCCGCCACCACCGCGCACCCCGTTCTTTCGCGATGGACAAGGATTATTAAACAATAACGCGGAGAGAAAACGCACAAATTTTGGGGGACATGAATATGTACTGAGGGGAAGGACGCGGAAAGGTTGCTTGGGCAAGAGTCGAACACTCGCCTCTTACGCAACGAGGGTCGGGGGTTCTCACAGCGGTGTCCCCTGCTCCCCACAAAGTGCCTGTACTCTTTGCCCGTCCCGTTCGCTGGCCTTGCCGCTGACCCCCCCC
>NW_026267132.1:482771-488281 GCF_000697945.3 Frankliniella occidentalis | reverse complement strand
CCCCCTCCCTGCCTCGCTCCGCTCCAGCTCGCCAGACTGGGAAAGAGCTCAGTTGGCGCGCGAAGCGAGTTTGGTGCTGATCTCTTGTGTCGCTCGGCGTCGTATTCTACTGCAAGTGTTGATCAGGCGAAAGTGTGAGTGTTTCCCTAGTGTCTAGTGAGGGTGCTCGTTGTCGGCGTGCCTCCCGGGGCCGTTGGGACGCCCTGGCGGGCGCTGGCGAGACGTCGCCGGGCCCCGGGCGCTGTGTGCCGTACCCGGCCGCGCCGTACGGCCTTTGTTTGGCGCCGTGGTGCTAGGTTATGGTCGGCCTCGGCCTGCCCGGCCAGCGCCTGCGG
Source organism: Frankliniella occidentalis (assembly GCF_000697945.3). Taxonomy (NCBI): domain Eukaryota; kingdom Metazoa; phylum Arthropoda; class Insecta; order Thysanoptera; family Thripidae; genus Frankliniella; species Frankliniella occidentalis. Next base: position 487,946 of record NW_026267132.1, on the reverse strand, counting down.
CCCGCGCCCGCGCCGGCCTCCGCTCGCATGGCCTCGGCGCCCTACGCACGGCGCAAACCACGGTTGGCTTGATCAGGGGGTGGCTTGGAGTGGACGCTGCAGAAAAGGAGTTATTGCAGACTTTGCTGTCTGGCGGTCGGTCGGACCGCGCCGGGCTGGCAGGCAGGCAGCCAGCGCCTGCCTTTGTTTATGCCGGTTGATTGTTGTGGTGGGATTGGCAGGCCGAACCTCTCTCTTGACATTGGCCTGTCCTGCCATGGGCGCCGTCGTGCCAGGCCAGGACCCCGTCGGTGACAGGACACGCCACGAACGTCCAGGACGAGCCTCATTTTCCACATCCCTTTACTCGACTGCTCGACGTCGCTTGTGTGAGGGCGAAGTGACAAGAATTTTCGTCATCCGGCTCCATTCCATTAGAATGGAGGGCATTTGCATCAGAGCCCGTCTTTGGACGGCCTTGAATTTTAAATGCGCTGTGCTGAAGCCATACTATTTGAGTAATCTTAATGACCCAGCGAAAATCTAATTAGCATGCTGACCAAGGTCACAGGGAAAATTTTGAGCAATGTCATAAAAAATGCCATTCGCGTTCATTTCTCGTGGGATGGTATATTATTCATGTGCGTTTACGCAGTGGATTTTCTTTTAGCATGAGTTTGAGTTGTAGTAGCGAGGAGGGGGGGGGCTGGGGAATTCTTTTTTTCGGGACGTACGGCCAGGCTGGGGCCGGGATGTGTATTGGTGCGTAACGATTTGCCTGGTGCTCTCTGCCCGGCTCGCTTTGTCGTCTCATTGTGTCGGTTGGACAGATAGCCAGACGACGGACGGGCGGGCGCTGCTGGGCTCAGATGTGATTCGCTGATCCTGACATTGCGCAATCTGCACGGAGGGTTGGCAAGGGAGGAGGTTGGGGAGGGGGTGCAGGACAGGAAAGGGAAGCACCCCGCGGGGGTGGCGGTGGGGGACGTCAGCAGCGCTCTGGTGCTTTAGGCGCTGGGGGAGAAGAGACTTATGGCTGCAGCGAGGAAGGTGGTGAGCGCGAGAGGCTTATGGCTCGTTCTTTTTATTTTCGCTGCCATTAAACTCTTGTTCCGTCTGGAAGCGTGGGCGGATGGGAGGCGGCGTGCTGGGGGCCTGGAGCCTGTCCAGAGCCGAGTCATCGGCCGGTCCAGCTCCGGCAGGGCACAGAGAGCGGCCGCGTCCGGGATGTGCGCAATGGTGCTCGGCGACGACGGCCCACAGGAAGGCGCGGTGGGCCCTCCGAACGCAGCCGCACGCCGGGGGGGGGCAGGTGAGACCACGGTCAGCGAGCACGCCGCGCCGGACAGTCGCCTCGCCTTGCCGGCCGGCCGGCTGGTGGGCTGCGAGGAAGCGGTCGTCTTCGTTTTGGAGTCCTCCTTTGGCCGGGGAGCGGGCGGCGGCCAGACTCCTTGTTTCGCAAGGGGCGGGGCGACGGGCCGGGGGTCGCTCTGAGGTGAGGATTAAAAGCAGCAGCGGACCACCTGGGCCGCCCCACCGCTCCGGACCAGGTCATCGGCGAGGTGCTGGTGGCCGCCCCGTCGCTTCCGGGGGGTCGACGGCCCTCAAGTGCGTCGTGCCCCCGCCTCTCCCGTCCCCCCCAGCGCACCGACAACACAGGCCACGCCGAGGCGTGGGTGGGCGGGGCCGTCGGGAGAAAGGTGGTGTCCGCCGGGCTGTCGCCCGCCCCGGCCCCGGCCCCGCCCCGCGCGCTGACTCGGCTCCGGCCGTGGTCCCCGGCGTAACCTTGACGCGCGTTGAACCAGAGCCCGGTCACGGTGCGCGCTGCCGGGCGGCGGGGCTCTCGGCAGGGGCGTAACCGCCAGCAGCACGACCCACACCGGGGAAGGAAGAGGGGATTAAAATAGCATCACTGGGAGGAAGCGACTCAGCAGCAGCGGCGGCGGCGGCGCTTGGGTGGATGCGGCTGTCGCGCGGCCGGCCTGACGCGCGCAAGTCCGACCTCCATCTGCCTAATTGCGGGTCGCATTGTTTTTTACGACACTGCTCCGCCCTTTCACTGCTGCTGCTGCTGCGGGCTGGCGCACGCAGTAAGGTGAAATGGAAAGCGGTGCGGCCGGCCGGCGATCAGCTGATTGAACTACCATCGCCTAGCCGCCGCCGCCGCGGCGCTCGGCCGGCCGCCCTGCTGTGTTCCCAGGATGGCGATGTTGCCACTTTGCCCCCCGCCACCGCCTCCGCCTTGTTCTGCAGTGTCACATTCGGTACGAATTCGCCATAAAAAAGAGATTGGCGAGCGCAAAAAAAAAGTACCTAGCAGTAGGTCGGGCGGAGCAGCTCAGTGTTCGACGCCCGAAGGGGGCGCGGGGCAGCAGGAGATTACCCCCCTTCCCCTCCTCTCTCCCGCGGGTGTCTGGAGCGGCGGGGCGGGGTCCGCAAGGCTCTTTGGCACAGTACAGGAGGTCGCTGTCCAGGTCGGTCTGTCGGCCTGCTCCGCGTCCGCTCGCCCTGGCCGGGCTGCCCTGGCTTGCCTTTGTTCGGCGTGCAGTTCAGAGATCGGCATGCCCTCCTGCTCCCTGCTCTAGTGGCCCTCCTGTGAGAGGTACGCAGAGCTGGCGGCTGGTGTTCCATGGGGCTGGAGACCCCCTGTGCGAGACTAGGACTAGCAGAAAGCGCGCGATAGCTCTGCGCTTGGTAATCGTTGTTATCAACAGATTTTGGCTAAAAGCGGGCGAGTTATATAATTTATGAGCTCCTGCAAGTCTCACATTTAAAATGAGTCATGTCTCGCGGCGGTGCGAAGAGAATTGTGAAAGAAATTAATATCTGAAAACTCGAGGTGGAGCGAGGGAGGTTATGGCCGCTTCTAGCCTCGCACAGGGTGATTTTGGGGTATGGCCGCGCCCGTGGAACACCAAAGCGCTGTGATTGGCTGCCGCTCGACTGCTCTGCGTACCTCTCACAGGAGGACCACTACCCTGCTCCCCAGCGAGCAGCATGCTGCGCTCCTTTGTCTCCGGCGGCCGGGCCGGGCCCTATATCGGACAGATGCATGGGCCCCGTCCGTCTGTCTGCTCGTCGCCGGCGGCCCGCCTGCCCGTCCGTCCGTCTGTTTGTTCCTTCTCGTGCACGTGCACCTTGGCCCTGTCGAGCACCTGGCTCTCTCCCGCCCCCTCCTTCCTCCCTGTCCCGTGTTGCAGCTCGCGCCGGCGGTGGCGGGAGTTTCTTTCGCTTCCTGGTTTTTCTTTGCCTCTGGTAGGGCCGCGACCCGCCCTCATCGGTCGTCGTCGTCGTCCTGGCCACGTCCCCGTACGTGCCGTTCGGTCGACCGGATCCCGAATCCTGATCGGGATCTCTGCACGTTGTGGTCGGGCGGGGTGCCGAGTGCCGGGTGCCTGGCCGGCTGCTGGCTGGCCCTCCTCGCGTCCCAAACGGCAGATGGTGCGTTGTGGAACGTGTCTGGCGATGCTCGGCGCGCCGCGGGAGGGATGCTCCCAGTCTGTCTGGCTCTCCCCGCTGCTCGTCGGGATGCTCCCTATCTCTGTCTGGCTCTCCCCGCTGCTCGTCGGGATGCTCCCTATCTCTGTCGGGCTCGCCCCGCTGCTCGTCGGGATGCTCCCGGCCGCAGCCCCTCGCGGACGACAGTCTTCGCTCGGCGCGCTCCTCGGATTGTATCGATTGGGCGGCCGCTGACGTCACGCGGATCGCGCTGCGGGGCGGCCTGGGGTTGGAGCTGCGCGCCCCTCCAGCGGGGGAGGAGGACGCGGGCAGCGCCAGCGCCCAAAAACGCGCCGAGCACACAACTCGCAAAGAGCAGGAGGGATAGGCGCGGGGTCGCGGTGGTTTTACTCCTCGGTGCGACTTATTCGTGCGCGGAAGTTTGCGGGTGTGATTTAGGTCAGGCACGGTGGCGGGGCACGACTGCCGGGCTGCCAGCGGCGCTGCTTGGCACGGTGCTAAATGACTCGCTGTGGCCCCCGGGCCGCCCTATCTGGTATTCCATTGACGCACCCGATAATCAAGCACGGGAAGAAGCGGGAAGCGAAGAGTAGGATGTGTTTTTGTTTTACTGCTTCCGTGCGCGGGCCCTCCCGTCTGTCGCCCACCGCGAGGTGGCGGCGTTGCAACGCCACGGGGTCAAACCACCTCCTGCTCGCGGGGGCGGCGGGTTGTGGCGAAGCGTAGCGTTAATATGCTCTTTATATTTTACTGCGGTGTAGTGGCCGTTGGCGTCCCCTCCACTCTGCGCCCTGTCTGACAGAAATTGATCTTCAGTTGGGGTTTTGAAATCCGCGGCGTAGTTTTTGGCTCGTGCGTTCACCACACTGCGCGCGTGTGGAACTTGTGAGTTATTTTTTACGGTGGGTCGGTATTTTTTTTTTTTCAAATGGGAGCGCGAGCCAGCGAGCGTCTGACTGGGCGCACGAGTCCGGCGGCAGTGGCGGGCGATGCGTGCGGGGATCGATCGGAACGCGAGGGAGGACCAAGACCTTCTCCCCCCTCTCTCTCTCTCTCACGCGCTCTCTCTCGCGGAGCAGCGGGGCCTGTAAATAATTGCCCTCCGGGTTTTATTTGGCGTCTGGGGGGGTAGGGGGTGGCGGTTGCTGCCAGAGGCTCGAGCCCTGCGGCAGCGTCGTGTCTCGCTTGAACGAAGCGCATTTCTCTAAACCGTCTGCGTGTTCTACTGGTTATACGTTTCCCCGTCTGACCTGCGACCAGACCTGGCGCCTGCTGCCGAGCCAATCAGCGTCCAAAAAGTATTTATTTCGGTCCCCTAACCTCAACTTTTTCGCCGAGATACGTCAAAAAATATTAACGTCTCGGCCATAACGACTCGGGGCGGCTGGTCGCACGGGACGGACAGCCGACAACATCGCGCGCTTCATTCACAACCGAGGCGGCGATCTGAGCAAAAAAGTGACGAGCAGTGGGACGGAACGGGACGTCGTGTCCCGTTAGGGGTCGTACGTTCCACATTGGGTGGATCGAAATATCATGGTCCCCTCCAAAGGTTCTTCATCATCATAGATTCTATGATTCATAGAAGCTCGTATCAGCTATATCAATGATAATTATACCCCCAAGGTTACGAATATCATGTACCTATGGTAATTATATCGCTAGGGTACGAACATCATGGGACGTTGTATCGAGCGATTCAGTTCCTGTGTGGCCATGATATTTGTACCCCCCGCC
>NW_026267132.1:480380-482721 GCF_000697945.3 Frankliniella occidentalis | reverse complement strand
CCACTCCGCCCCCGCAACGCCCCCACACCTCTCTCCTCAGATGCATCATCCATAACCATAAGCCTTGTTTGTCTTTCTCTCCTTTTTCTCCCTCTTTTCCCTTCCGCCCCTCTCACGCAATCTCCCTCTCTCTCTCTCCCTCCCTCTCATTATGGTGGCACAAAGCCGATCCCCGTCGCCGAGCCACTTCCACACATTCAGCTCGTATTTAGCACTGTCGCTCGGCGCTGCTCGGCGTGACGGTCCGCAGCGAGGCCCGGGCGTGTTTACAAGGCTCTCGACGCGACTTGGGCGACCCCCTTGACGCCGCCCTTGTCGTCTGCCCCGGACCCCTCCTCCTCTATCCGCTGCTACTCGCACGGACCTGTCCTTTCCTGCGGGCCGCCCTCGCGTCGCGACCTCGCGCAGAATCCCTTTGTCACACTGTTAGAGCTCACAGTAATAAATCTGCTTAAATTATTCTTGAAATATATACCAAATAATGCAAAGAGCTAGAACCCTACCACATTTATGCCGTTTCTTACGCTTCCCGGTACTTTCGCGACGTCCTCCGGTGCGCCGCGCCATTCGCCGACCTTTCGCCTGGACAGGATGGCAAGCGTGGCAAACGCCGCCCCGGCGGCCGGCGCCCCGAGCCGCCCCTTCTCTCGAAACTATACCCCCTACCCCGCCACCACCTCTTCCCTATTCTGTGGCCGATGCTCAATAGCCTGTAATTTGGCGAAGGTCCAATTTCCTGCCTCCGCGCCAAGCCACGCCACGCCGTACCACACACATACGCGCGCGAGCGCACACACACACACGCCCTCCTTTCAGACTAACCACGGCCACACCACTAGGTATCGCCTCCGTGCGCTACCACCCTACACAGGTCATCCCCGTCACGCACGATCATCAACCCTCTTCACTTCACTACCCCCCTCCCTCTTTCTCTCTCTACCCCCCCCCCTCGAAAGTCTCGCGGCAGCCAACAGCGAAGAGTTTTTGGCGACGGCAGTGATAAGAATTCCTCTGGCGACGAAAAGGCTGGGATGAGAGAAGAATGTTGAAAATACAAAGTCTTGGTCGGCAGCGGCGAAGCGGCCCTAAGAGGAGGGTTGACTAGCGTGGAGATATTGGCAATCCATTCCCTCATATTTCAGAATCGACAGTCAAATTTTTGGCCAACTAGTCTCTCAACTATCTGAAGATGATTGTTTGTGTAAGCCAAATGTTAATATGTCTAGATTGTCTTTTTCCTTTGAGGTCGGTTTCCAGTTTTTAATTTTTTTTAAATTCTTGGCGCGTTTTTATCGTGGTTTGGTGGCTTGTGCGTGGAGAATGGTGGCGTAGGTGGTGAGCATCTCGCTTGCACGATTTTAGATTGACTCGAATAAATCTCATTCTTTCCGACCGGCTTCTCTGTCCAAGCCGAACCTCTCCGCCCCCTCCAGTTCCTCTCTCGTTTCCTCCTTTCTTCGTCAGTCCCTCTCCGTCTCCCCTCCCCCTCTCTCCTCTCTCCCCCCTTTGTTCCCCTTTGCTGATGCCTTTTGCCGCTCGCTCCCCGCTCGACTCTGCCCGATTATTTTTTCGTTAAGTGGAAACGGCCGGGGAAATAGGGAAATTGCATTGGATTGCGGCCGAGAGACGATTTGGAGACGAGTGAGTTCCGCTGATGGAGAGAGTGGAGGCGTGGATGTGCCCGTGATGCACTTCTATGCCACTAAGGAAGGGTAAGTTGGGGTCGCATCTCGTTCTTCATGAAACGGATCGTTCAAACAAAAATGTCCACTGCGACTGCTTAAAATAACAACTAACGAAGTCCATTTTTTTGTGGGGGAAAACCAAAAGTTTCTTCTACAAAAAGAAGTAATAAAGATGACGATATCTTAACGTCACCATTGTCAAATAGCTCAATGAAAACATGTCACGTGATGATATGCGAACACGGTCTCTTTTCTTCTTGCCGTGTAGGGCGGGTCGAAGTGCCCGCGATGCTGCTCGGAATTATTTTTGGCAGTGTCTGGCGCCTGCAGTCTGCCTCGCAGTCGTTGTTGTCTTTCACCCCCCCCTCGTGTGCCGGGCGGCGGGGGCCCCGGGCCCTGGGGCGTGCAGGGCCGGGGCGAGGGAGAGGAAGTGTTCAGGTTGAGGGGGGGGGGCTTCTTGAATTTTATGACAATATTTTGTTGAAATATATTTTGCTGATGCGCTGGTGATATGTGGATTGTTTATTAAGGCGCTTTTCCTCTAAGTGTACGCTGCTGCGTCTGATCATGCTTAATTTACTTGACTTGATGTAAATTGTGCTAAAGATTTTGTGTCGCGCATAGGAGGTGGGGCAAGGGTTGGTCTGAGTGGGGGG
>NW_026267132.1:471727-479227 GCF_000697945.3 Frankliniella occidentalis | reverse complement strand
GACCTCGTCGGAGAGGCTAAAGGAATACTTTGGAATGTTCGGCACCGTCACAGACGTTCTTATCATGAAGGACCCCATGACACAGGTTTGTCTCTCAAAACGCAGCAACGCAGCACTATTTTTGCTGAATTTTTCATCGACTCTCTTTGCATTTGAAGTTCATTGGAACAGCCACGACTTTTTACAGAGTGTGACGTGTTAAAGTTCTCTCCCTATACAAACACTATTTTCTTTTCTGACATGTGAATCACATGCTCTCCAATCTGAAGTGGAGAACTGTTGTACAGTTGTAAGCGGCAAACTAAAACGTTTCGCAGGTACTACTGCTAAAAAAAAAAAAACATGTTCACTAAGAACTGCAGAATGTTGTAGTTCACTACTTACAACTTCAGAGCAGTTCTTCACTGAAATTTCCCAAGTTTCTCTTGATTTGTTCTGCTTAATGTTGGCGTTTTATTCTTAATGTCACTTTATTTTCAGTCTTTTATAAATGTTCCTTTTCCTTTTTCAGAGAAATCGTGGCTTTGGATTTATCACATTTCAAGATGCCGACACAGTTGAGAAGGTCCTAAAGGTTCCAGTGCATACCCTCGATGGGAAGAAGATTGACCCCAAACATGCAACTCCTAAAAACAGAGGACGAGTTGCCAATCGTACCAAGAAAATCTTTGTTGGAGGAGTTAGTCAAGACACAACAACCGAGGAAGTGAAAGCATACTTCAACCAATTTGGAAAGGTATTCTATAGGTCTTATTTTAACTGCACTACAAATGCATTTGTTTATTTTTGCTCTTGACTTTGTTTCACTCCATGTTAATGTTGTTCATCGCTCTGCTTCCAGGTGGAGGAAACAGTTATGCTAATGGACCAGCATACAAAGCGACACCGTGGCTTCGGCTTCGTGACATTTGAGCAGGAGGACGTGGTGGACCGGGTATGTGAAATCCACTTCCACACCATCAAGAATAAGAAGGTCGAGTGTAAAAAGGCTCAGCCGAAGGAGTCAGTGGCTGCTGCCAACCTGGGCGTCAACGGCCTGCTCTTAGGCAAGAGGATGTTGATGCGGGTTGGCCCCACGGCTGCACCTACAGCTGCCACCCAGCTGGCTGCTGTGCAGGCTCAAGCCGCGGCTCATGCGCAGGTGGCGGCGAACCAGCTGGCCGCTCAGGCGCAGGCCCAGGCCGGCTACGGCAAGCTGTTCAGCGCCTACCCCTTGGCGTCGTACCGTTATTCACCCTACCCCCTGCAGGCGATGCCTTCAGCGAACCCCACCCAGGCTGCTACCCCAGCCGCCCCACCTGTACCCGCCCCTGCCAACCCTTACCAAGGCTACTCACTCACAAATGTGGACATGTCAAGCTTCCAGGGTGTAGACTGGAGCTCAATGTATGGTATGGGCATGTACGTGTAGGAGATCACGTAGAGAGGATGGGGAAGGGAAGGGTTGGGGGAAGCAATAATTGGCAATAACCAGTATTATCACGTAATGGTACTTGCATCTTCCAAGTTTTTGAAGTTTTTTTTCATCCCCTTTCGTTTTTGTTTCCTTACATTTCATACAGTTAGTTTTTCCTCTAAGTAAGGATATATTTCTCATTGCGTAGGAAAAATACCCATTGTAAACCTGTAAATTTAAGCATAAGGAATATTCTTTAGAAAAAGCAAATTTAAATTCATATTTTCTTCTGAGTCTTTTCTTAACTTTTCAGTTTTTGAAAGTGATACCTGTTTATCTATGGCTAACTTTTTCTCTATGTATTGATTCCCCATTTGAGTATATATTGTTCTGTCAGTCTGTTGCTTTGAAGAAAGCAAACGCAGTTAAAAGTTGACAAAGCTTCAATGCTGCTCCCAGTGTTTGTCTGTGAACTCTTTCCAAAATAACAATATGTTGTATATTGTGCCGAATTTTAAGCCTTCAAAATTTTTTCAAGATACTGCTGTGCTTTTTCATCTAATATTTCATGTCATGGTTAATTGTTGTGTGTAAATTGGGTGCCATATGAAAATGATTAGTGAGCATTGTTATGAGAGTATTATCAAGAAAATGTTTCTTGGATCTCAAAGATAGCATACCTAGGTGTCAAGTTCCGTTAGTAATCGTACAGTATCCTAGTGTTTATTCAATGGGATGTACAGAGGGGCTTGTTGTCTAGTCATTAGCCTTATGAGGCTACCCAATCCCTCTGTACTGCCCCTGCTAAGACTGACAACAACAGACACTTGATGTTTTTCTCAGTGGCGTCACATTCAGGATATTTCAACTATGGTTACAGCATATTTTAAGGGATCCAGTTTTCATTATGTTCCCTCTCGAGTAGAAAAAAAAAATCTCTGGTTAATGACATTCCATAGCAGTCATAAAGGGGGAGGGGAAAGACGCCTATAGTTTGAAAAGGCTCCTCATCAGGCCATTTTGACTTGTTTATGAAACAATTCTATTTGAACATGTTCTTAATTAATATTCATGATTGGTCATAATTTGCTGGTCATTTTTGCTCTCCTCCCCTTTTGTTTATTTTGTCTTTAGGGTTGTGTTCAATTATTTATATGGTTTTACCTGCGGTTCAACCAAGACCATTTGTTTTGTTACTATTTATGATTAGATTAGTTCTCCGCATGATATTTATCTCCAATATGTGGACATGAGCATTGGAGTTCAATCCTTATCTGTAAAGATTTAAAAAAATCCACGTAAGCTGTGATCATAAGTATTTTATTTTGTTTTAAAAGTTAAAGAAGTACAAATTGGCAAGTGTTCTTATTTATTTCTTTTTTTTTTCCTTTTAAAACCCTCTACTAAAGAGGTATGCTGGCTAGTTACTTAATTTATTTCTTTTCCCACTCAGCAATCTTTGTGAGATTTTTTCCCCAGTGAAATTGCTGATGTATGTAATTATTAGGTCATGATCCTCTGTTTTTGTGTTGGATGTTTATGACCAATACCAGTGTTCTCTTCTTTTAGCCCTTAAACACTAATGGGCAGACTATTTTATTAAATAGTTTGAGGTGTTTTCCTTAGCTTTGCTATCTCTTCATTATACCTACTTGTGCATTTGTCTTGCACCCAATTTTGATGGATATGTGTGCAGGCATCTCTTTTCTGAACTACTTCAGATCAATTGTTATTCATTGATAGTCATTTTGTATTAGGTATATAAGTCAAAGAAGGTCATTGAAGTATTAGGAAGACATAATGATACAATACTCTTTCTGATACCAATAGTAGTGCTAGCACCATTCTCTGCAAAACCTTCAAACTTTGAATCTATTTATTGAAACTTCTTGATAGAGCTATTTGAGTGGATGGAAAATGGATAGGAGAGGCGAAACAAACTTTCTGCTTTATATTATTTCAAGTGTGCTAGGCTTAAGGTAAGATGCTTTTTCTTGTACTTAACACACTATAGTGTGAATGTATATTAATTCCAAAGAGGGTTTTAGCAGAGAATTTCCATGAGTGATGTGGTAATCAGTTCCCAACCACCCGTATTATGCCACACTCTGAAAACAAAAACTTTACACTGAAAGCTTTAAAGTTTGAATCATTGTACCCTTGGGTTATTGTCTCTGTATTCATTTTCCTTGTTCATTTTCCCATTTGTATGTGGGTGACAATATACTATAAACAATATTGAACAGCAATAAGTGTTTGAAAAAGATCGCAGATGTGAAAACCCTCTATTTTTGTATTTAATTCAAGATAAGCGAATAAAGTTTGTCTTATTTCTTTAATGCTCTTGTGGTGTTAACTTGCACCGGTAATGATTATTCTGAAGTTGGTGCAGACAATGTTTTGTCTTATCAATTTGCCATTCGGCCTTCTCCCATGACTGTTTTTAGTTTAGCTCCAATATTTGGTGGTTTGTTGGATTTTAAGGTTGTAGAGATAAATTACACCTGATAAATAGTTACTTTAGAGTTAGATGTTCTTTTGTAGTTATGTGTGTAGAAATAGGCTGGTGCTGGATGGCTCGGACATTTGCCATCTAGCTGAGGAAAATTATGCACATGTAGATGGTTTCAAAATAAATGTAGTTTGAGTAGAAATGCTTGATGGTAATATTTATTACATTTATTTCCTACTTGCTTGTTTGGCCTAGCCTGGGGTTTAAGGTGGCTGCTGGTGCTGTAAGTAACAAAAGCTTACTCTGTTTATATCCAGGAATGAGGTTGCAGATTGGTTATTTGTCTTTCTTTCATTATCTTGATTTCTTCATCTTTCTTACTACACTAAGGGGTGTGTGTCTTTATTTTCACTATTTTTCAATGAAATGCCTGCACCCCCTTATGTACTAATCTGCATTTTCATATCTGTTTATCAACCCCAACAATTGAGTGTTCTAGTTTGGTTTGGCAGAATTCTGGCTTTCTCCTTGTGTGACTAATTCACCTGCACTCCTAGTCACCTCAAGATAAGCTTATTTGATGGCTAAATTGTATGCACAAAGTGCTTTTCCATAGTCAGAAATATGTACTTGCAAATCTGTAAAGTCAAAGCTTGTCTTGATGTGACTAAGAGCCGTGAATAAATTCTTATAAGTTAATATCTAACATGCACATACGTATATATATATATAAATACAGTAAATATATATATTGTTGAGTAGTGTTTGGTTCATTAAATGTCATCATAGCATCTTGGCATAGGTTGATTTGGATATGTTACCAAATACCTCAAGTGCCACAACCTCATCTATGATCAATTTTCTTTAAATTCTGCAATTTTGTGAACACTATCAGTCATATTTCCTCCTTTTTGTCTGATGTTCTTTTGAATATTGTTGAATTCAAATACTCAATGTTGATGGACTTGTGTAAATTTGCTCTTCCCTGTAGAGATTTTATAAATTTTCATTGAAGTTCTGTTAATTGATCAAACATCGAGGTTGGTAATCCCTACTTTGACACTTCCTCTTTTGTCCTCTCAGTTTCATCTACTTTCTTTTAACTCTTATGACTATTTGACCCACCCATTCTGATCATTTCGACTGTGTGTTTCAAATATTCCATGGAATGCCCAAATTTATATTGTACAAAATATCTAAAGGTCATGTGTTATAACTCTTGGGTTCCTTTGCAACCTAGACTTGCTGAATGGTGTTTTGGAATAAAAGTGCATTCTTCAGAAGTGGGTAAATTAAACCAGTCCTCCTTAACTTCAAATATGAGGCACCATGCTTGAATTCACTTTTCACAGTTTTGAATCAAAATATCATTCTTTCAAGTCTCACAAGTGGCTTGAGCTTGCTATGTCACAACATTTTCGTTATAATTTTCTTAAACAAGTGAATGTAATGTACATAAGTGACAAACAGCTCCAAATTTTGGAACTCTGTGCACATTTCACATTTCCTGTAGAGCCTCGTGCAGGTACCTAGCTCGTGGCAAGTATGGTATGGTGGAAGGTGTCATTTGGTGCCATGAGGTGCAAGACCGTAGAAACATGTTGCATCGCTTTCACAAGGCTAGTGGATTTCTTTGCACTCACAGCCAGGCAGGTGTGTGAGAGAAAGATTGATCATTTTATTTTTATAAACTGGGTGTAGGGGTGTGAAAAAATGGTATGGAATTAATGTTGCAGGGTGTTGGGTTCTAAGAGGCATTTTTGTTCAAAAAGTTAGTACTTACAACAGTTTGAATCTAAATCTAATAAGAATTTCCGGAGTAATTTTCATCAGGCTTCCGCTCTATCTACATGATCACACCTCTATAATTAACAAAACAACGCCTATCTTAGTATTGTTTCTTGTTGTAGTTGTATTGGTGTATGGTGTGATTTCTTTTTTTTTTAATTTGAGTGCTAACATATTTGGTGCTTTGTTTTTACTAAAAGCAATTGAACTGAGTTTTATTTGCCACATTGTGTGAGAGACTAGAGTATTTTCGATTTATGACAATTCAGTTCGTATTCAGCACCTAGTTTTCATTCTGTGTGTTAGTTTTACTCTTGCTAATCTGATTGTGGTGGTGGTGGTGGTATTCCCAGTAGAAGAGATTTGTTTCAAATTCTCACGTTGACATCGATTATTCGTCTCAATTTAACTTGTCACTGTGATGTCTTCCCTTTCATTAATATTGACAAACTTCTGATTCACAATGGCAATTCATCGTGTGATGTGTCACTGTGACATGTTTTCTTCTATATTTGAGGTTGACAAAAATTTGACATCACTGGGATATCACAGCAATATCAATTTTTTTCCAATATTAATGGAAGTAAAGACGTCTCAGTGACAAGATATAGTGTATTGTGACAAATAATTGATGTAAATGTCAGGATTTGTGACAATTTTTTGCTACTGGGAATTTAGAGTAGCATATCAGTGGAAGACTACTTTCATTTGGAGATTTCCTTACTCCCTCCATTCAATCCAATTTGTGTGTTTGACAATGCATGATTCCCTTTATTCGATAGATGTGTTATCTGATTAGTATCGAAGTATCTCTGAAAAACGACCATTAGCTAAAAGTATTATCCAAACCTTCTCAAATACTCATGTATTTTCAAGCAAATTTGTTTTGCTTGAAAGCAAATTTTATCAGCACAGAAGACATGATTCCAAAATAATTTATCACAAGATGCAAGATACTTGCTAGCCCAGTATGATTTAATGAAAATAATTTCGACTATTATTTACATAATGGATAGGATAGAAAAGCCACTTCGCCTGACACACTAGAATGAACAAATTTGTTCAACCAAAACGGTTGTCTCGCTACTCACCTCCCGGCAGTGTCGAAACCCTCGTAATGTAGACATGGCTCAAAAATCGGGTGGCTCTAAAACTTTGTGATTTGGATGTGGATGATTGGGACCTTCCTTGGTTGGCCTTATTTATTGGCCGCCTTTCGAGCTCAAGGCGGCAGGCGTTGCAGGCGTTCCACAGGCATTACACAGTGCTATTGTCAGAGAGTAAACTCCATTGTTTCAATCTACGATTTGAAACGCGGGGACAAATCGACATATCACATTACTCACGGCCGGAATTCCGTCTCCGTAACACGCTTCGTCTAGGACAGCAGAGCAGAGTGCGAGATCTGGAGTACTCGAGAGTATGCCATCACATCCTTTTATTCATTAGAAGCCACCAGAGGAGGAGAGGGAGTGTGAAACACCAAATAACCGCTCTAGGGTTTACTCCGTTTATTTCGAGATCGAACTCCACGGCTTTTGTAAATTTGGGCTGTACCAGGTGGCTGACCAACCCCGCACACTTCTTTAGATCGGAACCCCATTCCTATGTGCGGTGCGGACGGGTTGCCTACTCACTCTCTCGCCCCGTAAGGCGCCGCCCGCGCCGCCGTGGATAGGGGCGATAGGCAAGCCCACCTGCACTTCTGCGTGCGGTTCAGTATAACTACAGAGGTGCCAAGACGTACGGCATTATTGACTTATTTGCTGTCGAGACTACATTAATACGCCAATATGATGCGCGTCGAGGGGGGGGGGTCACTTCGAAAAATCATTGTACAACCCCAAAAAAATCATTTAAAAAA
>NW_026267132.1:468480-471677 GCF_000697945.3 Frankliniella occidentalis | reverse complement strand
TTTTCTCTAAAATTAGAAAATTGAGTCTGACTTTCCAACTCGTGATATCTACTTTTTAAATTTACCGATTCCAGTGCTTTGCATTTGTGAGTAAATGTAATGTGACGACTTCCCAGTGTACTTGGCAGTGTACAGAAAGCAAATAATCTAAGTCGAGGAATTCTAAGCTGTTAAAACTTGGCCTCTATTTTCTGTAGACTAAGGAGGTTTAATGGGCTTATTGTGGATCACAAATTCTAAAAGTGCACTTTTATTTTAGTCTTTTGCATGTCAGGCCAAGGCACTGCACTTTTCAACTGTAACAGTTTGTTGTGTCCAATTGTTCACTGTGTATACTTAGGAATCAATTCTCTGACAGTGTTTTTGTACTGATGCAGTGGTGTTACTGTTAGGTTTTTTCTAAAATCGGGAATGCGCGCATTTCGTGAATCGCGCTGCTAAAACCGCGCGTTATCTGCGGCAGAGAAAGAATTATGTCAATTTTGCATCTTGAGCTGGGAACTGTGGCAGCCCTTTGTCGTCCTGGAGTTGTTAGTCTTTCGCTGAGTTGGCAATACTGGCGGGCTGGTTGCCTTGTTTTGACGTTGGCAGCCGCGGGGTGCAGCCGGTTGGCAGCCTTTGGCGTCATGTGGGCGAGTGCTTCCCCTCTCCCGTCCCTCGCCGCGAATCGATAGCAGTCTGGGGGGAGTGCGGGGGTGGGGGGTAGAACCAGGGAGGAAGAGAAGGGGTGGATGATCCGAGTTGGGGTTGCTCTGTGCAGGCAGCCTGTACACACTGAGGCTGTGCGCCCACGGGGTGGGGGGGGGGGGTAGATCACCTCTTGGTGGGTTAGGTTGCGTGTAAAGTACTTTAGACAGTCCAGACAGCATTGTAGGGTGGCGTTGTACTTCTATTTATCTATCCCTGTCCGTACGATATTATCAACATCTTTGTTTTGGTCCCCTCTAGCATCTTTTCAGTCTCGTAGAGAAATGATAACCTGCAGAAGTATGTGGAACTTCTTCTAAGTCTTTCTGTTGTTGCAAATAATTTACTATGTAGAACGTTTTTTTTTGTGACAGGATGGTCCATCCTATTTTTGACTACTAACTAGTTCTCTACTAACTTGTGTACCTGGTAAAATTACCTTAGATTGTGATGATAGTCTATACGTTGATGGTTTATCTCGATGAAGTTGTAGGATCAAGTCCTTTTGTGCTGTAAATATGGTAATGGTAGCATTGGTGGTGTGATATTCCCCGCCCCTTTTCCCCTCTACCTCCGTTCCCTCATGTATACCACCACCCCTCATTCCCAAAGTCTGTTTTATCCATGAAACTTTCTGGATAAGTGTAGGCACCCTCCATACCTCCCTCCTCCCTTCCTGCCCTCTGAAGTAAGAACGGAACTTGGATCAGCATCCTGGCCACCTTCTGCTCAGACTTGCCCTGGAAATTTGAAAAGTGCCTAGGGTCTCTCCCCCTCCCCCGTCCCCCTTTCCCCTCTGTCGTGTTTACCTTCCCCTTCCTTTCCGAATGCTGTTCGCTGAACAGCGCCGGGCTGTCTGCGCGCCGCGGTGGCACCCCTTCCCCTCCTCCCCCCTCCTGGCCGTGCCATGCCCCGAGGGTTCTTCCCCTGGGACCCAAGGGTTGCCACCCTCAGCCGGCAACATGGCTTGTGGTCCACTCCCCCCCCCCCTCCCCGGTTTCTTCTCCCTCTCCTTGTCACCTGAGCATCCCGTGTACCGCTACCCATTTCTTTTCTCGTTTCACTATCGATTGTCCCTCCCGCCGCCCGCGGGGCCCAGTGACGGGGCCCAGGAATCTGCGGGGCGGCCAAGGAGGCTATTGATTGCTGGCTCTTCAATCGATAAGAGGAGATTAGCGCTCGCAAATCCGGCTTCGGCGGCGCCTTCCAACAACCTTGGCCTTACGGCCGGGTACGTGGCCCTCTCCACCCCTCCCCCGACCCCTTTTCCGCCGGACAACTACCACCGCTACAACCTCCACTCCCCGGGCCGCTCCCGCACCGTGGCTGATTCGGTCCTTTCCTGCGGTGGTACCGGTTTGTAAACATTCTCCATGTTGCATTTCCCCCGGCAGTCGGCGGCGCTCCGTTCGGTTTCCCCGGGCCGGGTCGGCCGGGCTGGCGAGCCTCCCCCTTGAGGCCGACACCGCCCTGCCTGGCCCTGCGCGCCTGAAGCCCAGCCAGCCCTCGGCTTGACATCGCGATTAGGGGCGTGGCTGTGTATTGATCCTGCGGGTACCTCCGCTGTGCTAGCGGCTCGCGGGGCGGCTTGTCCTCGTCGTGCTGGAGGCGATGAAGGGCCCGAGGCTGAGGACATGTCCCATAACAGCAGTAGGCTTTAAGTCAGTACTGCTGTGACAGGACAATATCACAGACTCGGGCCGACGCTGGCGATGCTGCTGCTGGCTGGGGCCGGCGCCGGTGGAGGTCTCGGAGCGCGCTGTGGCGGAGGCCCGGGGAGCTTGGGAACTCACCTTGTAGCTCCAGGGTCGGCGCAGGTCCATGCCGTCGCGCTGGGACAGCCTGCCGGACCTGAACAAGAGCACGGTGGAGCTGGTGGAGCGGGCGGACTGCGTCGGGGCGAACTGAGCGGTGGACTGGGAGCGGCCCAGCGCCACCGCCCAGCCGGGCGGGGCAGCGCCACCCCAGCGCACCCCCACCCCGCCGCGCCACGCCCCCAACCCCCGCGCCGTGCCGCGCAGCGCCGCACAGCGCCTGCGCGCCGCACCCCGCGATCAATCCCACCATTGTCCTGGCCTGCATCCCCTCCACCCTCCACCGCCGCTCACCCCTCCGCCTATCCTCGCCCCGCTACCCTCCCCCACCCCCGCGCGCGCCGCGCCCTCCCCCGCGGCGGAAGGCTCGGAAATTGATTTCGAAAAACATTATTTGAGCGTACAGGAGAGAGGGAGGGAGAGCGATAGAGTTATCATGGCGCTGTGCGCTTTGCCGTCCCAGGGGCGGGCACAGGGCTGTGGCCCCTCCACCTGGGCCCGCCCCGCCCGCCCCCCTGCGCGGCTCCAGCTGCTGCTGCTGCCGCCGCTGGTCGTGGCTTTGGTGATGAGGCGAGGAGCGGGTCTCGCGGTGGTGGGGCGGGGTGGTCCTCTCGCTGAGGGGGTGGAAAGTAGAGTTCGCTGCCCCGGCGCTGCCCGGGCGGGGCGGGGTGGGGTGGGAAGAGTATTTCACCATCT
>NW_026267132.1:464411-468430 GCF_000697945.3 Frankliniella occidentalis | reverse complement strand
CCCCCCACTCCCCCTTCCCGGATATCCTCCAAGGGTCTTCTCCTACTCGTGTTAGGTTTCTGATCGTGGCCTGGAGTGCCGGGGGAGAGGCGTGGCCGCGGTCGAGGGTCGAGGAGCGGCCACTGCTTCTGCCGGTCGGGTGCAGGTGCTCGGTGGTGAACACACCGGGGTACTATAGCAAAGCATGTGGCGTTTGGGCTGAGCAGGACACTCCGTCGGACGGGTATATTCAGGATGGTCCACATACCACTTCCTTTATTTTGTTTATACTGTACCGCATGCAGGCGTGCGGGCGGGCTTGTCTACCGTCGCTCACCGCGGCGCCTAATGGCCCCGAGCGAGTATGCAACCCGCCCGCACGCCTGCATCCGGTACAGTTTTAAGCAAAATAAAGTGAGGGGTCCCTGTGCCATCCTGTGTATGGTTGGAGAGCCCGAGTTTGCAGTGTCGCTGGACCAGCGGCGACGCGTCTGCCCAGGTTTCAAATGAGCCCTCGGGGGACGGGCGCCCCAGGGGCCGCGGTCGACGCCCGGCTCGGACGGGTCGGGTCCTGCCCGCCGCTTCCGCCCCTGGCGGGGGTTGTCGCCCGAGAATGCCAGCCCCCCCGGTTCTTATTCTTCATATTCCGGGCTCCCACCCCCTTCCCCCCTGCAGCTCCGGCAGCTAGCTCCTGCCCGCCGCCGCTGCTGCTGCCGTCGTCGTCGTCTTGCTCGTAATTAGGAATGTCGAGAATGGCCGGCTCCGCGCGCTGCATTTCGCATTTCGAGCGCGACCCCCGGCCCCGGCGACGTGACGCGCGGCGCGCGCGGGGGGCCAAGGGACGGGACGGGACGGGCGGGAATTAGTGCCCCTCCATGAAAAGTTTCGACGGGCGAGGAGGGAGGTAAGTTTTGGAAACTTTCGAGCGGGGCGCGGGGACCCGCGCTGGCGGGCGGGGCAGTCTCCAAAGGCTCGCGTCCGTCTGGAATATGTATGTACCGGGTGATTCAGAGCACGCGCCGCCATGTTGCGGGTTTGCCTATCCTCGACTCGGCGGGCGCACGGGTTCCATAAACGGAAGGCTTTATTCATGGCAAGACGACACAGGACAGGTTGACCAACGACAAAAGGACAAGGTCCAGATTGACCAACATAAAACAATACAGTGTCGCAACATGACTTACTAACTAATAATGATCGCACTCATTTGACACCCCTCCTCACCTCTTACCCGTGCGCCCGCCGAGTCGAGGATAGGCAAACCCGCAACACGGCGACGCGTGCTCTGAATCACCCGGTAGACGTCGGCGCGCGGAGCTGTCACTGCCAGCCTCGCTGACCGCTCGCGACCGCGGCGGCGGATGTTCTTCGGCCGGCTCCCTGACGTGGCCCGGAGTCTTGTCGGCGATACTCCGCGCGATGTACGCTCATTGATCGGACGGGGGAGGGGAGGGTGTCACGAGGGTGAGGGCGGCCGCGATACCCCGCGCGTCGGAGGCTTCACCTCGGCAACCGCGGTTCACCCTCTCGCGTCGCGTCAGCTGCGCGCGGGGCGGCTGCGGCGGCGGGCTGGTGGCGCGACGCGGCGGGGTTGCGAAACGACGCACCACCACCCCACATCCGTGACACGCACACCAAAAGACAATTTCAGCACTGCGGCCAAGGGAAGAAAAACAATTTCCCCGCACCACCACCCACCACCACCACATCGCCACTACCTTTTCACCATTTTCACCCGGTGGCTTGGCTTGTGACCCGTGTCAGGGCCGGCGGCGGAATCTGCTGAGGTCCGAGGTCCGAGGGAAAGGGTTCCTCTACACGGCGGGGGCGTGCGAAGCGAGGGTGCGATATTAGCCCACCCCTTCCCCTCTTCAACACCGTTACACCAGTTCCGACCCCCGTTAGGGGGGCCATCCCGGAGGTCAGCACTGCGCCATAAACTGGTGGTGCTGCTGCTGCTGGCGGTGCAGACTCCAGCTGATTTCATCTCGGCGCTCACATCGCAACCAACCCCTCTCGTGCGCGGTGGTGTGTCGGCGGGGGAGGAGAAGGAAGAGGGAGAGAGAGAGAGGGAGGGAGAGGGAGAGAGCAGGAGCGGCGGTGTTGTCACGTAGATGCGGAGGCAGGCGCAGACCAAGCACCCTCTCGTGCTCCACGAGCTCCACGGCTGCGGAACAAACCCCCCGCGAGAGCCTCGCGCGCCGCGCCGTACCGTAGGAGGGAGGGGAGGGGAGAGTGTGAGTGACCTTTAAAGGGTCCGTCCCCTCCGGACGGCACCCCCCTGGCCCGCGGGCGATCCCTGCATGTGCGCGTCGTGGCGACGACGGTATCTTCGGTGGAGAAAAATGCAAGTTGTAAAAGTTGTTGAACAGGCTGGGCCCGGCGTTGCCGACCCTCCGCGCCGCCGCGGCGGGGCGATACCAACCCCTGCAGCTGCTGAGCGCGGATTTACATCCATTTCCCTTCCCCCTCTCGTTCGACCACATCACCTGAGAGGAAGGAAGCAGGGGAGGAGGGAGGGGTGGAGGGAGGGTTGACGGGCAGGAATTGGTCACGGCAGCGTTGCCGCGCTCGTGCACACGCGAGTTGGTCCGCGCGAGTTACGCCTAGTGGCGTCGGCGTCCCTTTCTTACAGCGAATATAAATACATATTACCGCGCTTCCTAGGAGTGCTCTTTCATAACAGGCGCCTTTTGTTGTCGCACGTGCGAATCGTCACTTTGGCAACACTGCGAGGTCCTCACCTCAAAGACCCTCGTTGTGACGTGCGAGCGCCCGGGACCGGGAGCGGCGCGGGAGAGGCTGGGCGGGCCCCGGGCGGGCCCCGGGCGGACTCACCTCACCTGGGGACGACCCTCGTCCCTGCCGCACCACCGCACACAGAGCAAATGAAAACGACCGCGTTTCACTCGAAAGGTCTGGTGGGATTCTCGATGTGTGTCCTCGTCCGTCCTCTCGGAGACTTTTCTCCCGAAACGCCCGACGCAACGCCCCTTCTCCTCTCCGGCCGCCAGTCTCGGGGAATTCGGGCCACGCCAACAGCCCCCCAGCGATCCGCAGGGGGGCAGAAAGGCGCGCTGCTCGGCCAGGAGGGGTGAGACCAGAGGAGGGTGGGGCTGGGAGCGTGAGAGGGCGAGAGCAAGAGAGAGAGAGGAAGAGGAAGGAGGAGACGGGAGAGAGAAAGGGGGCGGCGGAGCGCTGCGAAAACCAAAATACGCAGTGCAGTACTTGGTTCGAAGCGCCCCCGTGGCGAGAGCGGCGCGGCGTGGCGGTGCGTGGCGGCCGAGCGTGGGGGTGGTGAGCGAGGTGCGGTGAGGGGGAGTGGCAGGGGGGGGGGAGAAGGATTAGTTTCTCTGTCATGGTCACGACCCGTGTGCCGTAGCAGCAGCGGCGCTCGGCTCGGGTCTCCGGGTAAAGTGCGTTTTGGTCCCTTTTCCTTCCTCGTTGCTGAAGCCTGGGCTGGAGCTGGAGAGAGAGGCCGGAGTGCGCCCCGCCCCGCCCCGCCGCGCCTGCCGCGCCCAGCCGGCCCGATGTGCGGGGGGCCTCGGGCGTCTCATCCGGCCTCGCCACCAAAGGGGCTTTAGCTCTAACCGTGCCAAACTTTTCATCTGCGGAGTTACTGTTGCGGCAGCTCCGGGAGTGTTCGGGCCGGGTCGTTCCGCAGCACGGCCGCAGGTTCGACACCCGCCCGGGGCGTGCTCTGCGGTAATCGAATAATTTCTTTACGGGGGCGTCTGAAAAGGGGATTGTAAAACTCGGGAAGTGTCGGGGAGAGGGGTTCTGGGTTCTGGTTGGGGTGCGTGGGGGAGCCTGCCCGCCTGCTGTCTGGAGGAAAAGAATAAAAAGAAGACCCCTTCCCCTTTCCCCTCGGGCCCGCGCCTGGGCGGATAGAAGGGGAGGGAAGGGAAGGGAAGTGCGCGCCCCGGCCCAGCGGCCCCGGCCCGGTGCTGCTGCGGTGGCGGCGGCGGCGGCGGCGAGCGAACAGTTGAGCAGCGCGCTCCCTCCCCCTCCCCGCTCCCCACTCCACTCCGCGCCGCCCC
>NW_026267132.1:462836-464361 GCF_000697945.3 Frankliniella occidentalis | reverse complement strand
ACACCCACCCCCTCCACCCCCTGTCCAACAGGAGAAAGGGCAGACGGAAGGCAGCAGTGATGGTCGTGGTGGTGAAGTGCTCGCTCCTGGCTGAGGAGGGAGTCACAGGCAGAGAGCACTCACACGCGCGTCTCAGCCGAACAGTTTGTTGGCAACCCCGCGGCAGGCAGGCGCGCGCGACCCCCTAGCTCCTCTCCAGCTGAGCAGGAGCGAGTAGTGACATACGCAGCAGCTCGACACATTCGCGCGCGACCGATCCGCGACGGGGAACACATACAGCAGCGCAACGGACGAATATATATATAATACGAAACAGACCGGCAGGGTCAATAAAATCTGGAATATAAAACAGCAAAGCGCGCGAAAGAGGCGCAGTAAAAACGTGGCATTTGTGTACGTTTGTGAGCGCACGCACGTGCTTTACACACAGACACACACACACACACACACACACACACACACACACGATGGCCGTCGCGGGGAGGGATACGTTATGGCGTGCCATTTCGGCGCGCACCCCCTCCTCCTCCTCCTCATGGCGCGCGATAAATACATGGCGGGGCTCTCTCGCCGGAGCGGGAAAATTAAATGAAATAAGAGAGAAATAAGAGGAATGAGATAAGAAACGGCAGCATCAGCGTCCCACTCACTCGTCCGGTCCATTCGAGAGCTGCTGCTGCCGGCCCCAAAGGAGGCGCCGCCGCGGCTCATCTGAGCAGCAGCAAGCTCCCTTTGTCTTCTGCCCTTGTTTTATTGCCCATGGCCTCCCCCTCGTCGACATCCTGCCCGACTTAACACTAACCGCCCCCCCCCTCTCCCCTCACCGCACGTTCTATACATACTCGAGGACGAATGCCGGGGAAGGGCTGAGCGAGTCGTATCGTGTCGCTTCACAGCAGCGCCACCTCAAACTGCACACTCTCTGCTGCACGCGCGCGCGCCTCCCGGGAGGATGAGGCGGCAGCGGCTATAACTTTAATGACGGAGCTCTCGACTGGCGGAATAATTGGAAATTCCTGCGACAGGACGACAGGGCACCTGGTTCAGCGCGACAAGCAGCAGGCAGCGGCGGCGGTGGTCGGTGGCCCGAGGGGGCGAAGGGGGGCGGGGGAGGGCTTAATGTGGCGGGGGCGACAGCATCATGCTGTTGCTATAGCAACAGGTCGCCCTCCACCTCCCCCCTTCCCCCGGCTTAGCGCGCGGCTCCGGGGAGATAATGGGGGGTACGGGAGGGGGGGGGGGTGCGGAGTTAAGGGTGAGTGCGGCCGAGCCCTTAGGAGGGGCGCGGGGGAGCGGGATAAACCTGAGGCGTTGTGTGGATGGATAATAATACTAATACTAACATTACAGACACGACGTGACTGCGTCACGTGAGAAGAGATGTGGTAAGGGTATACACACACACGTCCCACCCCCCAGGCCCCAGGCTCGAGCCACATTTCCTCCTCCACTGCCAGTTCATTGCTCCACGGCATCGTTTTCTGAAGACCTGGAGTCTCTCTTTTGTCTGCGTCTGTCTGTCTGT
>NW_026267132.1:459129-462706 GCF_000697945.3 Frankliniella occidentalis | reverse complement strand
CACCCTTCCTTCGCGCGACTTGAAATGATTTGGAAAAGGACTGTCGTCACCGGGATGAGCTTCTCTCAGGACCCTTTAATTGTCCACTTCAGGGGTGATTTGCAGGTCCCGCGGGAGCCTCCTGGAAGCCACCCGCCACGACTGATTTCCTGTCGCAACGACCGACCGGGGACCGTCGATTTCCCATTCGATTTTTCCCCACCCCCTTTCCACGCCCTCCCTTACCATCCCGCGGTTGGCCCACTCTGATGAGAAAGGGGAGAGGGGGGGCGGGGGCACTTCCGCTCCCTGGCCGGATGTTCCGCCGAGGTTCCATTCGCCTAATCTAACGCCCCGGAGCAGAGTTGAGTCAAATACTGGATCCGAATGAATGCTGGGCCTCAAAGCGAAAGTGGGCCGAGTGTCAATATGGTGTTTGTAAGTCTGAACGGGATAAGGAGCTTGGTAGGGAAGGGGGGATGATGTATTGGGAAAGCTTTAGAACAAGTGCCGCACGCAACGTTCTTCAAATCAAACAGTACCATGACACTACACGGTAAAAACAATGGCTAATTTTTTGAGGGAAAATAAGGGAAAACTTTGAAGAAGTCGCCTACTTTGACAAAAACTCCTCAGATTTTGAGGAAGTCTCCTCAAAAAATATGGGATTTTCCCTCATTTTCTTAGAATATTCCTGAAAATCTGGGACTAGATTGGGCCTGGTTCACTTACACTACTAGCGCTTCACCGAAATTAATGTCTTGAATTTCGGCGGCTGCCTGATTTAGTTGAGTTAAGAGGCCTGCGTTATTACAAGAAACATTCAGTGGTAGTGACTCTTCCAAGTGTACATACTCCAGTAATCATTTCCACCAGTTGGTTGTGCATAGTTTAAGGTGTTTAACATTTATTCGCCATCAATTCGCACCCGCGCGAGTGTGTTGCGCGCGACACTGTACTCTCGGTACATCACGCGAGTGCTCTCCCCCTTTGCCGTGCCGCGTCCCCTCCCCCTCTCCTCCTCCCCACCCCGCATTTGCCGCGCCTTTATGGAAACGTAAACAAACAATAAAAATCGGTGTCACTATCGGCGTCTTCTGCTCAATACCGATAATACCTACTCATTTAATTGGCCATAGGATTTTAATTAGAATTTTAGGGTGGACATCGCCGCTTTTCAATATTAATCGCAAGGTATAGTGCTTGATTGTTTCCGGTCCGGAATATTGAATTGTTCCATTCCGGTTACTGTTGTAATTTAAGAGGTTAGTGTGCTCCAGTGCAGTGCACAAGTTGTCAGTTATTTTTTGGAGGCCGAGTAAATGATGCCCGTGATGTAAACTTGGCTCATTGTAAGCTTTGTTGAAAAGGTATTGAATGAGTACACTTCTCCATTCCTTACAGTATTTTAAATACTGTTGCAGGTCACTGTCAGTGTTTTATCATATGTCATATATTTTACTCTATATTATTCCCGTGGAACAGAAAACTTTATTACTTTCTGGTTGAAGTACTATTTGCGTAATCCCCCAAACAATCAATCATTGTGCGTTGCAGCTAATTTGCAGCTGCCCCTTCGTACTTTAATGCTTGAGTCCAGTGCCAAATTATTAATTTGAAAGACCATGGACATTTAGAGACGTATGGGGGGAGAGGCATTTAAACGTGTATTGTATGAGTAATTTAAATGTAATTAATAGTTGATGAGCACTACGACGCGTCCTAGCAACAATGTTCTATCTACGGAGCGTCGTTTTCAAAATGTCCTATCTACAAAGAGTCGTTTTCACAATGTTCTATCTGCTTAAGAAAATCATAGCAGATAGGACATTGTGAAAACGACCCTTTGTAGATAGGACATTTTGAAAACGACGCTCCGTAGATAGAACATTGTTGTTAGGACGCGTCGACTAAAAGTCCTGTTGAATATGATTGCAGGAACTCGGCCCAGAAATGTTCTTGACATGAGCAAGAGAAGTCTATGGAGTCATTTTACCCAAAAGAATAGGTGAGTTGACATGACAGTAACCAACTCTAGTCCAATTTGTCTCTGTACAGACTCTATGAGGGAGGAGCTTCCTTTCGTGTGCATCAAAGGGTGGTTTTTGATGTTTTTTGTGGTGCCTTGGTTCTTTGTTGTCGATTTCAATCCTCCTCTGTCAAAATCCAGGCAGATTTGTTATCATTGAAAATGTCTTTTGAAAATCTTGACAATTTGGAAAATTGCTGGAATTGGTTTGGATTGGTTGGGCAAACTCCCTTTTTAGTTGCCCTGTTTAAATATCATGGTGCCTACCCACTACAGCAGAGTTCTTAGCCAGTGCCCCTTAGGTAGCATACCCGCCCATAGTTAGAGAGACAAGCTCTTAAAACTCAAGTTTCGGTGAACAGGAGTGGTTTCTGACAGAAGCAAAGGTAGTTTTGTGGTCCCTGGTTCACCCCTATCTATTCAAGTACTCCTCCATCAAAAACTGGACCTATGCCTTTGTGAATTTTTCCCAAAAATGAAAAATTTTAAAATCGCTGGAAATGGTTAGGATTGGTCCTTTCAATCTTTGCGTCGAAGTTTTACGCCGCCGGTCCATTTTCAGTGAGTTACACCTGTTTTTCTTGGACCGGTTCGCCTGCGAGGTAGGCAGCCCATCTTACGCTGCCCGCCAGGGGTGGTTTCTGACGGAACCAAATGTAGGTTTGTGGTCCCCTGGGTCACCTCTGTCGATTTGACTACTTTTCCGGGCTAAATCCGGACCCATCAATTTCCACTAAAAGAAGAGAGGCTATTTGACTTTGTAAATTTGGCCAAAAATAAAAAAAAATAGAAAATCGCTGGAAATGGTCAGGATTGGTCAGACTGAATCCTCTTTCAATCTCTGCGTCGAAGTTTCACGCCGCCGGGCCATTTTAAGTGCGGTACGCCTGTTTTTGGACCGGTTCGCCTGCGAGGTAGGCAGCCCATCGTACGCTGACCGCCAGATTCAAAAGACCACCCTTAAAACTTAAGTTTCTCTGGAAAGGGGTGGTTTCTTATGGAACCAAATGTAGTTTTGTGGTCCCCTGCGTCACCCCTGTCGAATCGACTACTTTTCCGTCGAAATCTGGACCCATCAATTTTCGCTAAAAACACAAAGGCTATAGCCTTTGTAAATTTGGAAAAAAATGAAATATTTGAAAATCGCTGGAAATGGTCGGGATTTGCCCGACAGCATCCTCTTTCAATCTCTGCGTCGAAATTTTACGCCGCCGGGCCTTTTTAAGTGTGTTACGCCTGTTTTTCTAGGACTTGCTCACGGCTCGCCCGCCAGATTCAAAAGGCCACCCTTCAAACTCAAGTTTCTCTGGACAGAGGGGTGGTTTTTGAATGAATCGAAAGTAGTTTTGTGGTCCCCTGGGCCACCCCTTCGAATCGACTACTTTTCCGTCGAAATCCGGACCCATCAATTTTCGTTAAGAATACAAAGGCTATAGCCTTTGTAAATTTGGCCAAAAATGAAAAATTTGAAAATCGCTGGAAATGATTGGAATTGATCTAAGAGAGTCGCCTTTGACCTCCTCTGTCGAAATTGCGTGCTTCCTGCCTCTTTTGCATCCTGTTTCTTCG
>NW_026267132.1:452856-453499 GCF_000697945.3 Frankliniella occidentalis | reverse complement strand
CAGCGCGGACCGAACTTCTCGACTCGACCGCTGCATATTCCGAGCCAATCGCTTCTGTTTGATCAGCGAGCGACAACCCACTCCTCCCCGCCGCCGCCACCCGTGGAGGTGACGATGTGCTGCTGCTGCTTCTTGTTCGGCAGCTCCAGGACGTGAAGGGGTGGCGGGGCGTGGCGTGGCGTGGCGGGGTGTGGCGAGGTGGGGTGGGGCGTGGCATGGTAGGCTGGGGCCATCCCCGCGCGCCTACGTGTCGAACGCAAAAGGGTATATTGCGGGTCGCAGTCGGCGTGTAGCGCGGCGCGGCTCCGGCTCCGAGCGAGAGGCTCTCAAGTGCAGGGAACTACGCGGGAGGCGAGCTTTCTTTGAAAGTAAATCCTCCCTGAGCCTCCCGCCGCTGCTGTTAGGCCACCGCGGCGGCAGAGGCCTGTGGCGTGAAGGAGACTCCCAGGCGCGGGCCGCCTGCGAGCGTTCGGGTAGGCCACCCGCCCGGCGCGCCTGTCTTGCGGGACGGCCGGCCGCGGAGCCGCAGGGGCCTACGGGCGCGGCGGTGGCGGCAACCTCACCGAACTGCTGCGGCCGGGATGCGATAGAGGGCCTCTCTTGCCGCCCGGCCCCCGCTCCCACCACACCACAACTATCCCCC
>NW_026267132.1:445087-446971 GCF_000697945.3 Frankliniella occidentalis | reverse complement strand
CTCACCGGTAGGTAGCCTCGCACGTGACAGCACTCGGCCCCCTTTCTGGGTAGGACCACGCCAAGCAGAAGGCATTTTTGGAGAAGTGTGAAAAGTGTGATCTAAGCAACGGTATAGAAAGAAAGCCTGATATTATGAATCAGGCGTAGTCTTTGATGCAGGAGCAATGATTTAAAAACCCGAGCCGGATTGACCAACGTCAGGACTAGCCGTAAACGTAAGTTATCCTGCCGTCTTCAAAGTGCATCTGAAGGTTAGCGGCGACGCATATTTATTTAATTTTGAGGAAAACCAGACTCGAGCGCCAATATATAAATACTGTTCAGGATTCTACTGAAAACTTCCTTTCCGATGGTATACTTGAGTGACTCCAGGGCGAGGAGTCACTCAAGTAAACAATTACCTCTTTTTTAAACAGTTCCCAGTCTCTTAAATATATCATCTTCTCCAAATGAAGTAGTGATTGAGAGGGGATATAAAATGGGCTGATGCTGTTATAGAGTTGAGATAGAGTATAAAAAAGAAAATAACAAAGAGTCGAAAGTCAGTTAAATATACAGCTGATTGGCTGTGCTCATTGAATAGTCAGAGATGCAGCAGACCTTTAAATTTGGGGGGAAGAGGGGTGAATGATGATCTACTCACCATTTCCCTCCTTCCATCTTCCCTTTTTATTCCTTTCTTGTAAACAGACCGTACCTGACGTAATTCAGGGGGAAACTTTTTGGCAGTACCTCGGCCGTAAAATCCTTCCCCCCGTTTCGGAAATAACGTGACAACTGTTACTGCCCCTCACCTGCCAGCTTTCCGTGAGCCCGGCGTTACAAGCCCGAGAAGCCCTGCGACACTGCAAACAATAACAGGCTAACAAGCGGGCAGAGGGACAGGGCAGCAGATCTAGCTAAAAACCATTCTGCAGAGTTGACTCCGCGTCGTTATCGGGCAACGCCTTTTACTTTTCCGGCAACGCCGGTCACTTTTCCAGCCCTCTTGATGAGATTGTCCAAATTAACAACCCGCTATCCATTTTGGACAATTCATCACAAAGGCAAGTTTTCTGGCCCCCGGAAATATGATAATTTCATAAAAATTCATAAGTCTCCTGATTGAGACCCGCTGTCCCAGCCGGCCAAGCGGAGGCCTGAGGCTTACATCGGACGAGGACGAGCCGAGGGAGGGGGTGACTTGAAGAGTGCGACACGAAATAGCTCGGTTTTAGTAAGTTCCGTAAGCATTCACAGGCTCGATATCAATTTCGACTCCATGGCATGTGCTTTGCTTGCCAATATTTCGGTGTTTATTTTTCACGAATGTCTAAAATTGGCATTTGGGATTGGAATACCAAAATGCAATAATCAAAAATTGCTATAATTTTGCATTCGAAAGGTATTAAAACATTGTTATGCCACAGGCCAAACAAAGTTTTCAGTGTAGACGCTGCACTCACCGCTTTCCCACTACTCCCGTGAAGTGAAGGTGCTTGGTTTGTTTCCACCGGCAGCCAAGTTGAGAGCACATGATGCACACCCTCAACTGAGTAATTCCTGCCAGCAGGCTCCGGGGAAGAGCCACTGGAGTTCACAAGATGGTTCATGATTCTCGAGCCTAGGACCCGGACGGATGTAAAGAGGAGGAGGAAGTGTGTGTGTGTGTGAGAGAGAGAGATAGAGATAAAGAGAGAGAGAGAGAGAGAGAGAGAGAGAGAGAGAGAGAGAGAGAGAGAGAGAGAAGGGTTGAGGGGCAGGTGAGGAGTCCCTTTGCCGTCCGGGCAACTTTGGAGGAAGAAGTGAGGCAAACGTTTCCGGAATGTAATATTCATAAATTTTTCCCCTTTCAAATATTATCCCCGACCCGTCCCGCGAGGACTGTGAGTAGGGCGCTGGG
>NW_026267132.1:440940-445037 GCF_000697945.3 Frankliniella occidentalis | reverse complement strand
ACATCTTGCTCAATTAGCTGGCTTGTTTCTGCTGGTGACTTTGGGCGAATCTAAATACCTGAAAAAGAATGGAAAAAATCTAAGTTAAAATCAAATTATCTCAGAGTTCAACTTAAACATGTTCTGGTCCATCTGTATCACTGTCACGCCAACTCATCGAATGAACTTTCTATGTTACAGGTGGCCAGCTTTAAGTCCAGGCACATCCCTTTCGACAAGAACCAGCATCACTCCCTATTTTACTACGACTGTGCCAGATAAATGAAATAAATAACAACATTACTGTACTGATGATTTGCCTCTCTCACTTCCCTCCACTAAAATCAACACACAACTACATATTTTACGATCAAGTAATAAGCGGTGGAGGTAGCATAGAGACAGTAAAGATATAACAAGTAACCCCCTAATAGAAACAAATACCAAAATAAACTTTTACCCATCACGACTCAACCATAATGTATTGATATTTTTTTGTTAACATTACATAAAAAGTCAAAACTTACCAGACTCATTCCTGTGATCATGAGAAATAGGGGCCATTTCTCATGATGTGTGCTGTGACGCCGACTAAGCATACATTGGGTGACAGCTGACGGCTGCGTAGCTGATATGTCAAGCGCAGATGCAACTCATGGACGGTCTTCCTGCAACAAGGGCAAAAACAGAATTTTGATCTACATGTATTATCATGGTTACACCAACTCCTCTACAGGAGGGCGCTTCACAACATTAACTTGCCATGCTTCAAAAGCATTGCCTAGGACAAACAATGTCAACTCAACTTCAAACGTTCACAGGTGGAATACATAAATATTCATGCACTTTTCACTCTATTTCCATATTATTTACTTTACATTTGTATCAATTATTAAAGGGCTAAAGAGAAAAAGAGCATTCAGTTGGCATGAGCTGGAATATTTCTGCCTGTCTTTGAGCAGAAAAAAGTGCAAAGTCAATGAGGAGATATGAACCTAAACACACCATAATTAATATTTGTAAGATTTCATGAAAATAAATAAAGTAAAACTTTTTTGTAAGCCCTTGTTTCTTCCAGGCCTGCTTCATGGTGTCCTCCATTCTCTTTCGCAATCCTTGGTGCAGCAGAAAGGTTAAAGACATGAGGGATCTCAGAGGCTTCAAAATTTATTCTGAATGTAAACAAAAAGTTAGGATCCCACTTAGAAGAATTCAAAAATTTTGGAGACTATATCCGAGATTTATAGCAGTTATTCCCTAAGGACAGAAAATGAGCAAACTGGCGCTTTCTATTTTAAAAACATCCTCACATTACTATTGAGTAGTATTATTTCCCTCCGTACCCGCAGGAGGATGAGCTAGAGCTGTGAGGGTGACGAAATGAGCAGCGGGGGGCTACAATTACTCTCAAGGGCCTTAGTTACAGTCACTGCACCAACTTAATGAAAAATATCAATCAATTTTTCATTTGAGGCCATTTGAGGCTTTCATAACTCGTTCTATAGCAGCCCACTTCACCTTTAGTGGTAGGAAGAACAAGTATTATGATCTCAGTGCGGTGTCACCCTTTATGAACTGTTTGTACTTTCATCTAGGACCACATAACACCTACAGACATGATAGTGGTACGATTGTAGAGCAAAGACGCTGGTCTTAAATATAAAAATGAACTTTTATTCAGGATATTTAATGGTATCATTTTGAGCACTCATATTTTGCGGGGTTTTGTTCTCTCTAAGAATCACATCTTTGGCTAGACACCAAATACCAACAGCCCGAATACAGTAAACAGAAGAAATTCTAGACATTCATTTAATTATGTGCGTTAAAGATAAATGTCAAAAAAGTTTGGCACAAGGTAGTAAAGTCAAAATGAGGTTATGTAAAGTTTGTGAATGAGACTTATCACGTTTGTGTTTTTACACGTTTACGCATAGAGGTGTCTCTATGACACTATATTGACAAATCTATAATTTTACCTCCGCAACCTCCTCAACCTCCGCGAAGTCGAAACAACCACAAGCCTAACGAAACGAACTCTTCACGCAGCAAACAACACTGTTGCCCGTAGTAGTCTCGTTGCAGGGTATGGTATAGGCGAAGGCGAGAGCAGGGCTAGCAGGGGGTATCGCCGCTCAGGCGCTGAGGGTAGGCCACTATCTCCACGCAGACATTTGGCGGGAAGGCCTACCCGACGCGCCGCAGGCGTTGTCATTCGGAATCGAAAAAGGGGCTTTTGGACTTGCCTTAACCAACATTATTTCTATGAAACAGATTAAATGGAAGTTACAGAGAGTAATCTGGCTGAGTTATTTTTATTGCCAAATTGCCAAATCAAAGAGGTAATTTTAGTCAAAGAAGCAGGATGTAAAAGAGTCAGGAAGCACGCAATTTCGACAGAGGAGGTCAAAGGCGACTCTCCCAGACCAATCCAGACCATTTCCAGCGATTTTCAAATTTTTCATGTTTGGCCAAATTTACAAAGGCTATAGCCTTTGTGTTTTTTAGCGAAAATTGATGGGTCCGGGTTTCGACGGAAAAGTAGTCGATTCGACAGGGGTGACCCAGGGGACCACAAAACTACTTTGATTCATCCAGAAACCACCCCTGTCCAGAGAAACTTGAGTTTGAAGGGTGGTCTTTGGAATCTAGCGGTCGAGCCGTGAGCAGGTCCTAGAAAAACAGGCGTAACTCACTTAAAAAGGCCCGGCGGCGTAAAATTTCGACGCAGAGATTGAAAGAGGATGCTGTCGTGCAAATCCCAACCATTTCATTTTGACCTCGGCACTACCAGATTTGGACTCAGCGTGCGAGGTGCGGGTGCGAGAGAATCCCCGAACACGAAATAGCAGTCGTCCTGGTCGTTACGATCGTTGACGATCGGTCGGCCTAACCGTATCTTATTTTGACAGCCCCCCACATCTGCACTTTACAGAACAGTTGCCCTTGAGTGTGTGGCTAGCTGGCTGGCGCTGGCTACCTGCGTACCTACCTGCGTGCTCCATTTGTCTGTAATTCTTAGGTGTAAACTTTCATTGTGGCCATGGCAGCAGGAAACTGAGGCTGTGAAACGATGGCAGACGAGGTCTAGTAACTAAGATTAAAAAGAAAAGGCTAAGCATGTTGTTTTTTTTTATTGCAAAACAAGCGTAGGGTGTGCAGAGGTGAGTTTCGTGCGTTGATCCTAGGGGCGGCAGCGTCTGCTGGTAAACTGAATGACGGCAACCAGTGTAAGCGTAGCAGGGAGCGTACACACGCCTCTCTCCACAGCAACACTGTCACACACACGGACATGCAACAAAAAAAGGACAAGAAGGGTTAAGTACCTGTGAACGTGGTCGGCGTGCAGCACTTGTGTTAAACGGCTGTTGGTGAAAGCACGTGGGACGGACGGCGGCGACGGATTTCGCGGCTGAGGGACTCGGGCGCACAGCGCCTGCAGAGCAGCGGGTGGGCAACCAAACGAACACGGTATTGGTGATTGCCTCCGCGCACGGCGCTCCAACCGACCACACTGTACTCGATGCACTTGAATTCTATTCTATGGCCCGCGTAACGCACTCGCGTGATGTACCGAGAGCACAGTGTTGGCGCAACACACTCGCGCGGGTGCGAATGGATGGCGAATAAATGTTAAACACCTTAAACTATGCACACAACTAACTGGTGGAAATGATTACTGGAGTATGTACACTTGGAAGAGTCACTACCACTGAATGTTTCTTGTAATAACGCAGGCCTCTTAACTCAACTAAACCAGGCTGCGTTACATATTAACTAATTAGGGGAGGGGGGTTGATCCACGCATCCCCCGGTCGGCTCTCGCCGGGAATTCAGTCTCTCCCGAGCGACAAGGTAGGCCGAACGCACATACGTGGCAATTTCTTATACTAGCCTCTAGCGATGAGGTAGTGACCTGACTGTGTCGGAGGAGACCTGACAAGCTTAGAATCAAAAACACGTTAATCTTAAAATTAACTCTTATATTCGGACATATTTTTGAAAAGGTCTATTATAAAAAGTACTGTAAATTTGCGAGGATCGTGAACGTAAACCATAACGTTTCCAGGGTGGCTTCTGGCTGGAGCTGGTGGGGATGCTGTGCTTGGGTTGGGGGT
>NW_026267132.1:430936-437225 GCF_000697945.3 Frankliniella occidentalis | reverse complement strand
GGGAGGGAGGGAGAGCGCGAGAGAGCAGTCGCGCGCGACCGCATCATTCAAGGCTTGTCCTGTCGGCGCCGAAGGGCGTCCCGCGCGCCACAACGACGGGGCCGACGCAATTAAACTCGGCCCGCCTCGTAGTTATAAGAGTTAAATTACACGGCTCGGCTCGGCTCGGCTCGACTCGGCTCAGCTCGTCCGCTGCTCTGGGCGCGAACGGTTCGGTTCGACTGATCCGCGCCGCTCACGCAAACTAACCGAATGAGTTCGTCTTCGCGGCCGCCATTCGAGAGTTCTTTCGAAGCTGTTCGAAAACAACAAAGAGGGGGGAGAGGGTTTGTGGAGAGTGTTCGTATCTCCCGCACGTCGCTTCGATATTGGCGGAGATACAAAGTAGAACAGGTAGGATAGGGATCGGAGTACAATTTTTTTCGATCGCCTTTAGACGCCGTTCGTCCTGTGCAGGTATGGAGCTGGGAGGAACGCAGAACGCAGCCCAGAAGCCGTTTGACGCGCGTTGATGGGAAACTCGTCCGAGCATTTGATTAGATGACCTGGGTGGCTGAGATTTAGCCGATTCGAGTGGGGCGTGGCTGGCTGCTGAAGAAAAGTGAAAAGCGAGAGGCAGTTTGAGGTGGGCGAAGAAGGGAGGGTTTGCTGCCGGGTCAAAGCTGAGGGTCACGCGGGGTCAAGCACGAACACTACTTGCTGTAAATGTTAACAAGACACACGCGCGTACGTGGAGTTCTGTCATGTGTCGGATACCACAACTCGTAGTATTTCTATTATTTCTAGATGTACTGTACAATCATGGAATCTTTAATTAAATCT
This sequence comes from Frankliniella occidentalis, assembly GCF_000697945.3. Classification (NCBI taxonomy): domain Eukaryota; kingdom Metazoa; phylum Arthropoda; class Insecta; order Thysanoptera; family Thripidae; genus Frankliniella; species Frankliniella occidentalis. The sequence goes on along the minus strand of NW_026267132.1, from coordinate 436,403 downwards.
CTACTCCAAGAACCCTCAGGAATGTGGCCGACCGCCCGCGTAGCCGGCTGCAGCGGCGGTACAAGCAAGTCTTGGTCCTGACCTGGTCTCAAATAGTCGGGCTTGGGGAGGAGTGGGTGGGGTGGCGGGTGGGGATACTTTTAGCCGTCGGCAATTCGCAGCGCTCCAACTGCTCCAACCTACCCTACGCTATCTCAGATATGCGGCCCACATCTCCTCCAGTAATCTTCTCCTCGAGACTACTGACTACTTCTCAGACTGTATCTCTCTTCTTTTGTTTTTTTATGCCATTTTTTGTGGATTTTGAATCGACTGGTGGGAGGTACAAAAGATTTGGAACCTTCGTCTGGCCCAGCTCATTCTACAAGGAGACCATACCCCTACATCGGGTGGGAAATTATCAAAAAACTCGACAGCCCATGTTAGCATCTGAAAGTTCGCCAGTGATGCAGGGTGTCTCATTTAAGGAATTCAAGGAGGGATGTTCGCGCCACTAATTTGGATTCAAAGTGCTCTGCTTCGGACGACTGGGCTGTTTTAGGACTCAGCACAGTTTAGCTCGACTCGAAGACGCGCGTCGGAGAGCTAGGGATGATGAGCAAACCCCAGCCAACCTTCTAACATCCCACAGCGAGCACTTTGAATTAGTGCGCGAAAGTCCCACCTTAATGAGACGCCCTTTAGTTGTAAGCATGCATAAACCGATAGAAAATATATGAGTGGCACTTCACTTGGGTCGGCACCCATGCTAGTTGGCCTGTATATGAGTTTCAGCGTCTCAGCGTATTTCTTACGAAGGTTCTGGAGAATCGTTCCCGACCGCACCGCACCCTCTTCTCTCTCTCGACTCGATCCTCTCGACGTCCACCCGGCCTCTCCTGACCGCGTCTCTTGTGGCACGGTGCCCCGCTAGAGGCTCCGGGGTGCGGCCCCGGAGCACTCCAGACGAGAGGGGCCACGACTCCCTTCGACTGGAGCGGCAACGGAGAACCAGACCCTATCGTCGCTAAAGAACGGTTTTTTAAATTTAGCAATTGATATTGTGGTGTTATTGGTACCAAACATATTTTTGTTTGTGTTTGCGCGCGTTCTTTCCCCTTTCGCCAATGTTTCCGTCTGATGGCTGAGCCCGAAAGGAGGGAGAAAAAAAGATATATGATGTGTGTGGAGGAGGGGGGAGAGGGCGCAAGGCGGTAAAACGGATAGACGAACATAACATATGTGCCATATGGGATGATGCTCTCCACGAGGGTCGCAGCAGGGGACAGGGCAAGGGAAAAAAGAGGGAGAGAGGTAAAACGGTGGCAGATCGGGACAAACGACGGGACCAATGGACTCTTGGTCAGATAGGACAAATAGCACCGTACATACGTTTTTATGGAAGGATTCAGCGCGAAAGGCTTCCCACCACGTATAGATCTGACCTTCAACTGCGGCCCTCAATCTTTTCGAATCGCACGACGCCTCGGTCCCGGGCCGTGGCGCCGTGCTGGCCACACCATATCATTATCCCGGGACGTGTCTTTTGGGTTGTCCCTCGTCCCCCGGCGGGTGGGGTGGGCCCGAGCCTTGTCATCCCCTGGGCTCTGATTGCAAGCCGCGAATATCATTTCTGTGTGCGTGTGTGAAGCCGAGGTTTGGGGGGAGAGGGGGTGCAAGGGGCAGAGGCGCGGAGCGACGCGGAGTTCGCAAAAATCGACACGGGCTGGAGAGGAAAAAGATATGAACAGCGAAAAGAGCGAAAAAAAAATGAGAAAAGGGAAATAAAGTGAGCTGGTTATGCTCATCCGCTGTCATGGCCTCGAGCTCGTGCCCAGGCCAGTCGTAGGATTGCCGTGGAGCGCGGAGCTGGCCAACGCATTGCAGAACGGGGCGACAGCGGAAGAGGAAGCGAGTGAAAGGGATTGGGGCAGGGGGCAAGGGGCGACGCCAGTGAAGCGTTTTACATCGGGGAAAGGTACTGAAACTGCTGATGCGGGTATTTCCCCCGTCGAGATCAAAAATTAAATTAGTGAAGGATTCTCTTTTGAGTTTTCCTCGTCTTTATCGCTGCCTTTAAAGAATTAGACTCGGAAAGGCGACCAGGCGATATTTTCACGCTGAATGAAAATCTCCCATTAATAATATTAAAAGCCGAAAAAAATGTCGAGACCGTCGAGGCCAATTTTTGACGGAACAATAATAGATAGACAGGAAGGGAGTGAGTGAGTGAGAGAAAGAATAAGAATCGAGGGAACGGGGGAAACAGGCAGCGGAGACGAGGGGAAGGCAGGAGGAAGCATGTTGGAATGAGGATGCTTGGCGGGGCCGGTCCGGGACCTTCCGGACTCTGTAAACAGGGCGAGGGATTGCCTTTATTGGTGCGACGGCGCTCCGACGCCACGCCGGGCCACGCTGCTCAAGGCGCGCCCCGCCCCGCCCCACCCCACCCGCACAGCGTGGCCAGGCCCTCGACGGGTTTGGTTTGGCCACGAGGGATAAGGACGATAGGGACACACAGCACCGCCACCATCGGCATTGGGGAATATTCATGAAGGCAGCGACGACGACGACAAAGCAACCGAAAGTAAATGAAGGCTGTGAGACGAGGAGAGGATGCGATGGAAGGAAGGCGGCGGTGCGGCTTCTCGAGAGAGAGGAGCACACTTTTGTATCGAGGGGGGCGGGGCGGGCGAAAAGGTGGCGTATCAAAGCGGGGGCCCCCGCTCCGCTCGCCTGTGCCCTCGGGGGGCCGACGTCCCCGTGAGCGCCGAGTGTAGCTGAAAGGGATTTGATGAAATCGGCCATCCGCGGCCATGCGTGCAGCTCTCCCGAGCGAAGAGTGTGGTTATGAGGGAGTCAAATATTACAATATTACGCCACGTAAAGGCATGACGAAACCACTGCACAGCATCACACAGGAGAGCAATGATAAACGAAGTAGGAATATACATTGTGGTCGTGCCGTACTGAATGTGTTTTAGCAGAGGCCACCAGGACGGAAGATGACTATAGGAATCTCAATAAAGAATCGATCTTGAAATCACACGAGATACCATGAAACCAATTCAAGAGTAAAGGGCTGTGTTCTGATTTGTTTCCATTTTTAGAAATGTTTTATAGGCTCTGGATTAGAACTGTGACAAATTCAAACTGTCTGGCTGAAATTGCAAAGCTGGATGAATGAAACCTTAGTCAGTAGTGTACTATGTACAATTCCATGTCACCTGGCATTCGTTTATGGCTTACTTACAATACAGCGGACAAGCGGAGGAGAGGCGAGGAGAGGGGAGCGCAGACTAGGCAGAGGACCAGTTATGTCCGGCAGGGGGCCTACCGACACCTTTTACAGTCAGCCACGATTCCCCTTGTGCCCAATAATGTCGTTTGCTGGTACAACGTTTGGTTCTATCTGTCTTGATCTTGATGTGGAGTCAAAGCTAGCTGACAACTTAAAATTACTTACCTACATTTATGTTTATTGAAAGTTTTTGAAGGTATCGTCCGATCGATCGTCCGATCGAAAAAATAAATAAATAAAAAATAAGATCGGGAAAGTAAAAGCGAGGTCCATTTACTTAAACTCCTTATATGACAAAAAGTTGACGCACCTAAGGCAAACTTGACGCCTGTCCAGGCGCGGCGCACGGCGGAGAAGAGGCGGCGGTACATGGGTCGGTTGTCGTGGCGGTGCCGGCGCGGGGCGACGCCCTGCTCCGCCTGCTCGGCCGGCTGCAGCTGGCCGCCGTCGCCGAGGACGGACGGCGCCACCGACTGGCCCATGTGCGCCTCGGCCAGGGACGGCCTTGGCCTGGGCGGGCCGCTCACCAGGGTGTGCATCTCCTCATGTCCCCCGAGGTCCTGGTGCCGGGCCCCCGCCGCCCCGGCCTCGGCGCCGGCCTGCGTGGTGGCGCCCCCCGGGCTGGGGGGCCGGCTGGGGGGCCGGCTGGGGGGCCGGCTAGGGGGCGGGCTGTCGGAGCGCAGGCACAGCCAGCAGCCGTAGCCCGCCGCCGCCAGGAGACAGATCCTGTGGACAGAGAGCACGGCGTACATAAACGGGCGCCTTGATGGCGGACGAGGCTGTCCGAGCGGGAGGTGGTGAAGCCCCCTCGGCGTGCTCGGACCTCGTAGAGCTCGGCCAGGGCTGGCCCGGCCCCCTCCCCCGGGAGCCATTGTTCTTTAAAGGCCGCCCCCGTAGGGCCCGGGACGACAGTGTTCGGCACCGCAATTGGCCACGAACGCTAACCGCCGAGTCGAACGTATACACTGTCAAACGAGAAGACACACTCTGCACTGGAAACCCAAGTGAAATGTCGCACACTTGTCGGTGTGTGAACGCCATTCGTACAGATGGAAGCACAAGTATTGGATTTCAAAGGAAAATTTACACCGTAGCTCCCTTAAGTATGCTAATGTGCATTCACACACTTACAAGTATGCAACATTCTCTCAATTGCGTCGCCCCAATGCGCTGTGACTCACCTGCTGCTGGAGGTCGCTGGAGGGCGCCCGCGGAGCGCGCCGCTCTGAGGCTCGCGCGCCCGCCTACGGCCTCCCCGCGCCCTGGAGCCCCGCCGGCACGTTGGCCATGGCCGTGCCCTCCGCCACCTCCACGGCCACGCGCGTCGCCTCCATCAGCTGCGAGAGAACACAATGCATTACACACAAGTCACAAGCAGCTGCACGTCACAAGTGCCATTGTCCCCTCTTTGTTTAGTAAACGCTAAACGCAACGCAGAAGTCTGGCGTTAAGGACCCACAATGCCATCCGGGCGCAGAGGATAACGATCCACATAATGCGCAAACAACACACAAGAAGGCCACAGAGTAAAGTGGAGAGGCAGGTGCGAGACGACCTCCCACCTTAAGCGTTATTTAAGCGCGGCTCGTTAGTGGGTGGGGTCGGGTTGCAGCGCGAGCGGCGCCAGCGCTCACCTTACGCGGCACTGCGCTGCGCTCGCCCCGGCCGCGTCCGCGACATGGTTAGCGGGGGGCGGATTAGGCACAGTGATGCTGAACAAGCAGAGTGAAGGGGGGTGGGGGATGGGGGTGAGTGAAGGAGGACTCTGATACGCCCCTCAGAACTTTCTGGGCGTATAGGGCGGAGCAGCGGAGCGGCGCTGCAGCAGCAGAACAGAGATGTACGACCGTCACACAACCAGCGCCGCCACCACCACTCGCGCCGCCAGACTCCACCGGCCCAACCACCATCATCATCATCATCATCTTCTTCGCCAACTTTGGAGATTCCAGACCGTTTGTCGCGTACAAAGACGGCAAATCTCCTACACGACACGCGGCGGGGGTGAGCAGGTGTCGCCGTGACCTTCGGAGAGACCACCACTGGCGTGAGTAAAACGAAATCATGATGTCATGATGCTCACTCAAATGCGGTGGACCTATTTCTTAACCAATCATAGAGAGGGTAGGTGATGCGCGCCGTCTTTTTTGGTAATTGTTTACTTGAGTGACTCCTCGCCCTGGAGTC
>NW_026267132.1:424658-426546 GCF_000697945.3 Frankliniella occidentalis | reverse complement strand
GGGGGGGTATGGCGTGGAGAAAACGCAAGGGGGGCGGAGAAATTCCTCACAGCACAGGCTTTTCTCTCTACGACTGGATAACGACTGGAGTTGTGACCTTTTCCTTTCCTTCTAGCGGTCACCCGGTCCCGAGGGCATACTGCGGGGTTTACTGCCGCAGACAAGTGACGGTTCAGACGCCGCCGTGAGCCTCCAGCTTGGGGCGCCCCACGGAGGCGGCCGTCTGCACGTGTATTCCCCCCCCCCCCAGCTTCCACACACACACACATTGCGCCCCTCTCAGGTCAGATTTCTATTTTATTATATGTCCTTTCCTTCGTCCGACCCCGGCCTCCTCACGTTAAGCCTTATCCCTGCACCCCCCCCCCCCCTCTTCTTGCAGCCGCGGACAGTGCGGCGGCCGTTACCCCGCGTAAGGTTTCATTAAGGACCCAAGTGTCTCGCAAGTGGCGGCGGGGCGTGGCGGGGCGGCGGGAGAGGGGCCGTGAAAGGTCTGCGGCTTCAGCCTGCGGCGTCACCGGCGCGTCTCAGCGGTGCAGCGGACCGAGCGAGTGGCGGCAGAGAGGCGCGCTAGTCACAGCGGGAGAGCATGAAAATACAACAACAGCGCGGGGGAGTGCACATGGGGGAGTGAGGTGTGTGTGTGTGTGAGTGTGAAAAAGAAAGAAAGAGAGAGAGCGAGAGAGAGAGAGAGAGAGAGAGAGAGAGAGAGAGCCGCGCTACTCAACCCTTGCCATAACAGCGTCACACCGAGTTACTGTTCCGACAATGATTATGTTGTCGTGCTTTCACGCAATACTGGCGCCGGCAGACTGGCTATAATTCCGGATTCATCGCATCATCCCCCCCCCCCACACTCACTGCTGCACCGCCCCCAGCACAATCAAGGGCCTATGATCCATCCCACTGCACATCCGATTGGGATCCCGCCCCCGGCCTGCCGAGTGGAGCGAGCGTCGACCGCCTACCGAGTAGCGGAGTGGGCCGCAAGCCCGAGCGCAGCGGGCCCGCCTACCTCGCCATCCGCAGGCTGAACGCCCTGTCCGTAGGCAGCGGCCGCACGCCCGAGCGCAGCGGGCCTGCCTACCTCGCCACCGGCAGGCTGAACCCCCTGCCCGTAGGCAGCGGCCGCACGGCGGAGCGCAGCGGGCCTGCCTTCCTCGCCACCAGCAGGCTGAACGCTGGGCGGCCTATAGGCAGCGGCCACACCCCAGACAAAGAAAATCCGGGCAAGTACCAGGCAGGTTCCGGGCAACCCTCGGGCAGCCCCCGGGCAACCCCCGGGCAACCTCCGGGCAACCTCCGGGCAACTCCCGGGCAACCTCCGGGCAACTTCCGGGCAACACCGGGCAACATCCGGGCAACATCCGGGCAACATCCGGGCAACCTCCGGGCAAGTACCGGGCAACCACCGGGCAACTTTCCTGCTTTGTAACCAGTGCGGAGACCAGAGGGGTGGAGGGCATCAGGCTGACAGCGGGCAGGACATAGCCCTTGAGTGTTGTGGGCCTGTGCGCCGTCAGTCACTAGCGGGGCAACGAGGTATACCGCGGGTCGGTTCACGACCCTATGCCTGTGAGTACAGCCGCCGGGCAACTCCCGGGCAACTCGTGGGTGCCTTTGCGCATCTCGCTGTCGCATCTCGCTCCGGCGTGAACCGACCCGCGGTACACCTCGTTGCCCCGCTAGTGACTGACGGCGCGCAGGCCCACAACACTCCAGGGCTGTGCCAGGGTCATGCCCGTAAGTTGCGTATGAGGTTGCCCGCCCCTTGCCTCAATGAGCCGGCCGCTGTCAGCCTGATGCCCTCCACCCCTCTGGTCTCCGCACTGGTTACAAAGCAGGAAAGTTGCCCGGTGGTTGCCCGGTACTTGCCCGGAGGTTGCCC
>NW_026267132.1:423804-424608 GCF_000697945.3 Frankliniella occidentalis | reverse complement strand
CCCCGCCCAGCCATAACGAGATGGGGATCGAATCACTACTACTAGCCCGGCCCCGGCCCCGGGCCTGGCTGGCGTGGCCGAGGGCTCGGCTTGGTGGTCCCCGAGGGCCGCTCTGCACTCGCCATCGAAGGGCCCTTGCTCCTGCTATGGACCACACCGCCGCCGTAGCCTCACCGCGCCCCCGGTCACGTTTAGCCACAGAGTGCCCCCCCCCCTTCCTACCCTCCGACCCCCTTCTCGGACGGCGACGCTTCGCCATGGCTAATTTACCTGTCCACTCGCCACAAGGCGCTCGGGGGCGCAGCGGGCGACAAAGATACTCCCTCCGACCCGGCGGCCTTGACCACGACCCACCGACCCGGGGCGAGGCCGGGGGGTCGCGCGCCTCGACAGGTACCCGACTATTATAACTACCCTGCTGGATCCTCGCTTTTCCACCGGCTCGCCGTCCCTTATTGCAAGCTACACAGCCGTAGGTAGCTATAGTCTAGTTGCGTCCGGTGCATTCGGCTTGTCAGGGATGATCCGCCTTTGCTTCTTGGCTTCTGCTTACACCCTGGGGGCGTCGAAAAAATATGTTGTATGGTCGGTGTCGGTGCAGATTAGGTCGGACAATCCATGGATTGTGATTGATTATATGGCTGCAGCTGCACCGGTCACTTTTACCGCGGTTGGACGAAAACAGGTAGGGCAATCGAACTGCGCGCAGAAGAAGAAGAAGAAGAAGAAGAAGAAGAAGAAGAAGAAGAAGAAGAAGAAGAAGAAGAAGAAGAAGAAGAAGAAGAAGAAGAAGAAGAAGAAGAA
>NW_026267132.1:418252-419044 GCF_000697945.3 Frankliniella occidentalis | reverse complement strand
CGGCCCCCTAGCGCCCGCACGCAGCCCGCGGCGGCCGCAACCATGACGAATTGCGGCGCCAACAACAAGTTTTATTCTGGATAATAACCGAAGGCAGCGCCTGCCGGCTGAGCCCGAGCTACTCGCCGAACGCAGCCGAGCAGCCCATCCCCTCGCCCACTCTCCCCGACGGCCCCGCTACTAAAGTCATCTAGAATTCCCCTTACCTTTCCTTCTGCTCCCCTTTCTCTCTCTCTCGGCATCAGCTGAGGTAGGCGAGAAGCTTCTCGAGTAATCCATCGTCTTCGTTTATCGCCACACGGTAACCATGGTGCGTGGCAGGGCGTAGCGGGGCGGGCGCGCTTCTGCTTTGGTTAATAAACCCGGTGAAGCGAAATGTCACTCCGGGGCAATTTATATCTGTAGTCGTGTTCCGATGGGATAGCGGTCGAGATTGAGAGGAAAAGGGAAAGAGAAGAGCCAAAACAGAGAGAGGGAGGTTTCTTATATTTTAAGAGGGAGAAAGAGACAGAGAGTCAGAGACAGAGACAGACAGACAGACACACAGATAGATGGATGGATAGATAGATAGATAGATAGATAGATAGATAGATAGATAGATAGATAGATAGATAGATAGATAGATAGATAGATAGATAGATAGACGGGTTGTCCTGTGCGTGTGTGCGTGCAGAGCGAGTAGCAGGGCGCGGAAGGCTGCTGAGCCTCCGGAGCCAAACTTGCTAATTCCCCTCACACGACACCTTTCACATAAGCCCCTCTTTGTCTGGCCCAAGCGGGCGGGGCGGGGTG
>NW_026267132.1:416609-418202 GCF_000697945.3 Frankliniella occidentalis | reverse complement strand
CGGCGCGCAGGCCCACAACACTCCAGGGCTGTGCCAGGGTCATGCCCGTAAGTTGCGTATGAGGTTGCCCGCCCCTTGCCTCAATGAGCCGGCCGCTGTCAGCCTGATGCCCTCCACCCCTCTGGTCTCCGCACTGGTTACAAAGCAGGAAAGTTGCCCGGTGGTTGCCCGGTACTTGCCCGGAGGTTGCCCAAAGTTGCCCGGATGTTGCCCGGTGTTGCCCGGAAGTTGGCCGGAGGTTGCCCGGGGGTTGCCCGGGGGTTGCCTGGGGGTTGCCCGGGGGCTGCCCGAGGGTTGCCCGAAACCTGCCTGGTACTTGCCCGGATTTTCTTTGTCTGGGGCACCCCCGAGCGCAGCGGGCCTGCCTACCTCGCCACCGGCAGGCTGAATGCTAGGCGACCAGACGCTCACGCCAAAGCCAGCTGGACCCCGGGGAGGCCGTTGCGTTTGTTTTCGACTCTGACTATCACTCCCGCCCCGCTCACGTGACTGCGCGTCGTCCCCCTGCCCTCGACACCCGGGATGTGGGCCACTCTCGCCCCCTACTCTCCACCCCTTCTCTCTATTCTACGTCGGAGCCGTTCGGCCGCCCCTATGCCGCCTCCGTTGGTGCTGCTGCTGCTGCTATGGCAATTCGCGCACCAAATCCGCGCATTGTTGTCAGTCTGTGTATACCTCTTCACTCAGTCCAGTGTACTCCTGGGGCACAACGCCCCCCCGCCTCCTCCCTCACGGTCCATTGTCCCGATCGGTAAAACCTTCCTCCATTTCCCCGTGTTGTCGGCCCAACACGCCCCGCCCCGCCCCTCGCTTTGACGCGCAGCCAACCTGCACAGCCCACGTAACTAGATCGGCTCCAGCAGCGGCTCCGCAGAGATACTCCAACGAATCCGGAAACTCCCACACCGCAGCGGTTCCAGGAGCAAATTCCAGTGGTCTTTGCGGATCTCGAGAGACTCCAGTACGGCTTGAGCAGCTGCTCCAGTGATTCCAGGGGCGGTTCCAGTGGCTCCCTGAGCCTTCGAGGTACACGACACGAGCGCCCCGCCGCTCTAACGAGGGCAGGTCGGGGGGATAAAGACACGGGGTGAAAGCGTTCGACGAAAACAACGACGAGGAAGAAATAAAATAAAAATAAAGAAAAATCTGTGCCGCCTTGCCTTGCGACCGGTAAAGATACAAACCAAAAGCATGCGCGCGGGCGCGCGCGGCTTTTTTCAAAGAGAGAAAAAATTCCCGCCACTTTTGCCCCGCCCGCCTCTCGTCCCGTCCCCAGCTCTGCGCGCTCTATGGGCCACACGCGCGGGGGTTTGTGTGTTTTGGGGGCAGGTGCAGCGCTGCGCCGGGCGGGCGGGCGGTCGCACGTCGCCTCTTGACAAAAGCGTTAGCAGCGACGATTGAAAAGTCTTTTTGCCCCTCTCATTCGCCCCCCCCCCACCACTCCTACCCATCTATCTCTCTCGCGCTCTTATGCGCCCGCGCAGTTTCCATCTCTCTCTCTTCGTTCACTGCGTTTTCTTTGCTCTCCGTCTCTCACTGCGTTAGTCGTTATTCTGGTCTCTCGACGGGTACACCTGCGCTGCTTGACGGAGG
>NW_026267132.1:412325-414984 GCF_000697945.3 Frankliniella occidentalis | reverse complement strand
GATAGATAGATAGATAGATAGATAGATAGATAGATAGATAGATAGATAGATAGATAGATAGATAGATAGATAGATAGATAGATAGATAGATAGATCCCTTCTACCGACCGTTAACAGAACTCCATCCATCTATCCATCCGTCCGCTCGAATGTCTCTCTGCCGTTCTCCTGGAACAAACACCGACGCGGTCCCAGGGGATTGATTTCGCGGCCCCGCTACCGCTGCTACTGGGCCCGAAGTTTTCCACCAAACTGACGATAAATAATATATAAATGCAGGAGCACAACAACAACAACAACCAACGACAACAGCAACAACAACAAGGGCCGCCCGTCGAAAACTGCTCGCTCACGCTTTTCTCTATCGGTCGCCAATTAAGGGCGGCCGCCTCTGTGCGACCCGGCGGTGTCCCTGGGAAAGGAGGCAGCACGCCGAAAAACTAGGGCAAGAAGGCAAAGAATAAAGGGGTGGTACTTGGGTTAACTTGCACCCACTTAAGATTGCTAAAATTGGGCCGATTTTGGCCGCTATTATTTGCCAAAATTTAAAAACATTTTAAAAAAGAAGAATTATGGCTAGCAATAATTTTTTTTAGAAAATTGGCAATTAAAAAAAAAGGAGTGCCAACATTTTGTGACCATACACCGTTAAAAGCTTACGGTGGATTTCACCGAAAGTTACAGTGAACGGTGTTTAGGTGTTGGGGAAATAGTAGCGATGATAATAAAAATAAAAGCACGACAGCTCTAGCGGGGCAGATCCGATGCAAAACAACAAGGGGCGAAATCAAGAGACAAGAAATCAAGGGAGGGAAGGCGGGAGGTGAGCAGAGGATTCCGACTCGCAATGGCAGGGGGCACAGCAGCAGGGCGAGCCCGGGGGGCTCAAATCGGACGGTATGTAAATGACAGACCGCCCCTCGGTAATTCCAAGGGACTGGCCGACTGGCCGCCCCCCGAGCGCCGTCGCCTGCCCTCCAGGCGCACACATGCCGGCGTGACAGCAGAGAGCGCCAGGGTGTCGCCGCAAGGGCGGCTGGAGGGGGTGGGGGTGATACGTCACGTATATCAACGAGGAGGAGGCGTCACACGGCGGTGTTGGGGGGTGTAGCTCTGTGGTCAGCGGGGGAGCGTGGCCAGGTTACCCGCCGAACCCAGCCAGAAATGGCATGTCGTAACGCCGTCATTTCGACGTCGTAGGTCGAACCAGAGGTCCAAAAGTACATCGAAACGATAAACGATGAATTTTTCGACGAGTCGATGTCGATTCGTCGAACATTTATACGACGTTTCTGACTGAGGAAGAGTTTTATTCGTTTGCCGCAGCAGTATAAAATACAAAGATCCACATTGAAATCCATTGCCAGAATACACTCTAATGTCATTCTAAATGTCCATATTTATTCCATTGACTTGCAAGGTATCACGGCATCTCGCGAGGATGCAATTTGTAAAATATAAACATTTTTGTTTTAAATAAAAATATGTAAATATAGAATGCTACCAAAAACTAATGACTTTTATTTTGTTCAACTACAATTTTTAACCTTTCGCCGGCCGTCGACAACGAGGTGGGCCGGGCTACAGACAGCACCACGCCAGGCCGCGGCCAAAATAACATGGCATTCTCCTGAAAATGAGTCATCATTACTTCGCTTTGTGGCTCGGGTGTCCCGCCGTGCTGCGGTACGCTCTGCTGGAGATATCACACCCACGATGCCCTGGAATGGCTTGGAAATATCCTGAGGATTCGATGCAAACGCCGCCGCACAAATCAAAGGCAGGAATCGCGCCTTTTTCAAATGTTACCTTTATTTGCGTCTCATTGCATTTTATTTCAAAACACGAAAAGCTTTGAGAACTTTAAGGTATAAGGGCGATGAGCTTGCCGCATACCGCCGCATCACTGTGAGATCTTGAAAAGACGGGGAAATTTTCCATGATTTGTGTTGTGAAAATCACAATTTATGATTGTAAAATCAGAAGAACTATGTTTCTCCAATCATTGACGAGCTAGAGGCTGATAAATTTAATTTAGTTTAAAGTTTGTAAATTGTAAATACACAAATATGTTCTGACTTTACGAAAATATTTATCGCACTGATACTCCATCGAGAGGGTGTATGCATAAAAAGATTTTCCATGGTCTTGTTCTAGTTTGATTTCAATCACGCTGAGTGGATGACGCGCTCTCCGCGGCTGATCTCGCGAGCACAAAGCAGGCCTCTTCCCACCATTCAAACCCTCTTTCCACCCGGAGCGCCCCACTAACTTCGTTGCAAAGACTTTTATTGAATCCCTCCCGCCAGCGTCGCACAGGGTTTGGCTGCACGGCGGCGACCGGCGCTGTGTTGAGTCGGCTCGCGTCCCCGACACAATCCACAGCACAAACGTGTCAGCCAGGAGCGGGACGGCCGGCCCAGAGACGGAGACGAGGACGGCGGCGGGCGTCCTCCAGGACACACGCACAAAAAAATGTTGTTGCAGTATCTGCAGAGTCGGGGAGGCGCTTTAACGGCGGGCAGGCCAGACTGATGGCTCTAATGAAATGAAGTCGCCCTTGGGTCGCTTTCAAGACCGGGGGCGGCCGTCGAGCGCGCCGAGATTGGGGGAGGGAGAGAGAAGAGAAGAGAGAGAGAGAGAGAGAGAGAGAGAGAGA
>NW_026267132.1:406965-411185 GCF_000697945.3 Frankliniella occidentalis | reverse complement strand
GGGGGGGGGGGCGACACTATAGTGAGATAGGACAAGAGAGAGGCAGCGAAAACCTTGGCCGACCCTGGGCTCGGGCCCGAGGCAGGTGCTTGCCGTGACGCCCCCAGAGGAGAGGCGAGACCCTGTCGCACTCGGTACCACTCAGATACTCGGCACGGGAGAACCGCACGGGAGGGACGGGGACCGCAGAGGAAAACCGCTCGGCGCGAACCGCATGCCGCGCCGGGAACTGCAGCAGGCGGCAGAGAGGGGCATTTCGAGGGAATGGAAATGAGACGCCCTAAAGCGACGACGACCGGACGATGCGGTCGGCGAGAACACCACACGGAGAGAGGCTAATTTAAAACAGTAAAAAAAAAACAAATTCCTACTCGCAACTCTAAAGTTTACCTAGATTACCGAACGTTTTCCTAGCATGGTACTTATGGTACTAGAAAAACGTTTAGTGCAGTAATACTGGGAAAAAGTTTAGGAATACTAAGAATTTCTTTAAAATTATCAAAAACTGAAGAACTTTAGTAATACCAGCACAACACTAAAGAAGTTACTATGCAAATTTTCAAGTAAAATTAGTTTGGAGTCCTCGAAAAAGGGGGTGTTCAAGGCAAGGCAAGGAAGACTAGTTTTCCGTCCGTTTGCAGTGTGCCGAGCGTGATGCTGACGGATGAAGTCGTCCAAGCCCCGTCAGGAAGTGAGGCGCTCTGTCGCCCGTGGGGCGTGGGGCCTCGCCTCAGCCCCGGCCTCGGGCCCTGGCACCCCAGCCCTTAGCGGGCCATCACGGGCGCACGGCGGCATCCAGAAGGCCTCGCCGTCACGGGCGGCACGTCCGTCCGAGGTACAATATTTATTTCTGTCGCGCCTCTCGTGACAGAGTCGTGCCGCCAGAGGCGCAGAGATAGACAAGGCGGCGAGAGTTCGGCCGGACAAAAGCGCGGAGCGAAGGGTGAAAACGAGAGGAGGAGTGGGTGATCTTGGACTGGAGAGGGGCGGATGGATGGATGGTAGTTTCCCGCGAGGTTTCCGTTGCCCCGTTCGTAAAAGGATGAAGAGAGAAAAGTTTGTAAAATGTTAATTTCGTCTTGAAATCTCATATTTTAGGCGAAAAGTTTATAATTTTAATTACATAAAAAATATCCTGATGGAATTTATCGTCACGTTACTTCGGTTAGTAATTTTTTATACCATGTAAAATTTTCCTTGTACCCCTACGAACTGAAGGCGCAGCAGTGCTTCAGCACGACGCATGACGTAAGAAAAGTCAATTTCCGGAAGGCGAACCTAATGGATTATCCGATAAAACTCGTTGTCTGAGTCCCCGAGAGAAATGTCGACAGTTTAGTAACAGTGTTTCCCAACAGTGCCGCTGGGCCGGGGGGGAGGCTGCTGAGAGCCCCGGCACGCTGCCTCCGCCGATAATAGCATTAAGATGCCACCCCGACAGCTCCCGGACGCAGAATCAGACGAGCAGCCCGGATCTGCGAAGGGCAGCAGCGGCTGCCAGCGCGGACTATGGCAGAGAAAAGGACAAACTTGGTTGACCGGCAGGACGGGTGGGGGAGGCGTGGTCGGGCGGTGGGGTGTGGTCGGGCGTGGCGGGGTGGGTCGTGACGGGTCGTGGCACGGGCATGTAACCGGGATGGGTTCAGCGTTATAGGGCGTATATATCGGACGGTAGCGTCAGCGTGGACGGCCTATTAAATTCGCGTGTAACATGGGCGAATTGAGGCTGAACCCGCCCCGACCGGGCTGGCCTGCAGCCGACCGGACAGCAGCATCGCGGCGAGCCCGGGCAAGCTCGAGCGTGAGTGGCGCTCGTGGCGAGGCGTAGCGAGCGTTCAATACACGCAGTCGCCAGCCTTGTTTGTTTTACTCGTTTTCTCTCTCTTTTTTTTTTCAATCTCCAGCGGATATGCGCAGCCGTCTCGATATTTATGTTTCATATACCAGCACGACCGGCTCCGCAGCAAATTAATCTGGGTTGTGGTGGTATTGGGGGGCCTTAGTGGCGACGCGTGGTTTCGAAAACAAACTTCTCATAGGCAGTTTCTAAATCACGCAAAAAGCCCGTTTGCCAAAAAAGCAAAAGTCAGGTCTTCAGGCTTTGCTGTTGTAGCAAACATATTTTTGTTTTCGCAAAAGTTTTTGCTGTTTCAGCAAACAGTTTGCCATAGCGGCAAACTATTTTTTCTGCTATGGTCACAGCAAAACATTTAGCAGAGATAGCAAAAGATTTTGCTGTTTATGGCAAACTGTTTGCTGAAACAACAAAAACTTTTGCTAAAGCGGCGAAAACAAAAATATGTTTGCTACGACAACAAAATGTAAAGAGCTGACTCTTGCTGTTTTAGCAAACGGGCTTTTTTGCGTGAAAGACATAGCGGTGCCTGTATCGCATCGCGGAGTAAATGCATTTAAATGCGAAAAGGAGAGAGTGAGTGGGAGGAGGATTCGGCGGAGAGGGGAGGGGGGAGACAGAGACAGAGAGAGGTTCAAAGAGAGACAGAAAAATATTTATAATGAGTTTGATTAGTACAAAGGCCCATGAAGTCTGATGGTAGTACGCACATCAGCTCTTTTACATTCGAGTGAGTTGAGTAGAGAGAGATGGGGGTTGTAGGGTGAGGGTAGCAGCACTCAAGGGAGGTGTGGAAGGAGGAGGGGGACTGTTGACCCCCGTTGGGACACACCCATCCTTGCACCACTCGGCCCCACTGGTGCGTGCCACGCCCTAGACCATATCCACCCCCTGTCTATTTATACACACTCCGAATAGGAATAGCGGCGGAATAGAAATGGGATGAAAAAGGGCCTCGTAGTGCGCGCGTGTGTGTGTGCGTAAGTGTACACGTGTGTGTGCACGTTGTGTGTGTGCGCCACACGCGTCGGTGAGCCATGTGATCTCATCCACACGTGTGGAAAACGAACTTTAAAAAAAACATTGTCGTAAAAAGAAACATATTTTTGCTAGTTCTTTTTAACTTCCATTTCATCTATGTTTGTGAATTCCATTTATCGATGTGTCAAAAAAAGTACTTTGCTAACGTAAATATTGAAAATAAAAAACCAAACAACTCGAAAAAGTTGTCGTTAGAACGACGTTCAAACTTTTAAGAATCCATAACTTTTTATTTTGCGATAGTATAATCTGCTGATAGAAGACGTATAATCTGGAAAAAAACCAATAGTCTACATTTTAAAACATTTTTTGAATATAGTAAGTGCACTACTGAAATTACATCAGAAAGTACCCTCGCGCAGCGCTGCTACGGTAAAAACCACCACTTTCTTTCCGTTCAATGCACTTGATTAGAGAGGAACCCGTCAAATAATGGAACGACTCGCGTGGCTCGGAAGCATCTCGTCGTAACTGTCTTCCCTCTTCCCATCCGAACAGCGCTCCGCCCGCCGCTTCGCTAACACACTGACGTCTGGACAGGTCGGGCCGCGTTTGGTCAGCGAGCGCCAACGTCAACACACCGCCAACCGCCGGCGTCGTCGGGCGTCGCCGGCACCGTTTGCTGTGGAAGCGCGCGTAACAAAAAAAAAATGAACGCGAAAAACAGCGAAAGGCTGCTCGTCGGGATGATGACCTCGTTAGCCGTTTTGCACGCCGTAATGAGCGATGAGCCACCTGCTTCCACCGGGCAAGAAAATCCAACAGAAGCGGCTGTGCGGGGGAGCCATACTATCAGCGGGCAGACACCGCGGCGAGCCGACCAGCTGCCATCTGCCGTCTCCCCTTCTCTCTCTCCCTGCATACCTTTTTCTCAGTTCCCACCCGCACACACCACGAGCGGAACAGAGACAGGCGATGCACGCCCCGCCCCGCGCCTGTGGGCCACCGGCGGTGCGGTGTGGTCGCGCGATTTTCAAGCCCTTTCTGAATTAATTAATTGTAGCCGAGTAGAGGGAAGAGGAGGGGGGGTTAATATCCTTCCCCCGGCAGCCAAAGGGAAAACAGGGGCGCGGTGGCTGGGCAAAATGTTTTGCGCTGCTTTAAACTGAATTAAATAATGTTCGTCACCGTCACGCAGTTTTGTGGGGAAGGGGCTGTTCGGCACACTTACACAAAAACCCGAGGGGTCTGCAGCTCGCCTCAGCCGTGTACTTTTGAGTATAGATTATAAGGATTATAGCGTGATTATGAGATTATAAGAATGATTATAAGATTATAAGAATGATTATAAGATTATAAGAATGATTATAAGATTATAAGAATG
>NW_026267132.1:400240-404965 GCF_000697945.3 Frankliniella occidentalis | reverse complement strand
GAATGATTATAGATTATAGATAATGATTATAAAAGATTATGGATTATAGACGTGATTATAAGTGATTATAGGGTCGTGTACTTTTGATTATACGAGTTGCAGACCCCTCGCAAAAACCATGAAAGTTTCAATTTTTTGTTGACTAACATTATCTTTTAATTACACCTTGGGATTTTATGCTTAACTCTTCTTTTCTCCGATACTAATTATTTGAGGCAATTGCGAAATACATATTTAATATCGTTCACACTGCATATCGACGCTCAGAAGTTTCCCCCAACGGCCGACGTAGCGTTGGTAGAAGGACGTGGCCGGCGTGGACCGCCACCGCCGTCGGAATTCGGTTTAGTTATAACTCCTCGCTGTGGAGCGGAATTTATTATCTCCACGGGACTTTCGCCAGCGGCTGACCGTCCCGACGGGAGGGCAGGGGTTGAAGCAGGGGGGTCAAGTCAAGAGCGGCGCGGCCTCAGCCCGAGGGCTCAACCTTGTAGCTGTATTTTTTTTTTTTTAATTTTTTTTGGTCCCATTTTTTCTGTCCGTTTTTTTCTTGTTGATGTTGGCATTGAACAGAAACAACAACTACGAAGACTACGGCACACTACTACTTAACTGTGGTTCGATATACGTTAAGGAAACAGAGGAGACTCTGGGACTTTCAGTTAACTTTAACTAATCCATTGTCCTTGCTGCTAGCGGCTCTTTTCGCGCTCTGCTCTATCATTGCCCCTTCCTTTACAGTGCCGCTGGTATTAAAATTTCACTCTGCTCACCTCGGGTTGCCAAAGGGGCCAGGGCGCTCTCTCTCTCTCTCTCTCTCTCTCTCTCTCTCTCTCTCTCTCTCTCTCTCCCACGGACACGATACGGCATCCTGATGAGATCTAATTGCCCCAGGACCTTCTCTGAACATAACAGAAGCAGCACGGAGAGCGTGGTGGGGCGTGGCGGGGCGTGGTGGTGCGGGGTGCGCCTGGGCTCCGCCGCTGACGGCAACTTTTATAAAAGTTGGCGCGCGCGCCGCGCTCGCTCTCAGTGGCCCTCAGGAGTGCCCCCGCGGCCCCCGCGGCCCCCGCGGCCCCCGCCGCCCTTCATGAACCTCGTGGTCCCCCTCTCATCCCTTTGGGCTCGGCAGCCCCGCGCGACGCTACTGCACCTCGGTTACTCAGTGCGGAGCGCTACACCGCCAGTTCTGCGTGAACCCTGAAGCTCTATGTCCTACCCTTCTCCTTCTCTCTCTCTCTCTCTCTCTCTCTCTCTCTCTCTCTCTCTCTCTCTCTCTCCATCTTTCCCTTCACGCCCCTGTCTCTTTCCAGCTCATTATTGGACGGTTCAGCTTTATTATTTGACTGTGCAGGGTGCAGGTGAGACCAGTTCGTCCCGCCGCACCCCCTCAGGGCCTTTGCTTGGCGTGGCGCTGGGCCCCCGCCGCCGCCCGCCGCCCCCGCCGCGAGCCCCACGGCAACAGGTGGACGGCCGGGGGCCTCACTGCCACCCGCCGGGCCGGGAAGCGACGGGTGTGAAGAGAAGAGTGAGAGATCAAGCCAGCTGGTGGGAGAGAGAGAGCGCGACAGATAGAGAGCGCCTTTGTTTCGGACGGTAGTGAGCAAAAGCCATCCTAATAAGACAATGCCTATTAAAATGGGACGCGGGCGGACTCTCGTAGCGAGCACATTTAGATCATGCTGAGTACGTTTGAATCATGCCGAACACATTTCACTGGAATAGGAAAGTCACAACCATCACTGTGCGAAATAGTTGTAGGTTGTAGTTGAAAAGTGTCGTAAAATTACAGTTCAAAATTGTAAAATCAATAGCACTCTGGAAACTGTTGGAAAGGTCACTTGAGTTTCCAGAGGAGAAAAAACAAAAAACAAACGTGTATCGACTTTGAATTTATCGACGAGCAGGATTAAAGTGGGGTCATAAGCTCACCGACATATTTCTTTAAAATATTAATTACAAAGCATACCGCAAATTTACCAGGATATTTTTCAAAATGGTCTACGACCTCTGATTATCCATCATTCGTTTACCCATTCATCGACATTCATGAACAGCACATCTCTCCGCGGTAGTTATAGTTCATCGCTTTGTTTTACTTGTCACTCTTTTGATTCGCCGCCTTCTCCACAGTGCCCGCCGGAAGCGGTCCGGGGAGGCGGCCTCCTGGCTCCGACCGCTAGAACTGCGTTTTATTGCAAGCCGCCCAGAGACCCACATCGGAGTGGCCCCGGCCACCCTGCGTAGCGGCCGCTTGTCTTGTTCCCGCCTAAAGTTTAAAATTGGTGGTCGCACGGCTTCCAGTCGCGTGTCGACTGCGCCTTGTGGGGGAGCGAGGGGGGCCGCGTCCCACGGGAACCGTTATCGCTCCTTCGAACCCCACCGCCTCTGCTACGCGTTCAGAAAGTCTACGACTTTGCTCTTTGCCATCCTCGCCCGACCACCCGAAAACAAAAGATTAGCTGTAACGATGATAATTATTCAGCTATATAAAAAGTAGCTACATAGCTAAATGTTTAGCTACACGGCTAAATAATTATTTAACCTTAGTACCTATTATTTAGCTAAATAGCTTATCTTTTTTTCCATGCACGGGTTTTTCATCATTTTCACAAAAATTCATTTTATAGAAGCCGAAAAAAAAATCGTGATGAGATTGCTTGTAAAAATAATTTGCAATGATATTCCAAGTTTTATAACATTTTTTGTTAGCAGTATAGTGCGTTGCGATAATGATGCTTAATCACATTATCAGGCACACAGCAGCCTCGGACAGCCAATCAGGCGGCGATGTGAGCATGCGACCGATAATGTGATATCGGTTGGTGGATCTGCTCCTGATCTGCAGCGGCAGGCGTCAGGCTGGACCGTACCGGGCCAATAACACCAGAGCGTCGGCTAGCGTCGGCTCAACAACAACCAAACTACACCGCGCACCACGCGCCGCCACCACCAACGGCGCGCCGCTGCACATCCGCACCGAACTCTCATAACTCGTCGTCAGGTTGGTAATATGGGAGTGGGGTCGCACGACAGCCGCGTGCTGCCCAGGGGGTGCAGGTGAGCCAACCGGTGGCGGCCAGTGCCAGCAGGAGCACGACCCCCCCAAAAACTCTATGTACGTCATGGAAATTATTGATGAAATTAAAACGCTAGCGCTAGCGACAACGTGAGGAAAATAATCAGGGACGAAAAAATTATGATTGGCAGGGGCAACCATCCCATGGTTGACACATAGGGAACCATAGTAGAAAATGTGGTGCGGTGACAACTGTCACATCCTAAACATAATTTCCGTTTCCGACAACATTGCAAAAACAAAAATGCGTACATAAACTAGGTACAAATGAATGCACAAAAGTGTATTCAAATCAACGCAGAAATGTGAGCAAAAAAAAACTACTTAATTGCCTAAATTCTTACAAATAATAGATACACGTACAGTTAGTGTGTAACTGAAGCTGCCTATTTCGCTGTCTGATGAGCAGCACCTCCTCCGATTTTTCCAAGCAGCCGGGGGCGCCTACAATGTACAAATCAGCGTGATAAATCTCTCCCACACACAACGCGCCCTCCTAAAACCGCGCAGGCTCGGGAGGGAGGAATCGGCGACACTCACCGAAATAGGAGGCACGCCGCACACCTGCCGTAAAAACTACTTTGTAGGTGGGGCCTGCCGGGCGGGCGCAGTGTGGCGAGGTGATTGGGGCGTTGTCCTGCGAGAGCCCTGCTAGAAAAACCTATACGCGGACTCGCCTAAGGAGAAGTCAACGGTACCCGGTCAATGTGTAGACGGTTCCTGGACCGAAGGTTTAGATAACAAAAACGTACGGAGTGTACCGTTAAATTTGCAAATACGTTGAAAAGTTCAATACAGCAGCACTTATTCCCATTCAAACAGAGCAATGCGGTGTAACTATCTAACATAATATTAACACGTTCCTGCGGCATGACCACCATGTGGTCACGCTCCCATATTAAATAATAGGGACCCAAAATGAGCCGCAGGGAACGAGTTCAAAAATAAAAATGTTGCTGACCGTACGCAAAACCGTATTTTGGCTACTACGGTACTTTTTGAAGTGTGTGAGTGAGAGGATATACGCAGCGCCACCATGCGCTACCTGGGTGTACGGGAGGGAGAGGAGAGGGGTAGCACAGCGCGGAGCTGCGGCCGCAGGGGGGCGAGCCTGAGGCACCACCCACGCAGAGTGATGGCCTCAAAAATACGTTTCGCTCCTGCAGCTCTCTCTCTCTCTCCCTCTATGTCTCTGTGTCTATCGTTCTCATTCTCTCTCTACCTCTCACTCTTTTATACGTTTCGTTTCTGCACGTGCAGACGGTAATCAAAGGCTGCGGCACTCTATCTCTCCAGCAGCGCCGCACCACAGAGGAAACACTTGTGGAAGTTGATTGGCGGTGGCCAAATAATAAGTTATGTCGGCGCCGCCCCGCTGCAGCCTCTCTGGAGGCTCTCTGGAGGCTCTCTGGAGCCTCTCTGGAGCCACGCGCTGCTTGGAGCCACCAAAAGCGTGGAGCGGAGCGCCCGCCAGCTGACAGGCGGACAGGCCCGTCAGACACAAGTGACGGCGGGTTGCCTACTCCGCGTTGATCGGGCGCTCAGTGTAGAGAGCTCCTCGCCCTTGTCTGAGTGTGGTGGTGGTGGTGCTGCTGCTGTTGTCCCTTCCGCTTCATTGGCTTACGTATCCAATTTCTCCCCCCCCC
>NW_026267132.1:398933-400190 GCF_000697945.3 Frankliniella occidentalis | reverse complement strand
AGGTGCAGCGCGCCATGATCCGGGCCAGGCCGCCGGCCGTCGGCGAGAGCGGCTGAGGCTCTGCTTCTCTCACTGCGATCGAAATCGCGGTAAAAGTGAATAGTATGTCGACGGAGGCGCGGGACACCCCCCTTTTCCCCCCTTCTCCCCCCCTCCCTCATGACCGGCCTGCGCCTGCTCGCCTTACAAGGTGCTCTTGCCTTGCCTCTCCTCTCCACTGTCAAAAACAAATGTAGACTGAACTCAGTAAGTTTACGACAAGCCCATTCTTGCTCGGCTCGGCAAACTCGGCAAAGTAAAGCAAGTCAAGTCGACACATAGTTCAAACCCTGACAAAAATAATCGGAGTTCTTACAGGAAATTTTTTTCATGAGAAATATCGCAAACCAACCATATTTGTACACTCTAAATCTTTTACAAAGAATTTGTTTGTATAATGCAAAGAATTCTGTGCAACCGTAATATACAAGAAATTTCCTTGTATTACAAGAAATTTCCTTGTATGAAACAAAAGTTTTCTTTGTATTACAATGATTTTTCTTTGTATTACAAAGAAAATTTGTCTTTGTATTACGGTTGCACAAAATTCTTTGTAATACAAGAATTTCTCTTTGTAAGATTTTAAGAGTGTAAACCGTAAATTATTCAAGATACTTTTCACGGTACGTTTACGTACGAGTATTTATTTTCGAGTATTGTGATGTAACACTTTTGATACTGTAATTTTTCGACGCAAGCATTAATGGATAATTTCCCCTCAAAACTTGCTACAATGTTTATATTTGTCTTTACAGTGGATCTCTCGTCTCTCCAGGGTCATGAGTGATGACGGTGCTGGCCCAGGAGCCGCCCGGGGCTCCCGCGGACGACATGAGACGCGCGCCACGTAATATCTGCAGCGGCACCACGGCATAACGAGGTTGCGCTGATGGGCATTATTGTCGCCATGGCAACCGAGAGGGGAGTCTGTCCGTCACCAAAGGGGAGAGGACCCGTCGCGCACTCCCTCTCTCCCTCGCTCCCTCCCTCCCTCTCTCTCTCTCTCTCTCTTACACACACACACACACACACACACACGCGCGCGCGCGCGCGCATGCACACGCTCAGAGTGCTGAGAGCGGGGACTCCGCTTTGTTATTGACAGGGTATATATAGGAGAGGGAGAGGTGCGGAGAGGAGAAGAATATGCAGAAGAAGAGCAGGGAGGGAGAGACAGAGAGAGAGAGAGAGAGAGAGAGAGAGAGAGAGAGAGAGAGA
>NW_026267132.1:392163-394101 GCF_000697945.3 Frankliniella occidentalis | reverse complement strand
CGAGTTGTATCGGGCAGGAGAGGGTGCGGAGAGGTGACCGTGTGGAGGGCGAGGAGAGTTGTAGTAAAAGGGCCAACAAAGTCTCTGTTCGCTTCCATTAGCACCACTCCTAGTTATTGGGAGTGTAAGTGCCCCCAGTCCGGCACTGATTTCTCGTCAAACACAAAAGGACAGCTCAGCGTAGCGGGGGCGTGTTCACCTGCCCCCTCCCTTTCCCTCTTCCCCTCCTCCATCCTAGTGTCGTGGCCCCCCAGGAGGCCGGTTCAGCAAAAGAAACCCTACCCATACAAAGGGACAACTGGACGATCGAGATTAAGCAGCGAGAGAGAGCGAGTATGAGCGCGCAAGTGCGCCTTATTAAAGCCATATGAGGAAACAAAAACAAGAGAGAGGGAGAGAGACAGAAAAGAAGAGAGAATCAAGGGATGAATTTCTCTCTTTTTTCCGCTCTTCAAAAGCAAAGCAATTTTACTCTGCTTGCCCGCGTGGATATGAGAAGTTCTCTCCTTTCGCCCAACATCTCGCCGGTCTCGGCAAATTTGCGTTTTCTGACCGAGAGGGCGCCTCGCGCCGTGCCCTGCCCCGCACTGCCCCGCTGGCACGCCACATCAAACTCGATGGGATGATGAGCACGCCACAGCGTGGTCAGGGCTGGCCAGGGGCGGCCAAGGAGTTGCGGCCGGGTGTGCTAGACAAGGCGCATAAGCGGGGGGCCCTGAGAAGTATAACACTCTGCGTCTGAAAGAGCTGAGCAAACTGTCAATAATACATAACCAGCTAAACGTACGCTCGCACTGAAAAAACAAAGGTATTAATCAAAACCCTTCTTGCGGGGTGTTTTACTGACTTTTGTGCCTTAAGGTAAATTGACAGAGGCACTAAAAGATTCGCACCCCTGGAAAGGCACGAACATGCCCCAAAGGTGACAAATTTTAGTGCCTCCGGAGACTTTCAAGCCTTTCTAGGAGCATTAAAAATTACCACGTAGCAGTCTTCGCAATGACTCACGAAACACGCTGTAACGCCTGGCTGCTGGCTGGACGATCGGCTGGGCCTTTTTTTCCCTCCGACTGAAGACAGAATTGACAACGCACGCTTCAAAATTGCATCTCGTAAGATGTTCACATATACACATCTTAAACCGTGCCATTGAGAGTGCATAGGCTTCGCTATCGCTCAGCCAACAACTGTATTTTTATAGTGCCGTGTAGACTCACAGCCAGGTGCCGGGGGCCGGGGCTGCCTGGTCCTTCAGACCTTCACACTTGAATTGATTCTCTCTCTCTTCTGACGGAAGGTTCTTCTCGGCTTCATCTGTCTCGCTCTCTCCTGCTCTCTCCGTCCCTCTTCATACCTCCCCCTCTCCCCCTCCTGTCCCTCTCCTGACCTCGACCAGCCCAACCATGCTCGCGGCCCGTGTCGAGTTTCTGGAGTGTACTCGACTCAAAGTCGTCTCTGGACTCGTGGCCCAGCGCAAAGCAGGGGGGACAGTCGCAAGTGCGCGCGTGCATTTGTAGCGGGTACACCTGCCTGAGCTGTGGTGGGCGGGGCGGTCCAAGAGGCTCAAACTGACGGACACACAGACAGACGGACCGACGACCGCTTTGATGGAGCGACACTTCGGGTTGATCTAACGGCCGCTGCTGCTACACGCTATCGCCTCGATCTCTTGTTGGAACTGATCCGTGCGCCGTCTCATCTCCAGCAGCCCCATCCCCGCGAGCCGACGACGGGGTGGGATGGGGTGGGGAAATTATTCCAAGGGTGTTCTCAGTTCCCCAGCCAAAGCGGGATGGGGCGAGGCGGGGCGAGGCGGGGCGGGCGGCGCAAGGCAACAGGCACGAAATGTGGCCGCCTCCCTGGAGACGGCCACCAGGCTGGGGCCGAGCCTGATGAACAACAGCGGCATCATCACACACCAGAGTGTGACAGAGAGGG
>NW_026267132.1:391393-391981 GCF_000697945.3 Frankliniella occidentalis | reverse complement strand
AACGTCTGGAGGGAGGACTGAAAGGGTGAAAGGAAACGGTGTTTGGTCGGTCCCCGGGACGTTGTAGGCCGCGAGTAGTGGGTGGGCGTGGGGGGGCGGCGGCCGACGGCGGCGGCGGCAGTGTGTGCTGACGGGCTGGTGGTAAGGGGACGGGGGCGACGGGGACCAGAACTCCAGAGCCGTTATATTTTGACTGAAAATAAGGATTCAGTGTGGGTAGTGTTTCGACACGGGGCCGCGATAGTTCCATCAGCCCGCCTGTCAGTCCGTCCGCCATTGGCTGGACCTCCTCTTCCTCCTCCCCGTGCCCTGTGCTCCATCCCTCCTCCCCCCCTCCCCCGGGCCCGTCACTCTCTCTCCCTCACTCGATTGTAGCTCCATCATGGCATGTCGACAAACACACAAGGCTCCAGCCGTCCACACGAGCGCCTCTGCACTCACACAATTATGCGCCATCGTGAGCCCTTTGCAGTTGGTGTTGCTTGCTATCTCCACCCCACTCGCCCTACTCTTCATTTCATTTTACCTTTAAATTGAATAAAATCGGAGTTTTTATTTTTGGTTGCGGTGGGGTGGGGAAGGTTTGGG
>NW_026267132.1:385575-386528 GCF_000697945.3 Frankliniella occidentalis | reverse complement strand
CGTTCTGAGTAGCGAGGGGTGTCTGGAGACTTCCGTGGGGCTGGCCGGGGGCGCCCGCTTAGGTGTGGCGGGGACAGCGATCAGAACCCTCCCCTCCTTCATTTCACATCGCGCGCCATTTTCTTCGGTTGGAGTTTGGAGCACGGCATCCTCCGTTAAAGTTTCTAATCTCGGGGCGTGGTGGGCTGGGGTGGGGCGGGGTGGCGGTGGCGGCGGGGCGGGGCCAACAAGAGCTCCGCGCCCCGACCTCCAAAACTCACGAACAAAATAGGCAGTCCATCCGACGCAATGTGAGAGAGAAAGGCGGGAGTAAGAGAGAGAGAGTGAGAGTAAGAAAAAGGTGGAGAAAGGGGGAAGGGGGAATTGTTGAAAAATAATATGGGAAAGGGAGAAAAGTGGATTTTTGAACCCGGCGCAGAGGGAGGCACTGGACGGACAAGGAGGGAGCAGAGGACTGGAGTGTGGCTGGAGTCGGGGCCGGAGTGCAGCGGTGCAGCAGCTCCTGACCTGGCCCCGAGCAGTTCTCATTGAGGGGAGGGGCGGGTGAAAGGCATTCGGCTGGCCTACTGCGCCCCGCGGGCTTCTGCACACTATCGCTTTCTGACAGGCTCGGCTCGACTCGGCCCCGGGGTGCCTCCTCGCGCGACTCTGTAAGCCCGGGCCGTGGCGTGCGCTATCGTGGCCATCTCCGGCCTGAGTGAGCCGTCTCTCTCCGTCTCTCTCTCCCATTCTCTGTCGCCCTCATCCTGCAGCCCCCCCCCCTCCCCCCACACACATGGGCGCTCTCTTTTCACACCAAGTCAAGTCACCAACCAAAAAAAAAAAAAAGATCGAAAACTGAGTCCGCACATTAGCTCGTCAGCTCACTGTTAAACACGCAGGTGGTTTTTTGGGGATTCTGGTGGTTTTTTGTGCCTAACTGTGGGATAAACCACCAATTCTGTTCTACCTGT
>NW_026267132.1:377594-379851 GCF_000697945.3 Frankliniella occidentalis | reverse complement strand
TCTCTCTCTCTCTCTCTCTCTCTCTCTCTCTCTCTCTCTCTCTCTCTCTCTCTCTCTCGCTCGCGCGCGCGCCCGACCTACCCGGAAGTGCGCTGCCGCTTCCTCCTGGAACACTGGAACACGTCTTCACTCCAGGAGGCCGCCCCACCCCGGGCTGACCGCCCCGCTGGAGGAGTGGGCCCAGCCTGTTTGCCCTCCACCGGACAAGCAGATCCGCAGTCTGGGACAATTTCCTGCCCCTGAGGCCGCCTCTCTCACTCTCTCTCACTCCTTCCTCTCTGTCTCTGTCTGTCTGTTCCCCTTGAAAAGTACTCTCGCTGGAAAGTACTAATGCGCATTCTTTAGACTCTTTAGTTCGCCTGTATCTAAGATAAGAATAAATCTAATAAAGTCTTTCTCTTAAACTTCCCATCCCCTTACCTCCTACCACTGTTCCCATGTCAGGGTCGACATAGAGTAATAAATTAAATCAAAATTGAGTCAAATTTAGTCAAATAATGTTGCACTTCACGTCAAAGCACCGCGCCCTGAGCGTCAGTCGATCTAGCTCACGCTCAGGACGCCGTTGGTTGTGAATTTTGTCGTCGTGTTAGAAGTCGGTAGGTGTCCCCATGCGCATTACATTTTACCCCTTTTCACTCCATTAGCTCCAATTTAATACTCCTTGCCAACCCTGGATCCATGTCTTTCCCTCCTGTCTATAACCCTCCTTTCTCTGTTTCAGAGACAGAATGTCGACAGTCGACGAGGGCCCCTCTCTCTCTCTCTCTCTCTTTCTACCCGACACTTTTTCCCCCTCTCATTTTCCTTTTTGCACTGTCCGTTTGGCGCGTCCGTTGTCTGTGCCAATGGACCGGACAACGACTCTGTATCGGCTGGGGCACAAAGATAAGAAGAAGAAGAAGAAGAAGAAGAAGAAGAAGAAGAAGAAGAAGAAGAAGAAGAAGAACGACGGGAGCCTGCTGCAGAGCCTCCTACTAGGGTAGGGAAGGCATGGCGGTTAAAAGAGGATGAATGGATATGGGCAGCTGTCACCCCGGCTGATTTGCGACAGTGTAGTCCGAGGTATCGGAGGCCATAGAGAGGAAGGCGGCAGAGTGACAAATGTCTTATATCTTATTGCAGAGAACGTGTCCCCATGGGAACAGTCCAGCCCAACGTGGAGCTCGTTTTTTTCACCCCCCCCCCTTTCCCCTCCACTTCCCGCCTCTTCACTGCCATCTCTCGAGCTTTTGACCCTTCCTTTTGCACTGCGCGCGTTGCGAAGTTTCTTACTTTCACCCACTTTTACCCCCACACTAAGTAGAGGAGCGTCAAAAAAAGTAGGAGTGGGGGAAATTGAAATATTTCCTTCGCGAGCTGGCAATTCTGAATCCAGCAAGGTTTGGCCCTCCTGCCTTGCTCCTCTGCTAATCTAAACGCTTCAAGCTGATTTGCGCGGGAATACCAGGATTAGCACTCCGAGATGCTTACTCGTCGTCCCCTGCGCTCGCTGCCTCCCTCTGTGAGTGAGTGGTGAGGGAGGGAGAGAGACGCCCCCATGTTGGCCGTGAGTGAGAGAGAGACGGCGCTAATCCAAACTCGGTTTGTCACGCGAATGAATCAAGCGGCGAATCCCGCTGCTCTCGCTTTCTGTCCGAAAGAATTCGCTTCAAAGTTTTCCCGGCCCGGCCTATTCGTCTCTCCCGCCGCTCTCTCTCTCTCTCTCTCTCTGTCTCTGTGTTTCTCTCTCCGCCTCTGTCGTACTCGCAGTCCTACTGGACCGCACACGCGTGTGAGACAGAGATGGAGAGTGTCGTTTCGGACAGCGCGCTGCGGCACGGTGGCACGGTGCGATCAAGGCGACAGGTGATACCATCTCCGCACACGGCGAAAGAGCGGGCAGAGAGGAGGGAAAGAAAAAGGTGTGAAAAGAGAGACACACAGACACACAGACAGACAGGCAGACAGACAGACAGACAGACAGACAGACAGACAGACAGACAGACAGAGATGGAGAGGAATGGGGAGAAAGGGTTAGGGTGCTACGCAGCTGCGACCAGGCGCGCGGAGGCAGTGGGCCAGGGACAGTGGGCCGCACGCATTGCTTACGCCACGAGGCTTTGGTTTGAAAAGGGCCGTGGCGGAGCGTGGGCAGTGGGAAAGGAGACCTGTATCGGCGCTGCGAAGTTGCAGTATGGTGTAGTGCAGCCTGCGCTTGCACAGCCGACAGCCACCCCGGTGTGAGGGGCCCCGCCTCAATCTCTTTTTCTCTCCC
>NW_026267132.1:376782-377544 GCF_000697945.3 Frankliniella occidentalis | reverse complement strand
CGGAGGTTTTAACCGCCACGGTGTTTAACAGTGCTCGGCTTGGCTTCTAGAAACCCTCCGTGTCACACTACTGAGAAAGAGGACAAAAACGTGACTGAAATAATTTCAAACGATAGGTTCTTCCTCCTCGTGGTGGAAGAACTAACAAGGTGCAAGTGAGTGGAAATTCTCACACACCTCTCAATAGGTGTGCGAAAATATTCACACGCTTGTAGGTGAGCAAAAAGAGATTCGTGCACTTGGTAAGGTAGTCATTTACCCATCGCAAGGTGTGTGAGTTTCCATTCACACATCAGCAGCTGCGTGAAAATTCTGTTGCACACTTGAATTTCTAGTGTGCGAGCGAAAGCCTCAGAGCCACGATGCGCGATGATGGTAACGTGTTCGAAACGAGACCCCATGAAGCCGCCATGAGCGAAGAGCAGTCATGAATTATAAAACAGACCTCTCCCTTCGTTAGGAACGAGTTTAGGAAACGGCAAAGCACATCTCCAGACGGTCCTTTGTGGTGCGAGCGAGAGGAGCGAACAAGGTAGAGTGAATCACTGAGGTTTAGTAATATTTTAAGGAAACAAGCAATGCTGAAAAATAATCGATACAGGTTTCGTTTTTCGAAAAGCCAAGTTTCGAAATGTTAGCCTCGGCTGCTGGGGGTAGGTTCAGTGCACCAAGTAAAGTTAGTCGACACAAAACACGAGGAGAGAGCGTGGATGGAGTGTGGCGATGCGTGGCGGGGCGGGGCGTGGCGGAGCGGGGCGTGGG
>NW_026267132.1:370948-371627 GCF_000697945.3 Frankliniella occidentalis | reverse complement strand
CCCCCCCCCTCTCTTCACGTCCAACTCTTTTGTTGCTAGCCGTGACTCCTACCCCCGCCACAAACAAACTGCCAGCTAACTAACACACCCCTCAACAACTTTTTCATGCCCGTCTCAACTTTCCGCGCCGGCCGTTTTATAGTTCCTCTCTTTCATCAGGATTTCAGTCAAATCGGCACTGTTTTCCAACACGATAACCTGACCTCGGATGCGATGGTGTGTGACTTTCTCCACCACCCTAAACGCCAAATGCCAGAAAACGGCTGGTGTTGGGTTGGGAGGGGCACATCGGCCCGCCCTTATATGCACGTTTCCGCGTTGTCACCCACTATAGGCCTCGTCCACGCCCACTACGTCCCTCCTTCCAGAAGTAACCCCTTCCTCACCAGTTCCCTTCCTTCCTTCCTCCCTCCCTCCTTTCCTCCCTCTTTCTCCTCTGACCAGACTCTCTGAATGTCCCACCGTCCGTCTATCCCGGATCAAGTCTGTGTGTGTGTCTGTGAGTGTGTCTGTGTGTGAGTGTGTGTGTTAGAGCGAGACCGAGAATTTCAAGATCCAATTACTGTAACGTCATTTCGCTGGAATGAAAAAGAAAGGAAATGGGGAAATAAAAAATAAAAAAATCGACACATCGTGTCGCGGATGAAAGCTAGTAGCAGCACAACGTCCGTTCCCACGG
>NW_026267132.1:368161-370593 GCF_000697945.3 Frankliniella occidentalis | reverse complement strand
CCCCCGCCCAACTCCGCCCCGCTCCGCCGCCCCCTCACCGACCCCGGGCGGGTCAGTGTCGAATGGGCGGCCACACCGCGGCTGACAGCGGCAGGGCACCCATAGGCCCTCGCCCCTGACCGGACCCGAAGTACATCCCGTGCTTGTACTTGTATAGGCGCGGCGAGGCAAGACCGCACGGGCTGACGTTGATCAAAAGACTAGCATCGGGGGTTGTGGTTTGCTTGGGGGCGGGGCGCATGGCTCGGGGGCCACTCGGCCCGTCACTCCCCCGGCACTAATCTAACTTGTTTGGGACGACGGGGTGCTGGTGGTGGTCCATCGGCGACGTGGGGAGGGGGACTACCAAACACCCAAAACACACACCACCACCACCACCACACACTCAAAACGACACATCACTACCAAACCACAAAAGGTCAAAAACTTTGATTGTTGTGTTCAAGTTTGACAAGTTTCAAAAAACTTTTTTTTCCAAAAGTGTGTAAGTTGACTAATTAATGGACGGATAATCTCTGTCCGGATCATTAATCGATGTATGATTTTTATTTGTGAGTTCCCCACTGCGAGCGTTTTTTTTTTTTTTTTTGTACCAAACGCACACCCGTCCACTGGACTGGCCTGCGCTGGGGAGTTGTGGGTTCGCCAACCAGCCCCGGCCGCAAAGCGCCCGCGGCCCGAGCGAGTACGCGGGTACAACGAAAATAAAAGCAAAACGACAGATGAGGTCGTAGAGTCGCGCGGAGTCAGACAATTTTGCTCTTGTTGGTCGACCCACTGCTCCTGAGCAAACGCCATCAGCAGCAGGTCACGGTAAACAAAACGGAGAGCGCAGAAACGGTTCCGAAATGACGAACCCTTTGCTCGCTACTCACTGTACAGTCCTCCGCAACGCGGGCGCGCTTGTCCTCGCGGCCGCACCAGCGGCCCCCTCGGCGCCCGCCCCGGCTCTGCCCGGTAGTGTTCGGCTCGGCTCGGCTCCACTCGGCTCCACGCACGTGTTGCGGTTGACAGCAGTGCTGGCCAGAGCCGACCAGGCGGGGGCGCTAGAACGTCTTCACCAGGTGGCTTCCGTCGGCACACTGTGAGGGCGTGCTCGTCCCGGCGACCGGGTGGGGGGGCCACCCAGCCACGCACCGCCACGCCGCGCCACGCCCGCTGGAACGCCCGCCACGCCCCACCCGGCCCCACCCTACTGACGGGGGCCTGGGGCCTGGCCAGGGCGCCAGGGCGGGCCTGCCTGGCTTGGGCTTCACAGCCGGCTTGTGGCGTAGCCTAGCAACGCCGTGCTCTCTCTCTCTCTCTCTCTCTCTCTCTCTCTCTCTCTCTCTCTCTCTCTCTCTCTCCCTCTCTCTCGCTCAGTCTGGTCCCCTTCTCTTGCTTTCAGTCCCCCTTTTTCCCTCTCTCTCCCGCTTACTGCCCGTGGGGTGGGACGGGACGTCGCCATGGCAACGGCGGCTGGGTCCCCAGCTGGGGCCCACGCGTGTGGGTCCAGGACGTCGGCGGGGCCGCGGCCGCGGAAACAGCGGGACGTACCTGTCGTGGACCACATACCCTCCTCCACTGTAAAAAAATATTTGTTGAAAAACATTTTTTTTTTTGATGACACAGTTTTTTAAAAACAACCCTCTTCAAAACTGTCGACTTCAGTCAATGCAGGCTCGGATAACGCCTGATAGGTAGGCAACATCTTGTCTTCAGTGCATGCGTGTATTGCGGGATGGCCTACCCCGGGTATCACAGGCGCTGAGCTCCCGCAGTTTACCAAAATGGAAATAAGGAAAGAGCTGGCGTAATTTCGGGATGAAGTAGATGTGATGTTGGTAGAGCTAGAGTAAAATGGCGCGCTAAGTTTCTTTTGTTGCGTAGAGGGTCGGCTCGGACCCCGGTATGACCGCAAATCACTTTACGCGGACCATGCGGACCATGTCCCGGCCGGGCTTGGGGTCGCTGCTGCGGAGATGGGGAGGGTGGCAGAAAGGAGCAACCTCGGCCAGGACAGACACAAAACATCTTGTGGGTTCAAACAAGGTCAAACACTGGCCATCAGCCTCCGGGCTACTGGCCGTCAAACGGGACGGGGCGGGGTGTCATCCGCGACATTTAACACCCCTCTCCGGCACTCGCGGGGAAGCGCCCGGCAGCAACACCCACATAACCACCCCAGCAGAGGGCAACGGGGCGGCGTCAAGACATTGCGCAAGGACGAGATATCAATCACCAGAAGCGTTGCGTGGAGACAGATGAAGAGTTGGAAGGGTGCGATTGGGTGTTTTCCACCAGCCAGCAGATGAGCAGCAGCCCAACAGCGCAGATTACCCGCACTTTGGAAATGGGGTTGGGTCGGTCGACCTCCACTTGAAACCACGTACAGATCATCTATTCATGCTGCAATTTTTAAATCAAAAATTATTTAAAAATCGACTCTTTTT
>NW_026267132.1:367194-368111 GCF_000697945.3 Frankliniella occidentalis | reverse complement strand
GGGGTGGAGCGGGGTGGAGCGGGGCGTGGCGGGGCGTGGCGGGGCTGGGCCGCCTAAATGAATGAGCGGGAAGGAGCTCCAGCTCCAGCGCGGCCAGAGGGCAGAGCCAGGCGGCACCGCCCCGGGCGCAGGGAAAGCAAGCCTCGGGACATATCTCGCAGCATGCTGCGTCGCATAATGTACTGGAAATTTACAAGTAAGCCTATGTTTCTTCAAATCGACAGATGATTCACCCCCCCCCCCCCCCCTAAAAAAAGGTGGAAGGCAGAGGAAGTCAATAGGGCTGAAACATCTACTCCAATGAAAACTTCTATCATTCCGTTCATTAGCCTGTGGAACCAGTATGGACATAACATAAGAGGACACTACTTAAAGTTAAGTGTGCAACTGGCGTACACGTGAAAGTGTTCAACACGTTGCAGACTTCAAAGTTTTCAAAATTCTGTTGAACACATTTAAAAGTTGAAATTTATAGTCCAGCACCTGACAGTGTGGACGCAGGAGTTGAACAGTATAGTGTGCCGTGCCATGTGCATTATGTGTACGCCAGTTGCAGTGTTTGCTGTGTATTTAACAACAACTGCAGAGTTGTTGTTAAAAAACACACATGTATTTTCAAGAAACCAAATGCATCTAGGCAAAAGGCATATCCCAATCATTTAATTGTGTTCTTCACCGCAGGTAAAAAGGCCGCGAAAGGGTTTCGGGAAGAGTCAGCGTTCTCCGTCGTCACGTCGTCGCATGTCGACTGCCAGACGTTTCGCCCTGGCCCCGGACGGTCCCGCCCCTCGACTATACGGTTCGAGACGTGTGCCGAGGGGTTTGGTTTGGTCTGGGGGTTTGCCGCCGCCGATTTTCCGATAGCAAAAGCGTGCCCTGCATATTCATCATGAGGTAGGGAGGGGGGTTGTTGGGAG
>NW_026267132.1:362533-364064 GCF_000697945.3 Frankliniella occidentalis | reverse complement strand
CTCTTTTTTTTTTATCTTTTAAAAAGGGATATACTGTATATATAAAAAACGGACGGCCTCGCTTCCTGTGGAGCTCCCGCGCCTCCCAAGTTGAATTGGTGGATGGAAATATTGGTGATCGAACTCCCGGCCCTCGAGGTAGGGGTTCACTCAAGACATCGTAATGATGTCATGTCGCTATACCTCTGGTTCGATTTCCTGAACCACGCATGGAGTGGAGTGGCTCTTCAGACCTGGGGGCCAGGACTCCGGGCTTCGGCCGGCTTGGGCTTAGTCTGATATACATAAAATCGTCATGATACACTGGGAAACTCAATTGTAGTAAAATACTCAGCGTTAACTGATACAGTACTGGTTCGAGTTTTAAGTGAAGGACTCTCTATGTGCGACACTTAAAAATGCCGGGTAGAATCAGAACGTAGGGTGACCGACAAAAAACAATTCTGATACACGTTAAATTAAACACCCGACTGCAGTAGTACACAAATAGTATCGCCAATGTAAGTTCAGTGTACTTTTGCTTGTAACAGAATTTAAAGTCAACCAACAAAATTTTTGAAAATTTAAATCTGAATAGTATCCTGCTAGGTGTACCTGTTCCTTCTCCTCCACACGCATAGCATACATTCCCACTCTTGCCTCAAACTTTGTATTTTCTCGCAACAATAACGATATGATCTCTTGGATAGATGACAGCAAAGGCCGCGTTTGGGCAAAGAATGAGGTCAGCATTTCAAAAGTAGTACCGAGGGCGAGTGTGGGCGGCGCAGGGCGTGGTGGCCGCAGTGAGCAACAGGTAGCAGAGAGGAGCAGGGGCGGGCCCACGGCGCGGGGTGTAATGGCGGAAAATAGACCTGGCGTGGCGCGAGCGTGGCGTACCCCACCTGGTTATGAATGCAGGCACAATGTCGCACGAGTGCACGTGACAGGACAAATTCGCATACTGCTAAATATGTGCGCGTCACGTGACATCCCCCACCTTTCCTCGTTACCAAAAGGAACCAATAATTCATACTCTATTCTACTTCCGGTTTCTTCACTTCGCTTCCCTTCACTACCGAGAAATCAGAAATCACCAAC
Source organism: Frankliniella occidentalis (assembly GCF_000697945.3). Lineage (NCBI taxonomy): Eukaryota > Metazoa > Arthropoda > Insecta > Thysanoptera > Thripidae > Frankliniella > Frankliniella occidentalis. The sequence goes on along the minus strand of NW_026267132.1, from coordinate 362,984 downwards.
CTACATCTACACACATCGTGCAAGATTTAGAACAGTATCTCCCGAATACCCGAAAACACCGTTTCGCTGTGGCAACTAACCCTTGCCTCTGACTACTAATTGTAAGATGTCATAGCGAATTTCTTGACTATCACGAAATTAGCTAATATAGTCGCTCTGACAACTAATATTTTTGTTATGTAAAGGAGGCAACCCCCAACCCCTGTCAGCCGGACCTTATAACGCGCCTGGTACACTGACACAAACCGACATCTATCATAGCAAAAGCCTCACTACTTGACTTACTTGACATTTAGTGATCAAAACCAATGACCTAGCTGTCGTGCTGTGATTGCACTGCACATCTCCCCATCTCACTCCTCCTCCCACTCTTATCGCCGCTATTTCTTCCATCGCACCCTTCCCTCTCTCCCTATTTTCCGTTCGTCTACTATCCTCCCCCCCCCCTCCC
>NW_026267132.1:359338-361443 GCF_000697945.3 Frankliniella occidentalis | reverse complement strand
CTCTCTCTCTCTCTCTCTCTCTCTCTCTCTCCGTCCCCTGGGCAATGGGCAGGAATCATCCAGTGAGGCGGGGCTTCTTTCATTAGTACTAAAGAACACACGGCCCTGGGCGGGCAGAGAGCAGCGGGGATTCTGTCGAGTTTTGCTGCGACAGTCCCTCGCGACCACACGACGCACAGCAAACACACGCCGCCGCCCGTTCAGCTCAGCCATGCATTCATTCCGTTTGATCGTGATTCTATCGCTGCCGCTGCTGCCGCTCACCTGGGCGGCGTGCCCCGCCCGGTCCAGCTGCACGTGGCGCAGCGTGGCGCAGCCTGCGACAAACAGCCCCAGTTTATCCCACGCCATGCCAATGGCAGCCGGGGTCGGCGCGGCTAGTGAGCGACGTGACCCGCATCACGTGGTGGTCCACCGTCAAAAATATCCTCATAAATTTAAAATATAGATATTTGTTTGAATTTACCATTTAGAAATTTCTGTTGTAAATTTACGACAGCCAATTCTCGCTCGTCGAAGAGTTTCCAAGTCGATGATGCGTCATGCTTGTAATTTTACAGTTTTAAATCGTAATTTTACGAGATGCTTCATGGAAAATTTTCCCGTGAAACCTAACAACTATTTTGTCGTAGTGTCTGATCTCGGCGCTCTCAGCGGAACTAAACCGTGAACGTTGAATGCTGAATTATCGGGATCATTTCTGATCACTAAATTGCAAGCAATCGTTGTTGATCACTGATCCTCACTGCTTTATCAGGGTCCGTACCATGATAAATCAGCAATCATCACCTTGAACCCCCGGCGCTATTTTGTGTCCTAATAAATGAAGGCCGTCCGCGACGACCCTCACGCCCTTCTCGCAGCCTCCCCATTCCCCCGGCCACAGTCTGCCTTGTGCAGATTCCAACATCATTTTTGCCTCGGCGGAAAAGGCGAATTGCGTACCTTGTAGCGTCAATTCCAGTCCTTTCGAGTTCTCCTAACAGATTCCACCGCTCCGCACGACGGCCGGACGGCCAGGGGAAGGGGACGGGGGGCTCCGAAGGGGTGTAGGGGGAGGAAACAGACCGACACCGGCTGTTGTATTTGAATACAAATACGTTTTGACGTTCACCCGACTCGCCCCCAGGGCTGCACCCCATTCCACCTTTCTCTCCTTTTTTTCCTCCTTTCGCTGCCCTGCGGTGGGATACAGCGATACGGCAGCCCGCACACGAAGATAGTGTACCACAGAGCTGCTAATAATGTTGTTCACATCTATTTAATGGTTAAAAAAATACATTACACGCAGAGCTCTAGCAACCATTGTATTGTTACTTGGGACTGTCATAATTCAGTTACAAAATTAACAATCAAACAGTATCAGAACAATATTTCTTTTTTCACAGCCATTTTAATGTAGCTTAACTACACTTTGGGGCTGTCCCTGAGGTAACTGAATATTTCATTTAAAAGCATCACTCCATAACGACGGCCTACCACACCGTGATAAGTATACCTTTCAACGTAATATACTTCGGTGATAACTTCTGGTTCATGAGGACACTGAATCTAGATTCGTGATAAATTAACCCCAGTTACTGCCATAACTTGTGTTTTGTGTTTCGTTCGATTTTTCCCTATCATCTGGCCACAGCGAAAAAAATTTTTCAACGGACTTTCGTTCCAAGGTCAAATTAACATGGTGAATTCACATGTTTACCATTTCCAGGTAAGCAAGTTAGAAAGGGAACCCAGCAGACGTTCTTACGCGTTCTCATCGAGTATACGGCATGAATATGGTTTTGTGAAAATATTGGGAGATCCGAGATTGTTGTTAGGTGAGTTGGCAGGCAGCCGTTAAGTAAAAACAAAACACACACACACCCAAAAAAAACAAGGACAAGGACAAGAATCCTAGGCGCAGTAAGAGAGGAAAAGACGGCGTGGCAGACAGGGAGCATATTTAAATGCAAATGTGTCCGCCTTGATGCCTGCTTGGAGGCCTCTGCCTCGCGCGCAGACAGAGCGGCAGTGCGAATCAGGGAAAGAGACAACAGAGAGAGTGAGAGAGGAGGGAAGGCGGGAAAGAGGTAGGGGGGAGAGGGAGTGAGGAAGGGAGGGAG
>NW_026267132.1:358656-359033 GCF_000697945.3 Frankliniella occidentalis | reverse complement strand
GGAGGGAGGGAGGGAGGACCAAGGCAGTGAAAAGGGGAGGTTCCGTCCCATGCAAGGGGGCGTGGTGCCAATAATGAGAAGATTGAGTTAGCAGCGACAAGGGTTGCGCCCCATGCACCACTTAGCAGCGACGAGGACACAATGCTTCGCTCAGCCAATAAAGCGCACTAAGACGCGCAGAACAGCGACGCTGCGGTGAGAATAGCGCTCAGCGTCTCTTCCCACGCGTTTCCGTCTGCCGTCTCGCCTCCTCGGCGATATTGTTTATACCTCTCCTCGGGCCGGGCCGAGGGGCGGAGCTGGACCACTCCCTGACTCAGCGAGCGCGAAGGGTCCGGCGGAGCGTGCGATCTCCAGCCATCTCGAGCCCGCAGCCT
>NW_026267132.1:350706-353922 GCF_000697945.3 Frankliniella occidentalis | reverse complement strand
CCCCTCCCCCCTCTCCCTCTCTCTGTCTCTCTTACTCTCCCTTCCTCCCTCGCCATCTCTCTCTCTCTTGCTCTTAGCATATATTAACTGCGTGATATATAGCGGCATGTCAGCATGAGTGGAGGTCAGTAAGAGGTGGACACCGGTGCTGCCCCACCACGGGCGCACAACGCACACGCACACGCACACAGTCTGAGCGCACGCGCTGGTCGAATCTAGATATGAATCGTACGCGAGTTATGACCCTCGTTTACAACCTGTGCATGGGCGTGTCAGGGGCGGGGGCTCACGGCGTCGCATCCTGTGTGCTGCACCCACTGTTACTGAACGAGCAATCAACACGGGCTATAATATCTTTGATAAATTATAGTATTTTTTTGTACTCCCCGACTTTGAAACAATGTGGTAAATATACGACATATTGACATAAGCTTGGGCAGTGGTCGGAACAATGCCCTTCCAATGAAATTGCTTTTATTGCTAGTTTTGGCTTTAAATATTGGCAACAGGCTCGTTCATTTGTATCTAAGGGGTGGCAAAAATTAGTGTGTTCAATGCAATTAGATCATATATGAACGAGTTATGAGGATGCGTCATGGAAACGAAGCGAAACCCACTTTGCGAGTTGGGAAATAACCTACCCCAATCTCTTTGTCAACCGGAACAAGGGTTCACAGGCTGCGTTCACTTCTTCTCCGCGACCACCACCACCACCACCACCACCACCACCACCACCACCACCTTGTGCCCTCCGCGCCCTACAGTTATCCGCGCGCCGAATCGACGCGGTGCCTCCAGCGAGTCTTAATTAATGGAATGCACGGCATAAATTTCGTGAATTTGCGAAATGTGCTCTCGCGTTTGGGGTTCCGTGTTGGCACTGGTGCCTTGTGTTTGAGCTCCTGTTTGCGAACCCCAAACGGACCGCCCCGGCCGGGCTGGGCGCGCGGGGCCTGCGGAGCCTCTGCTGCTGCTCCGCCCCGCCCCGCGGCCCTGAAGCAGCTCCATCATCTGAATTGCAAGCGGGCGAGCAGGCGGGCGCGCGCACCGCGGCCGCGCACCGCTCGCCATCAGCCTTGGCGCGAGTAACGATGCGAGTGATGATAACGTCAACCGCTCCGAGAGGCGCGGCCGATCGACGTGGAATTAAACGCCACCGCACCCTGTTTGGCACACACTCGTCAGCAGCCGTTCAAACGTGCTGAACGTCAGGTGGTACCCTTCGCCGGACCGCTCCGCAAACTCGGACCGGAGGGTACCGAGAAGGGTACCCGCGCGAGCATGGCGGCGCTCGCTTCTCCCCTCTCACGCTCCGCCACTGGTTGGTCCCCTCTCCTCCCACTGCGTCGTATTTGGGTGTCCACGACTCCGTTAACCATAACCCTGCTGTAGCTCTCTCCCATCCCCGCCTCGGCAAGCGCGAGGAAGCAAGAAAAGCACCATTTGAAATAATGACACTGGCTACAGGGGGCTGGGCCGTGTACTAGATAAATAGATAGATAGATAGATAGATAGATAGATAGATAGATAGATAGATAGATAGATAGATAGATAGATAGATAGATAGATAGATAGATAGATAGATAGATAGATAGATAGATAGATAGATAGATAGATAGATAGATAGATAGATAGATAGATAGATAGATAGATAGATAGATAGATAGATAGATAGATAGATAGATGGATAGATTTCAATGCGGCCGGCCACCGCGGAAACGACGGTCACCGTTTAGTTAGTAGGTTTTTTGGCTTTTTCTGGTTTTGTGCAGCAATGCAAGCTTTGGATTATTGAAAACTAGCAGGAAATAGAAGACAAGCCCTGTGTGCTATCGTGCAGCATTTGCACGGATGACGCTCACCTTGATTCGTGCCCACATGGTCTTCTTGCTCAGATTTATCTTCGTCACGCATGTTTTTCTCCGTGATTTTCGCGTTATTCATCGGACTGCAAAAAAACGGGGCGGCTGTGTGTGCAGTTGAGTTTTGATGCGGTCGGTGTCGGTGGGAGTTGGCGGGGTCGAGAGCGCACAACGATACCCCCTGCCTAGCGAGGGAGGGAACGGCAGGGAGTATCGCCGCGCCGTTGGCATGCCACAGGTGGTGAGGACCGTTTGGCGCCAAAACGTTTCAAACGCCCGAAACAATGATAAGGGCCTGGACGGAACACGCAACTGCGCGTGCCCTATTACGGTACTCACACGAAGGAGGGTCGCCGATCTCGCCGCCATCGCTGTCGTCCCCACCGGACATCGGTACCGCCGCCAGCTTGCCGGATGAACCTCACATGAAAAGAAAACAAAACAATAAAAATGCGAGTCCGTCAAAAAAATTCCTATAGAGGAAAGAATCTGCGTCCGCGCACTGTCCAGTTGGCGACTGGCTGGGCCGACGCCGACCCGTTGCGAGTCGCTTCGCTCCCGCACATTCACATTCGTATGCAAACAAACCCAGGACGGCTGATCGTCGCCGATGAACGAAACCACGGATCGCGAGGTCCCGAGCACTTCTTTCGGTTGTCGGAGAAGCGAAGTGAGTAGTCTGAAGTGTCGTTACCTGTCCGCGGCGCCGGGTAGAACAGCGGCCTGCCGGGGCCGGGGTGAAGAAGAGGTTAGGGTCGGCCTTAGGGGTCGGCGGTGTCGCACGGCTGACGCGGCTGGCGACACACTGACACGCCGAGCACGGCCGGACGCACGCGTGCTGCTGGCCGCGGATGCCACGCGGCCCGCGCGGCACTTTGCCACTCCACTCCGCGAACTGACAGAAATAGCAGAGTGCGGACGACGGGGCCGGGAGCGGGGCGGCGCGCGACGTGTGGACCGTACGGCCCGGGAGGGAGGGCGAGAGGGGGAATCGACGGAGTGTTTATGTTGTTGTTGGTCGGGTCGCCGGTGATCGGAGAGCTCGGGATGACGATCAGACACCTGGCACTATTGAGATGGGGCAGTTTCTCGAACACGCAAAGGAGTATTAGTCTCACACTGAGCAATGGCAATGTGTATCTGAATGTGTGTTAGTTGGCAATAGTGGTTTTCATTGGTTGGTACCTCGGAGTGTGTCGGGCATTCCCTTTCATCTACACGTGTATCTTTAGCGTCTGTTCTACTGTCTCTGGCGTCCCGTCACTCTTTTGTCTGGAAGCTATCGTGTGTGATTGTGTCTTGTGCTGTAGTAAACCAGGGGCGTATGGGCGTATTAAGGGGGAGCGGACAGGGG
>NW_026267132.1:349739-350101 GCF_000697945.3 Frankliniella occidentalis | reverse complement strand
CCCCCCCTCCGCCGCCCGCTAGCCATAGCTCTGCTGCCGTCCATGACGTCCATCACCGCAAACTCGTCCGTCAGACGCACGCCAGACGCACGGGGCTCGGGGGGCTCTGGCTCTCGTCTGGACATCGGCCCAAGAGTGTCCGATATGTGCTCGGGAATAAGTGGACGCCTGCCCGGCTGCTCGCGCCTGCTCAAGTCGGCTCCAACCACGTCTACACTGCAAGGCCTTTCTTTCAAATATAACACTAACACTATTATGTACTTCAATAATCACGGAAAAAAAAGATTCGCTGAGTCAGCTAATATATTGACTGGTATCTGGACAGACAAGCACATAAACTTCTGTAACCACTATATTGTCTA
>NW_026267132.1:343633-346704 GCF_000697945.3 Frankliniella occidentalis | reverse complement strand
CCCCCCCACAGCCGCTGCACCCACCTCCACATCAGCACACGCTCCACACCCAGGTGCCGTAGCTACACGCTTCATGGAGAGGCGGTCCAATGGTTACACAATCACCCCCTCCCCAAACCCCTACCACACACCCTATAACAAAAACGTTGCCTCTGAATCGCTGTGAATTGTTCCGCCAAAAGATTCGCCCCGGCGATTGAAAACAATTGGTGGAAATAATTGGCCCCCTTGCTTGTCACCCGACCCATCAGATATCGGGGAGGGAAATAAATAAAAATAAAAATGCGGATGCCAATAATTGTTTTGGCAGTTACTCACCGAGCTGGTCATGCCAGGGAAGTGCAGTGCGACGGGCTCATCGGGCCACGATTTGGAAACGTAAAAGTGGAAGTCCCACACTCGGTCATTCAGAAACGTCTTCAGCGCCTGATGGAACTGTAACAGAACAGAAAGGAAAGTGACGAGACTGTTATTCGAGCCATTAGATCCCTCGCTCTGCGCGGCCGCAGCCCCTCCACACGGACTAGAGCCCCTCGGCAGTTTGGCCGCAGCGCCGCACAAACTAACGCCGTGACCAGGCCGAGCAACAAATGGAAGTCGCCTTAGCGGTCAAGTGCTTTCAGATTGCTTTAGCTGTTTTCTCTGTCTCCTCCCCACCCTCACCAACCCTCTCTGTCAGTCCATCTCTCTACGCTCTCCCTGACCCTTCCTACCTTTCTCCCTCTCTCTCTCTCCTCTCGACGACCACGCACACCACTCTCTTATTCACCGCACTCAGTGCCAGGGCCAAGGATGTAGCCGTCGCTGCTTCAAGACGACTTAACTTTGTGTTCAGCACGGCGCGCGTGTTGTCACAGTCGCACTCACGGGACACTCGGGGGATAGGGAATGCGGGTCAAGAGGGAAAGGGAGAGAGAGGGAGAGAGAGTGACGGCCCTGCAGAGGGGCGCCGCCTGGACGTGCTCGCGTTCACAACGACAGGGCTGAACCGTCCCCGGGTGGAGCGGGGCGGGGTGGGGAGGGGCGGCCGTGTTCCAGGACACAGCGCTAATCCACTCGTTGGTCCTGCATTATCGGCCTTTAACTCCTGCAGCAGAAAAAGGCCGACACAGCTGGAGCTCTTGAAAGCCGTCGCCAGGGACTTTTCAACATAAGGAGACGAATTATTTTGGTGACGCTCGTGACAAAAATGTACATATTCACACAAAACAAATTTCCTTGTGCATGAAAAATTATTCTTTAAAAATAGGACTAGAAAATTGTTGTTGCGGACCAAGAATAATTTTTGTTGCATCAATAAAAATATGTGAAGCAAGAAAGTTTTCCTGAATCAAAAACCAAAAAATTTCTTGATTGAAGCAACATTGTTGTTAAAAGAATGCATATTTACATCATGAAAAAAATTATTGTTGGCCCAAAGCAGAAAAAAATTCAACGAAGGTTTTTTTTTTCATCGATGGAAAACTTTTTTGTCGGTGTTCGTCTTCGAACTGTGTCCTTCGCCCGCTCGCCTCTCTCTGACGCGCGCCTTTGAATGGCGATGTGCCGGATCCAGGGCGGAGCAGGGCGGCGATGCGTCCCGAACGACAAGCGATCATCCGCCAGAGCAGAAGAAAATAATTAGGGGGAAATCGTGGGAGCCATCAGAGCGTGGATCCGACGCGACGGCTGGTCGCCGAGGGAGCAAGGGTGGGCGGAGAGCGAGCAGAAAAGACGTCGTTTCTCTTCTACTGGTTATAAATCACGGGTTGATGTCAGAACCTCATAGATATATAAGAAAACCACCGCCGCCGGAGAGAGGGTTCCCCGGGCGACGCACAGCGTATACGAGTGCGGCAGCGGTAACTCCGCCCCCTAGTCTCAGGCTCTCCGTCTGTCTAGTCCATCTGGTCTGTCTGTCTGTCTGTCTGTCTGTCTGTCTGTCTGTCTGTCTGTCTGTCTGTCTGTCTGTCTGTCTGTCTGTCCCTTTCACTCCCCTCTCTTTTTCTGCGGCCTCCGCCTCTTTCCTCTCCTACCTCCCATCCCAGGAGGCCAAACAGCAGCCCAAAAAGTAGCAGTAACGTTTTCCAAGAAACTGCTGCGGAGATAATTTGATTCCTCCAGCTCGACAGAACCCCTCGCCTCCGGCACTGCTCCCTCCTCCCCGCCCTCGTGACGTCACCACAACGATGACGTCACAAGCGTGCCGTAACTGGACGCGTCCCTGCCGCCCCCCGCCCCCACCGCGCAGTGCTCAGGCCGGAACGTTAGAGGTCACAAGTTCGAGTGTGCAAGTTGCTTTTTAAAAAACAAAAATAATAAGTTCGCCCCTTTAGTCCCGCCTCCGGTCAGCCGGCGTTGTGCTTTTATTGCCTCGCATTTGATGGTAATCAGCCCTTCTCATTGCCTCCAAGGCCGCCGCGGCGCCGGGCCCCACCGGGGGTTGTGGGGGCCACCGGGGGGCGGGCAGCCGTCCGTCTCGCTCGCACCAACGGCCGCCTCCGGGGGCGGGCAGCGCGCCCCAGCCGCTCGCAAGAATGCGCGGCGCGGCAAAGGAAAAGAAGGAGAACAAGTGGTAGGAGGGCGGCCACCGAGAAGTAGGGGGCGGGGTGGGGCCGGGCGGCGGAGCAGGGGAAGCGGGCATGGAGGGCCGGGCCGCCTGCAATCGTGTTGGAGTCGATCAGCCGCCCTGGCCACGGGTCCCCGGGCCTCGCACGCCACGGTCCAACCCCGACCCCTGCGTCCACCGCCGCCCGAGAAGAGCTCTCTCTGTCTCTGTCTCTGTCTCTGTCTCTGTCTCTGTCTCTGTCTCTGTCTCTGTCTCTGTCTCTGTCTCTGTCTCGGTCTCTGTCTCTGTCTGTCTCTCTCTCTCTCAAAGGTGCCTCGGCGCACCTGCAGGCGAGCGCGCAGCCATTCATCAACCCAAAGCCGGCGCTATCTCGCTCTGTCGCCCCCACCCCTAAATGTATATACATCTCACTCGCTTTCACCGACACACACACGCACTGCTTTCCTTTACCTTCCCTGCAATATACCGCCCCTTTTTTGTCAGAGCTGCGAGCCTTGGCACGGATCTCGTTATTTCTCCCCCC
>NW_026267132.1:340932-343517 GCF_000697945.3 Frankliniella occidentalis | reverse complement strand
TCTCTCTCTCTCTCTCTCTCTCTCTCTCTCTCTCTCTCTCTCTCTATGCTCCTCTCTCTCCCTCTCTCGCTTCCGCACCCCGAGTGATTCATCATACTCGACGTCTTCCGTCTCTGTCCCTCGCATCGAGCAGCGGCAGCTGTCGGGCCGCCTCGGCAACAAAATAGGAGACACCTGTGGTGTCACATGACAAACACGGCGGGCAGGGCTAGCCCTAACCGGTGAAGGTATAGGGAAAGAGCGGGGGGCGGGCTGGGGCCGATAGGTTGGGGCGGAGGAGGGGCGGCGGCTCTAACCCGTGGAGGGAAGGACCGGGACAGGCAAACGTCTCGCCCTTGGCTAATAGCGGCGTTACCGTAGAGCCTTCAGGTGTCTGCGCTGGGCCTGGAATGACGCTGGGGGCGGGGGTGGGGCGGTATGCGCCAACATCGTCCTTGGCTCCTGATGATTGGCCTGCGTCCAAAACGCCCGCCGTGTAGTTCTACGAGGAGTTATTATAACGAACAGAGAGAGAGAGAGAGAGAGAGAGAGATAGCAGCTGCTGGAGGGAGTTCGCCTTTGCGCGCGTTGGGGGACTCGCCCGCGGCCTTCGCTTTGGTTCGGCCGTCATATTTTGTCTCATGCGACGAAATTCTCTCCCGTTTTCATTCTTTACGCGACGGGCGAAACGCACCAATGTTCTTTTTTTATGTTTTGTTGAGGGGGGGGGGGCAAAGAGAGCTAGGAGAAGTATGAGGAGTGAGCGCCCCTCTCCGGACCTCGGCGGCGTGCCGTGCCGTTCCGCGCGGCCCGACATCCCAAGGCCAAAAAGATTTCCCCCCCGACGAGTCGTACAAATCTCGTAAACCGGATCGAACACACAGCACTCCAGCGCCGCTTTGCACGGGAGGAGATGTCACGGAGCCGCAGTCACTCTCTTTCACCCTCGCGCGAGCGAGGCAGGCGCATCCAGCAGAGCAGGTGTGGTAAAAAGAGCGTCGTACACAGGAGGGCCTCGAAGAATGCGCCTTACAGTTTGGTGCCAGAACCAGCGTGATTTACCCCGCAAGCAAAGTGACCGCGGGGCGCGCAGGGGCAGGCGCGCCGCTGACGGGCTCGGGCTCGGAGGCGGCCACCTACCCATAACCATGTAAATATAAACAGGAGGGCCCGACTTTAAGCAACCCCCTGCCCCGCCTCTGCTACCCTTCGCTCGATATCTCCCTCTCCCACGCACGTTCAAGCATTCTCTATCTCCCTCTTTCACACACACACACACACACACATACACACATACACACATACACACACACTTTACTGTGCGTCTGATCCACCTTACACATAGAGGAGGATGCTTATGGTGTGACAGGTAAACGTGCTAATAAATTGTTCGCTGTTTCATACGTTGCTTTTCAAAAAAAAATCCGTAGTAGATCCTAGTTCTTTTCAGTAGCGAAATTTGTTTGCTACTCATGTCTCAGCAAACATTATGCTGCTAAAATATATTTTTGCTGCTGAGACAGTCGTTTGTGCAGCTGAGCAGGACTCCGTAACTTATCATCGTAACACGAATAACACAATTACAGGTCAAATTAAGATAAAGTTAACGATTTTAAAATATGTCCAATAATTCTACATACTGTGGAAAAATGTTGGACGCGTTGAATAACTAACTTATTTCCAAATGACTACGGTAAAAGTTACAAGCTATGACCTTAACTCCTATACAATAGCGTTAAAGGCAGTTAGGCCTAATAAGTTGCGGTGCACGGCAGCCGAGGCAAAACATTGTTGGAACAGCAAAAAGGTTTTTTTTTTAGGGAAAGGTGGCGGCAGCTCTAGGATATGGCGAGTGCTGCCAGCAGTAGTCTGTCTATGGATGCTAGTAGAGAGAGCCTAGAGCACGGAGAGCAAGAAGTGGTTAAAGAAGTACCCGCGGCCCTCGCCCCGTCCGGAGGCGGGGATAGGGTAGGTCCCGTGGGCACGGCGCGGGGAGCCGCTCGCCGGCCTCCAGCCAGCCACAGTTAGTCGGAAACTTTCCGCACCGTTCAGCTGCAGAGGGGTCGCCTCGCCGGTGAGGGTGAGAGTTGCAGGAGCGGTGCTGCCCCCGCGCCGCCCCCGCGCCGCCCCCGCTGCCAGGCCTGGCCGGACCGAGCCGCATCCGAGGGGCAGAAACTCATTTGGGCGGGCGCGGAGCCGCGGCGGGGGCTCAGCTGGAGGCGGTGTCTGCTGTACTCACCTTGAGGGCGGCGGGCAGGTGGCCCGACAAAAACTCGAGAATTTCTGGAAGCTCGGCCTCTTGAACAAGTCTGAAGTTTTTCCCCTCGGGAACCAATTCCATCGCTGTGGACAAACAAACAAACTAAGGTGAGAGAGGTGGGGTAGGGCAGGGCAGCACACCCTGTGTCGGCTGTTTTGCATTTCCAAGCCATCGCCATTGACTTCACGCCTGGTATCGTGCGCTCGCGGGGGGTAAGAAAACAGCCGCCACAAATAAACACAGCGTACACACCACTTTAAACTGTCCGCGGTAATGCCTGTAGCCGCGGTGGTTGCCACGACCCCCGGTATCTCAGTTACACCCTTTGCGTCTTGCCCCCCCCCCC
>NW_026267132.1:331148-334304 GCF_000697945.3 Frankliniella occidentalis | reverse complement strand
CACCCCACAAGACCTTTTCTAATTGAGGCATTGGAGGGCGCATTGCCGCATCCAACGCGTCAAAAATATGTCACCTTGTTTGAACATTTCTATGGCCATTGCCGCATAGACAATTTGGGCTACCTCTGGGCAAAAAGAAATCTGGAAGAAATGTAACCGGATGTCCAGGTTAAGACGTGCCAGTACGTTGGGTTGCCTATACACTGGCTGCAGGGGCTGCAGGCGCGGGGCGGGGCGGATGGTGGAGAAGTGGCACTCCCCCACCACCCGCCCGCGCCTGCAGCCCCTGCTCCGGTACAAGCATCACGGCGATGGGCGTCCACATTGATGGTTGTCGCATTTATTCCAGATTTCTTCTCATCCAGAGGTAGCCCAATCGTATATCGGATGCACATGAATGTGCATGCGCGAGTCTCAGACCTGGTCGCTGGGCGAGCCCTCCCTCTCCAAGGTGTTTGCGACGGAGGCGGCGAGCCGGAGGGCCTCATCGGCCATGTGCTTCCTCCTGGTCAGGATCAGGAAGGACGCCGTCCCCGAATAAGCGCCGATCATGAATCTGAGGGGGACTCGCGTCGCGTTCCTACTCTCGGCCAGGACAATGTCCACGAAGTTGAAGACCAAGGACAGCAAGCTGGTAAACACGTTTATCTGCAAGGACAGAGACGCGCGGGCTCAACGTTCGCTAAGGCTAAAGGGCTCCTCAGCAGGGAAACGACCGTCAAAACGACAACGTTTCGATATCTCCTCGACTTTGACGACGCCAGTGGCGCCAGCTCAGTTGACTAACCCAATGCTCTCGTAAGAAGCGGACGCACCGCAGCGTCAGTCCGTGACGCTCTGTGGCGGACAGGTGGTGGCGCCAGTTCTGGAGGTGCTCGGCCAACCCGCCCGGCGCGCTCTCCATGCCCGCCATGAGCGGCCGGGGAAGTCCCGGGCCCAAGTCGAGTCGATCCAGCGACGAGACCAACTTATCGCTCCCTCGCAGATAACTCTGCGGTGAAGTCCGGCCACAGAGTTGCATATCGAGTAGGAAGGAGGCGGCAGTTCCACCGAAAGACCCGCCTACCGTCACTGTCGGGGACTGCGACGGAGGCAGTCATCAGAACAGGGGTGTTTCACGACTAGGTGACGAGGGTAGAGCGAGTGAACACTCCTTGCGGCAGCGCTCAATGCAGACAACAGGCCCACTCCAAGCAAGGCCACCTCTGTTGTGACCAAAGACGCGAATCGTGTTCCAGGCACAGCGCACCGGCTCCGCCGGGCTCCACCCACCATCACGCAAAGCGCACTAATAATTGAAGGGTGAATAATACAGCATTCATACGGAGCAGGCATTCGAGAGAGAAAGCTGCGTCCCGACGGGGGACCGGGACGAGGTAAGGCGGTATTTCGGTTGGGAATCCATTTGTGCACAAAGTCAGTGTTAACAACTACAAATTCAATCACAAGTTAACAATTTATTTTTGAAAATACCATAGGCATGCTTTGTAAATGTGCAGGACACATTTTTACAATATAGAAAATAAAAATATCTTTACTTCCCTAAGGCAATAACATTTTAAATAGATGCCTTATAGTTACATTCTCTTATTACGAATACTTCATGTTCCTTTTATCTACAAAGGAAGACATTATTGTAATCTTAATCTTAGTTACTCCTAAATTGGTCACGCATTGCTAAAGATTTTTTTTTTATATAGATTGAGCAAAGCAGTCAACAAACATAACAGTATATTAAAATTGAAAAAAAATCTTTTCATGACTGTACACAAAAAATAACAAAGACACTTGCTTGAAGGGAATGTAATGTCAAATTACTTTCTGAAAAATCCACTGATAGGTGGGGGTCCTGCAACTCTGCTGTCAGATGGAGGTGCAGTCGGGTCCATACCAATCACCTGCTGGGAGGCACCATGGTTATGAGAGGGAAATAGCGGGCTAGGTTCAAGAAGGGCAGGCTCCGAAGATGAAATGGCTTGAGAGTAGACACTCAAAGAGTCAGAAGTGGATGAAGATGAAGGAATACCGATAGGGGGATTGATGTGTTGCTGTGGAACCTGATTGTCAACATTTATCCCTGCTGACCTGTACATTTCCTTTAACATCAACAACATAGTGTCTTCTGATTTCCAATAACAAACATGACTACCAATGGCAAAGAGATACTCATTGAAACTTTCTAAAGGTGCTTCTTGAAGAACATAATCAATTCGTCGTCCCCCATTTAACTTGCCAACAACAATATTTAAGTTTGCTTCCAGTTCACTTGCATTACTTGATTCATGAAGGCTTTCTTGCTTCATTTGGTCCTCTAAAACCTGTAAATAAAAGAAAATTATTTACGTAGCTCAGGAATTTTTTTTTTATGTAAGAAAAATGTGGTGAAAGATAAACATTTACCTGGTTCATTTCTTCAGAGAGACTTTCATGACTACGATGGAACATGGCAAGCTGATAAACTGAGTTCCATGTATTCCTCACTGAATCAAGAACTTTCTGTTTAATGTCAGCTCCCATTCTAGCCACAGTTTCTTTAAGTTCTGAAAGCAAAAACAGTTAACAAACTTGTTAGAAGGTCAAAGAGTAAAAAGGTATTCTGTTTACAAAGATTCAGTAACATCATCTTACCAAGGTGCATTCTCTTGCGTCCTTTATGGTGAGGTATAAGTACAGGTGGAATCTTTTCCATATCTGACCTGATCAGTGTCTCAATTCTGTAGGCCACCAAGTCATATGGATGGAAAATGTTGAAAAATGCAGGACATGTGGGTAGTTGAAAATCCTCACCAAGTTTGTCAATTCCCCTAACTGTCACAAAGACACCAATAGGAGATCCAAGTGCAAAAAAGTTCTCAGGCTTGAACTGGAGCTGCGGGTATGAAATAAAAGGTTGCCCAGTGCCAGCTGGACCCATCATTACATAGCTAATTTTGTGACTGAGCTTTCTTTTAAGAGGACTGGGTGGAGCAATCGCCTCCTAGAAGAAAAATAAAAGGTTAAGCATAAGCCTTGAAGATTGTTTTTTTTTTTTTTTTAATTTACAGAGTAGATATAATTTTACAAAATTACCTTTTCTGAACTTTCAGGTTTATCAACACTTTCCTCACTAATTATTGGAGGAGTTGAAGGAGAATTTGCAGGAGTCGTAGGGGACGG
>NW_026267132.1:327699-331098 GCF_000697945.3 Frankliniella occidentalis | reverse complement strand
GGGGGGGGGCTGCGCGACCACCTGACTTGTCGAATAATGAAGTGTGATTGCCAATTTATTTAATAGGGTCCGAATAGGGTCCCAACAACGCCCACACCACCAGCCCACACCAAGGGGCGCGCTTAAACAGTGAGATACCAAACCCTGTATTAGGGGATCTATGTAAAAAGTTTCTGATTTTTACCCTCTCATTTTTATAAATAGGATAAAAATCAGACCAAATTTACATAGATAATCGACAAAAGAAAACAATAAAACAGACACTGCGTTGTTTCAAATGGTAAACACTGGTAAAACAAGGGTTTCATGTTCCACGTCAATTGGTGTTTAAGTTAAGAAGTGTGCATTTTCTCAACACGTTGTATGGTGTCTAACTAGGTTAAACGTCCATCGGCATTTAACCTTTTAACACTTTTGAAAAGTAGCAAACTGCACACCATATGGTTCCTATCAAAATCATAACTTGCACACGTTGGTGTTTAAATTACGCACACTTGTTTTACCAGTGAACATGTCGCTTCGTCTGCCATCGGCCCGCTTTGTAGTGCTTCAGCGACAGCCGCGCCCTGCTGCCGTCCGCAATATTATTCGGGACACCTCATTGTCGGGGAGGGGAGTTATGTAGTGCTTTGTGAGGGGGCCTTGTGCCGGGCGCTGCCGGAGCGGTGTGCGAGCGGGCGGCAAAGTCCTGTCTGCCTGGTGACCTTTCACCGGCAGACACCTGGCACGTCCAACCCACCTGCTTTCCCTATCTCTCTGCTCCCCTTCCCCTCTCTCGACCCCCCCCCTCCCTCTGCTCCCTGCTCCAGCGGCTCCGGCGGGCGCGGAAAATGTGTCGCAACGTGTCGCGCTGCAGCTAAGTGGTAGATTAGGTTCCCGCGCGGCATGAGCGCCGGCAAACACAGCAGCCGTATCTCTCCACCCGTGTCTCTCTCCCTCTCGCACTCTCTCCCTCTCGCTCTCTCTCTCTCTTTCCCTCTCGATCTCTCTCCTTCTCTCCCTTTCTCTCTCGTCCTTCCACCAATTCCCCACCCCACCCCCACCTCCCCTCTCTTTCTCGCCCTGACATCAAAAAACAAGGGACGATGAGATCTCCTAATTTATTCTCTTTCCCCGCTCGGCGACTTGTTTGTAAACTACCCCCCATCCCTTTTCATACCGCCTCGCCAGAAGACAAAAGCCACTGTCGCGGTCTTACAGGTGTGACACTTGACGGTTCGTATTGAATTCCCTCCCGCTACGCTTCAACACCGTCCAATCCCAAAGCAAACCCCCTCATGAGCCAACCTAATCACCATCATACGCCTCTACCCCCTCCTCCTCCCGGTCTCCCCCCTCTCACCCCCAACCTCACCTTAACCTTCCCCTCCCCCTCACCCCCAATCGATATATTCCTGGAGGATGGGGTGGTCCCGCCGGCTGCTGCGGGGGTGAGGGGCAGCAAATGCTGCTGGAGGGGAGGTGGACGGGTATATGGCGTTTTGGGGCTGCACAGCGCGCCAGGGGGTAGGGAGCAGGAGGGGGGGGGGGTGAGAGGGCAATCCGCGACCCAGGACTGGGCCGGATGGAGGCACGCTGGGCGCGCATCCGAGAGCCGTGACCACGGGGCACCGGGTAGGGGGAGGAGGAGGAGGAAGGAAAGGGTGTTTCGAGCTGGAAGTACAGGCTCTATCCATTACGACACAATTTCGGCGCCAAGCCCTGTCCTGTCCCTGTCCGCAAAACAAGGGTAAGACAGACGACCACTGGGGCGATCCACATTGGGGATAAGCCGAATCCTCTCAACACTATTTCCCCTCCTACTGTCAGCTCAAATTCCACCCCTCTTTTCAACCCCACTCCTTTTGAGTAAACTTTGCCCCCACGTGTATGGCACGACGTCTTGAGGTCGAATGACGTATGGGTGATGAATGAGTGGGCATTGGACATCCCTCCTCATTCTCTACCACCACACGCCTGGACACGTGGGGAGGTGGGGAATGAGTGGGGGTACCAGTGTTCGGACCGTGGTCGGCACGTGTTCGGCACGTGCCCGGCAAGTGTCCGGCACGTGCTCGGCACGAATCCGGCACGTGTTCGGCACGTGTTCGGCAAGTGCCTGGCGCATGTTCGGCGCTTGGTCGGCACGTGGATTACACGTGGTGTCACCACCCCCGTTCGTTCACGCTGTCCCCGGCGACCCCAGACCTTCCTCGAGCGCCCCCCTTGCTGACCCCTTTCTGCAAGACAAACTGATGTTGCTCAATAATTCACAGCTATGTGTGGAGAGTGAGGGAGAGAAAGGAAAGGCCGGGGTGGAGGAACAGAGAGAGAGACGAAGAGAGAGGGAGAGAGAATGAGAGAGATGCCTGAGAGTACACAGGGAGTTAGGCCGGGCAAAAACGGGGGGAGGGGGGCAGACAAAGAGAGATGGAGAAAGGGGACAGAAGCAAGAGAAAGGGCGCAGGGGCAGGGCTGCCACATCAACCGGCTTATCCCGAGCAGCTCGAGGACAATCCGCTGGCATTGTACCGTGTAACCAAGCTCCTGATACCCGTGTTTCGGTGAGACGAGGGGCGAATAAAAGCACTTGAACGCGCTCAGCTCGTGATCAGAGACAGCTTTAGACAACAACAGTGAAAAAGTACTGTGCTACATGGATTTAATTTAATTTATTGTTGAGTGGTTCGGGGGTCACATAGTTTGATCCTTTCCTTTGCCCCAGATAAACACTAACACATCCAGCCTAACTGACTCTGCAACTCCTCATGCATAAAAACAATCTGCTACGAGTAATCTGAGTTAATCGATTACTTTGCAATTGTGCTAACCTCTCCGGACGGGGCGGCGGCAATGTGGACACCGGCACGCGGGTTCCCGCGACAGACGTGGCAACACTGCTCGGCTGCCGTAAGGTTGCCGGCCCTGTTCGCGGAGCCGGGGTGTTCAAAAACTGCGACCGGACGTTGAAGACGTCTCTGAATGACGGAGTGGCGAGACTGGGTCACTCCTGGCGCGAGTCACTCCTGGAGTCACTCCCGGAGTCACGCGCGGGGACGGCGGTGGCGGCGGCGGGGGGAGAGCCGGCCGTCAACAAGCAGCTGGAGGTTGGGGGCGCCCTCTTCTTCACGCCTGGAGTCGCTCCGGTGGCTCCTGGAGGTGCTCGGGGAGCTCCTGGGGTTGGTGCGGAGGCGCCTACGGGCGTTGGAGACTCCTGGAGGGGCCTGGAGACTCCTAAAGGGGCCTGGAGGGGCCTGGAGGGGGCGGGGCGCGCCCCGACAGCCGCGCTAGTCACGCCCGGTAGCTCTCGTCACGCGCGAAGCGTCTGTCCTCTGAGCCCGGCACAGCGGCACTGACCGAACGGCGCGGCGCGAGGAGGGTGGCGCCGGGGGTGGCGCCGGGGGGTGGCGCCGGGCGGGG
>NW_026267132.1:322624-327649 GCF_000697945.3 Frankliniella occidentalis | reverse complement strand
AGTTGGTGGTGGCTATCATGTCTTCGATAGCCGTCATTCGAGTCATGCGATCGGAAATCCGTGAGCTCTGTAGGTAAGGGCCCATTCTGAAGGATTCAGATGTTATGTCACTCATGTACCACTTAAGAAAAGGCCCATCCCAGCAGGTTGCCAGAGGTCCCCACAGGAAGTGGGTGTTGCGCTAGTCCGGAAAATACGAAGACGCACATTGAAAAGCCGCGGGGGAAGATCATCCTAAAGTGGCACAATTTATAAGTTGTTTTTTTTCCCTCTTGGCGACAGCGCCTGTGAATGTGCAGGTAGGCAACCGTTTGTCAGAGATGCGGCGGTGCGCGCGCGTTGCCTACGTCACAGGCGCTCGCACCACATGGAGCGGAGCACAGCCCGTACAGAGCGATCAGTTGTTCCGCAAAAAGTGTCGTTATAAGAACGCCAGTGTGGAGCGAGGCGGGACGCGAGGCAAAGGCTTCCGGCCCGTGAAGTGATTCCGGAGATAAGATATCACCGCCATAGACTGGCGGTACCGAGAAGGTTTGGTTTGAAATAGTCCAACAAAGCGCGTCGCTCCCACTCCTCAAAAAAGGGGCACGGTGCATCGACGAGCTTATCGACTCCATGCGTGTGTGTGCTCGGTCCTTATCCTTGTGTGTTTGACCCGCGCCGCGTGCATATTGCGTGTGCTCAGAGCGTTCAAGGTTGGCATTCCGACAAAGGTACTGAGCACCGCCCGTCCCCTCCCACCTGCAGGTGTGTCCGAGCCGCAGCTGCTCCCCAACTGGACCGAGCTGCAGAAGGCCGTGGCCGCCGTGGCTCTGTCTCCGCAGACGCAAGCGGAGGGGCGCGGGAACGGACCGGGGCCCCTTGACGCGGTGCTCGGCGTGGCCGGCGTCGCCCCTCGAGGAACGAGGATCATCCTGGTCACAGAGGACGGCGCCAAGGGGGCCGACGGCGAGGCAGGCGCAGTGGCCGACGTGGCGCGAGCGCTCAAGTCGAGCGGTATTGAGGTGAGTCCTGTACATGTGTGCACGGTTGGAGGTGCACATGGAAGGGACATTCAATGACGCCCACCTCCTGCCGCAGCTGGACGCGTGGACCCTCGGCAGCTGCAACGAGTACCAGGCGCTAACCAACGTGTCCCGCGCCACGGGCGGCTCGCTGGGGTGCGGGGACCTCGTCGAGAAGACGGCGGCCGCCCAGCTCCGCGAGGAGGCCGTCAGGGAGGTCACGCTGGCGGTGCGCCGAGACCTGGCGGGGCCCCTGGAGGTGCAGGTGGACAGCAGCGTGCAGGCGCTGCAGGTGCGGGTGCGCGGACAACCAGGCTCCCGCGCCACGCTGCGGTCGCCATCGGGTGAGTGAAGCGGGTGAACCGAACCCCCGGGGTGAGTGAAGCGCGTGAACCCGAGGGTGAGTGTGGGTGAAGCTGGTGAACCCGATGGTGAGTGTGGGTGAAGCGAGTGAACCCGAGGGTGAGTGTGGGTGAAGCGGGTGAACCCGATGGTGAGTGTGGGTGAAGCGGGTGAACCCGAGGGTGAGTGTGGGTTGGGTGAAGCGGGTGAATCCGCGGGTGAGTGTGAGTGAAGCGGGTGAACCCGAGGGTGAGTGTGGGTGAAGCTGGGTGAACCCGCGGGGTAACCCCCGCAGAAGCCCCGCGGCCGCCCGCGCCCCGCTAGCCCGCCCGCCACGGTCTGGCTGGCCTCCTCGACCTTGCCCGCCACGCCACCCGCCGCACCCCGCCTTGCGAGTCGCGGAGCTAAATCTGTCTCCGTCCCGCCAGCCTCTCCCCGCCTCCTTGTCTATAACTGCAGCTCGCGGGAACAGCGGGGCGAAAGGCTGGCGTCCATCTCGCTAAATACAATAGTGCGGGGTGGGGCGGGGCGGCCGGTGCACTGTACTCACTCCCCAAGGTGCTCCGCGTTGTGCAAAAGGATCGCGGCCGGGATCCAAAGAAGCCTCGCGAGAGTACAGTGCACACCACGTTTTGGGGGGAACTAAATTAGTCTTTTCTTTATCTCTTGATTAATGCCGAATGGACGGTCATATTTATAACAGTGAACTAGACGTAACCAGGTGTGCGCGTGCCGCGAAAATACGTCCGTCTCAACAGAGCAGTTTGTCTGAGTTCAAGTTGAGTTCCGTGGATGACACTTCGTGTCATCTTCTCGAGCCCATATCCGTCGCGGTCGGGCGGCGCGGCCGTGGAGTCAGATAATACGGTCCATGCGTGTGGTTTTTTTTCGCCCCTCCCAGCGGCGGTCCCTTCTTGGGACCCGGCAACGACAACGACGGCCCGGACCCGGCCAGACTCCAACGCGATGTGGCGATGGAGGCGAGCAGGGTCCTTTACTAACAATAAACGCAAGCGTACACCGGCTGTCTCTGTTTTTCGTGATTTTTTTCTGTTTGTGTAACTGGGTTTTTATCTAATTTTCATTATTTTTTTCTGATTTGTCCCTGGAGGGGGAAAGGGGGGGGGGTCACCGATTTTTACTGAGTGCAGTACTCCTTTGGTGGAAACAGCGAGCCACACATTCTAACGTACACTTCGCGCCAACGCAGGCGGCACCTGGACGACGGCGGCGGCGAGCGACGGCGGCAGCGTGCTGTCACTCGACCGGCGGCAGCTCGACGCGCGCGACGCGGGCGCGGGGCGGTGGACGGTCGACGCTGGCGCCGGCCCGGCCGACGTCGAGGTGCGAGCGCTCAGCGGCCTGGACGTGACGGCCTACTTGGAGGTGGCTCCAGATGAGGCGCTCGTCACCCCTCGAGCACGGCGCCGACAAACAGGTGAGATGAGACAGTCATCCCACCGATACCAAAGGGTAACCCTCAAGGGGTAACCCTCAAAGGGTAACCCCAAGGGGTAACCCCAAGGGGTAACCCTTTACAGGTAATCCGTTGTACGCGAGAGTCGCTTCCCCTCAATACCGCGTCGGCCGGTCGGCGCCGGGTCGGGCCGCAACGCCGCAGCGGCCTTCACCCCCACCTCGCACAACATCTAGTTGCGTCCGCGATAGGGCGCCGAGCGGGGGGTTTACACTTACGCTGCACAGCGCGAGATTGGGTTGAAAAATATACACAATCACACGATAACACGTAAGCGCCGCACCATCGGCTCCCATAACTGGTAAACACTGCTCAATTATACATACAGTACATGCGCCTAACCGCACCCTGCCATTCCTCGTTTGCCGCGCACACCTCCTTCCCTTGAGAGCCGTCTCGCCCTAACATATCAGGAAGGGAAATTTTCAATTGGCCTTCAACGTCATTGTGCATCAGTCCTATAGAGCAACAGTCTCCCCGCACACGATAGTCCTGCCTTCACCGTTTCCCTTTCTCGCCGCACTATGCTTTTCGACCACTCTCGATCGTTTCGCATGCACGCAAACGGCATAAACCTGACGCTACGACAAAGTTCGTTTCCGACCAAACTTACGCGCAAATTCCCCCCGAGTGGAAGCCCCGCGCCGTGTGGGGAGCTCGGACGCTGCTAGAACGTCCTTCGCGCGAGCCTCGCCGGGAGGGACTAGCCGACGGGATGGGATTGGGATGGGATGGTGGCCACGCGAGACGCGAGTGCCCCCCCCCCCTCTTCGCGCTTTATCCCTCCCCTTCCTAAATAACCTGCCGTAGTATTTCTTGGCATTATCTCCGGCCTGTGACATCATCGCCCGGCCCATGTCAATCATCCAGCCATCCATCTATGCATACTAATCGCTCTAACGCCAAAACAAACTGCCGAAAGGCGGAGGAGAGAAAGGAGAGAGGGGGTCATACGGGGAGGGTCCCAATGACTGAACGTGTAGTCGTGAGGGTCTGAACGTTGATTGAGGGAGTGGGAGTACAAGCACGGTGCAAAATACTCGATTTTCAATGACTAATTAATTGCATTCCTTGGGGTCGTGTGGTTGTGCTTTGTGTCACCGGCGCCAGCACAAAATTAGGGTTCAAAATGAAATAACTAGGGCGCGAACCCGCCACGAGCTCGCCATCGCCGCATGTTCCGTATTTTGGAGGACGGTCGCGGGTGCTCGCGTGCTCGCGGGTGCCCTGTGACTCACTCAACGTACTCAACAGACTCCTCGCCTCGCGCGCGAAGTCCAAAGTCCCTTCCGACGGGTCCATGGCTTGGTATCTTGGTAAAGAATGACCAAATCTGCGAGGTGACGAGACCCGTTCTTTTGAACAGGGCAGCGCGCGCTCGGGGGTTGAGTGACGTAGAAAAATGCAGTAAACGAAACTGGTCTGATAAGCAGCCTATATGGCATGTGCAAGCTGTCCCACGCAATAAAATAAACACAGCAGCCACAACAACCACTTCAATATGTGTACACTACATGCAGGCAAACATTTTGTTATCTTAGAATGCATAATTTTCTGTTAAAGCTCCAATTATAATATTTAAATGGTAATTACTTTTCATATTTTCAGAGACATTGAAGAAAGTACTCCTGCAAGAACCTAATGGAGTATCTATCAGCTCTGTAAAACTACTAGATATTTCAGGGAAAGAAATTGGGTCAGCCTTTCGCACTACAGAAAATAACAAGACCAGGCAGATGACAAGAAGAGCCGTGTCAAATGGTGAAGCTGAGTTAACTAGCACAAAATCTGAGTGGGAAGTTGAAGCACTGGCTCCTGGAAAGCCTCTCCTTGTTGAAACAATGGGTCATAATACTAATGGTAAGGAAATTCAATCAGGCACAGGTAAGAGACACTTCTTGAGTTACAATCTGAATAAAAAGCTAATGAATCTTTTTTTTCTAGGTGAAGTGTTTACTCGCGTATCAAATCTAACTAAGGTTGATAGTGTTGTTATAGTACCTCCTCCAGTAGATATTGAGTTAAGTCCAAACACTAAACTTATTGTCAGACGAGGAGAATACTTTCAAATTAGTTATGATGTGACAAACAACAGAGCATTTCCTCAACTACTTCAATTCAACATGAAAGATGATTTGGCGTTCCTTTTAAGATTACAACCCATAGAGTAAGTATTACTTTAAATTGGTTCTATTACTTTCA
>NW_026267132.1:321963-322574 GCF_000697945.3 Frankliniella occidentalis | reverse complement strand
GGTTGCCCAGTGCCAGCTGGACCCATCATTACATAGCTAATTTTGTGACTGAGCTTTCTTTTAAGAGGACTGGGTGGAGCAATCGCCTCCTAGAATAAAAATAAAAGGTTTAGCATAAACCTTGAAGATTTTTTTTTTTTTTTTAATTTATAGAGTTAGATATAATTTTAAAAAATTACCTTTTCTGAACTTTCAGGTTTATCAACACTTTCCTCACTAATTATTGGAGGAGTTGAAGGAGAATTTGCAGGAGTCGTAGGGGACGGACTTCCTTTCTGATGCCAGAGGAGGTCAAACAATATCAGTGACCCTAAACTATGCCCACCTAAAGAAACTCCCCCAGTAAAAGTTGGATTCCGTTTAAGGAACATTTCATACAATCTGTTAAGCTCTTTGGCCACAGTATCTATAATTGTCTGAAAGAGTACAAATTAAAATTACTTCTTATTACACATTTATTCTTAACTTAAAACTAAATTTATATAAAATTGTAATACCTGACAATAAATTGGACTAGCCAGTGGCGCCAGCTCAGTTCGCCTCGTGACTAACCCAATGCTCTCGTAAGAAGCGGACGCACCGCAGCGTCAGTCCGTGACGCTCTGTGGCGG
>NW_026267132.1:321499-321913 GCF_000697945.3 Frankliniella occidentalis | reverse complement strand
GAGGCGGCCGGGGGAGGGGGAGGGAGGCGCGGCAGTATCGGCCGAGGCTCACCCCTAAGCCTGGCACTGGCACCTCGCCGGCAAATAGCTGGGAGGAGGAGAAGGGGGAAGAGGGGGGAAGGCCGGATATGGAAACCGACGACGACTGTGCCGCTCCGCCCCGACCGGCCCCGCCAGGGAGGCAGAGGGGTCACGCCGCCGGGCCCGCCGGGTCGCCGTGATGACACCGTGGCCCGGGCGGATGGTGGCACTCAGGGGCTTCCGACAGTTGCGTACACTCTGCAGAGTGCAAGAGCGAGAGAGACAGACTCACAGACACACAGACGGACAGACGGACAGACAGACAGACAGACAGACAGACAGACAGACAGACAGACAGACAGACAGACAGACAGACAGACAGACAGACAGACA
>NW_026267132.1:310678-315254 GCF_000697945.3 Frankliniella occidentalis | reverse complement strand
AAATTGTAATACCTGACAATAAATTGGACTAGTGTAAAATAAAATGTCAATGAGGGTGTCATTGGTCAAGTGACGTAGCATTGGTATACTTGGAAGTGTTATGGACTTTAATTGGTTGTTAATATCTTCACTGTGTAATTTTTCATGCCATGAAACAGGTAAGACCTCAACTCGTCTCACTGCACCACTTTCTACAGAACTCGAAAAATGAGACTCAACAAGGCCTTGAGAAACAGCACGGAAATCGTCAACTGTAACAGAACAGCAAAGTATGATCCAAGGTTGCAAGATGAACATTTGTAAGTAAGTGTACCATAAACAAAGAGAACAAATACAAATCATTCATTACTCACCAACTTCGACAACTGATCTGAATTGTAAATCACATGCTGAACCAATGCCGTGAACTAGAAACAATAGATGATCTACAGTCTCAGACTCTCCAGTATCAATGTCAAACTCATCGACACCTCTTTTTACAACTCTTGGTCTGTGCTGTGTGCCCTACAAAGGAAAAATAATACTAAGTAGATTTTAAAGTTAGATTTTCATGTCACTGCCACTCACTGCAACAATTCTACAAATGTGCAAAGCATTTTCAAGGAAAAATCGTCAATGCTTAGCTCATCTACAAAACGTCAGCAAAGCAGCAGAGCTCCTTTCAAGATGCCTGATGAAGTATAAAAAAGGCAATAACATTAAATGGAAGAGTATAAATGGCAGAAAGCTAAGCACTACATACATCTGCATACGTGTTGGGGCTCACCGGTGTGTTACCCCACGCATCTGGAGAGGCACTGCTTAAATAATGAACCATAGCATTGGCACTGTGGAAAACAACAGCTTCACCATTTGAAAATTCCACCCTTCTCTGCCATTCATTCTGGGTGTATGATAACTTGTACTCCTCCTTAATAATAGAAATGAAACATTATAAGAAATCACAAACTATGTGAGATTTTAGAATTAGTCCCTGCAATAACTTACCTCTAATCTAGTGGCTACATTTTCATCATAAGGCACATAACGCTTATCAGCATTGTTTTTGTAAAACCATGAGCAACGTCTAACTTCAGTGGGTGCTTCTTCCCAATAGACAGCATTCCGTTGTCTTCTTAAAATATTCACATCATAACGACCACCATCAGTGGGTACTTCTGTGTCTATTGTCAGATCAGCTGTGAAATCAAATTGGGAAAAATTTAATTATGCATAACAACAATATTAGAATAAATACTTTTCAAAAATATAGGGAACACTCACGTGAAAGAAATTGCTGTTCAAGAGCAAGTGAATCTGACATTGAGAAGGGCTGCCATATTACTTTGCTTTCCACCTCTTTCTTAAAGAACCAGTGTTGATAGACCGATCGGTAGATTGGTGGAGGTGTGGGATCATGGGTCATAGTAACTTGTGGCTGGAAAGCACAATAGAGAAATATTTAGGCCAACATCACTTAGCAGCAAACCCAACAATGGGGCATTGAAAAGGGAATGCAAAATGGCAAGAATAGTGGAGTGTGTTGTCGTGTTGTGCGGCGTGCAGGGTACGCACCTCATAGTAGCTTGCGTTGTTGAACGGGTCGGACGGGAGGCCACCGAGCCCACCCAGGCCCGTCGGGGTGGCGGGCGCGTCCACCGTGGGGGGCGCGGTCGGGGCCATGACGATGGGGGCTGGGGCAGGCCCGAGGGCAGACCCGAAGGCAGGCCCCGGGGGAGACCCGAGCGGGGTGGGGGCCTGCGCCGAGGTCTCCAGCCCGGGCACCGGGGCGTACACTGGACGGCGGCCGCCGAGCCTGAAGGCGTTGCCGCCCGCTGCGCTGGCTGCAAGGCAAGGCGTGACCAGAAAAGAATATATTAAATCAATTGCGACCATCAAACTGAAACTCGTCGTCAAGGGGATGATCCAAAAAGAACGAACTGCCAAGTTTGGCCAATGCCCGCTCTCTAGCGCCTGATGGGTAGGCAGCATCTTGCCAACAGCGCATGCATGTATTGCGGGATGGCCTAACTCGAGTCTCGCAGGCGCGGAGCTCCTGTGATTTGCCGAATGAATCTGAGGAGAACAGACGTACTTTCTGGACGACCCCAAAGTACGCATTGTGATGCTCACCTGCTGGAGGCGGACCCGAGCCCGCGAGGGTGGGCGGGCCGGGCGGGCCGGGCGGGCCGACGGGGAGGCCTGGGAGGCCCGACGGGGGCCTGGAGGGCGGTCCTGGTGGTGGCGCCGGCGATCCGAAGAGGCTGGAGGCGGTGGCGAACGGGCCGGGGCCACCAAACACACCGGCGGGCACGGGGGGCGGCGCGAAGTGCGAGCTCACGGGCGGGGGCGTACCAAAGGCCGTGGGGGTCGTCAGAGGCGGAGGCCCCGTCGGCGTTGCGAACGGTGTGTCCGAGGGCGACTCGAAGGTGGGCACCGGGGGCAGTGGGCCCGCGGGTGACTGGAAGGGGCTGGCGGCCGGCGAGGGCTGGCTTGAGGGCTGGCCAGGGCCCGAGTCTCTGGGCCGCGACTCGGTGAGGTACAAGTCCGAGGGCTGCACCTGGAAGGGGCGCCCGCCACCCCACTGGTTCACGAAGGTGGCGGGAGGAGGGGTGTTTGACGCGGCCAGGCCATGCGAGGCGACCGGCGCCGGCTGGCTCAGCGGCGAGCTCAGGGGCAGGTTCAGGTTGTAGAAGGTGGGCGTCGGCCCGGTGGCCGGCTCGAGCGATACTGGCTGGAACGTGTCATCGGAGAGTCCGGGAACCGCTGCCTGGAGCCCCTGCGGTACAGCCTGGATTTCTGCTGGAAGAGGTCCTAGCGGTGCCGGAGGCCCCAAAGGTCCTGAAGGTGTTGGATGTCTTGAAGGTCTTGGAGGTCTTGGAGGTTCTGGATGTCCTGAAGATCCTGGAGGTCCTGGAGGTCCCGAAGGTCCTGGAGGTCCCGAAGGTCCTGGAGGTCCCGAAGGTCCTGGAGGTCCCCAAGGTCCGGGAGAAGGCGTACGTTCGGCAGAGGGGAGGGAGCCGAACAACGCGGAGGTGAAGCTGCCGAAGGAAGAGACGAAACCCCCGCCGGAAGATCCGGTGGTCTGTGGCTGTGGCTCCGGCCCCGGAGCGGGAGCGAGGGTTGGAGCGTCACCGGAGAAAGCCGGAAGCACGCTGGCGGAGCCCGCCGACAGGTCCTCGACATCTGCAACAACATACAAAATCAATAAATAACTTCCTGTGGCAGTAAGGGCAGGGATCAATTAACAAACAGCCAAGCCCACATCGAATATACGCTTCCATCAGCGAGATGGTAGACAACAATTAACAGACGAGGTTACTCATCAAGCACCTGCAGATAACGGTATTCGACCAGAAGAGAATGTGTCACTCGACATCGCGCTCAAGTGGTAATCTAATGTCAATTACACTTTCTCGCGAAATGAGAGGAAGGGAAGTGGAGCCGCAGCCCCGGGAGGGAAAGGGGAGGGAGAGGGAGGGGGGGGGGTCCCTGTTTGGAATCGGATGACACAACGCTTGGTCTGGCCTTCCCGCCGCGCCCAGAGGGTTCAGGTGACCTCAGCCGGCAGCGCGCCTCAGCCAGGAAGGGTCCCACCCAAAACGCCATCATTTGCCCTGAGCTGCGGTGCCCTCGACCTCGGCCCTCTTTACACACGGCACATATGGCCACACGGGACGCCGCGCCTCTCAAACGACTCGAACGCCACACCAAGAGTTGGCCGATCTCGCGAACGTGATCTTCTAGATCACGCCTGCCCCTTGCTTCTTCAAAGAAAGAAAGCAGTGTAGTACGCCCTCCCAAAAAATCCGGGAAGAAAAAACAATGAGAAACAAGACATACAGAAAAATTGGTCTACGCTTTAAGTTATGGAGAAGTACCCCTTGACTTACGCGCTGGCGGACTCATCGCGCACTCTACCGGCCGCACCCTCGCGCGCCTCCCCCGCTGCCGACCGCGTTCACCGGAATCGCGGATGTCGCGGCGGAGCAGGTGGAGCAGGCGCGTACAAGAGGCGCGCCGCACCGGAACAGGTTATCAGGGCGGCTCCCTCTAAAGGCGGCCCTGATTACGCGGCGCTCAAAGGCAGAGTCCCTCCGGGTCGGCCGATCATTCACACTAGCTCCGTGGTCCGAGCCAGAGACAGGACATGGACAACGCCGCGACCGTGCTGCTGCTGCTGCTGCTGGTGGCCGCGGCCCACGCCGCCGCGGGGACAGCGGGTGAGTCTCGAGCACCGCGACGAGCTAAGGGTCGACCGCGACCGCGGGGTACCGAGTGTCACAGACGGCTGCTTGTGTGCTGGCAGACGTGGTCACCGGGGACAAGCCCATCTGGGACCTGGTGCAGCCGAGCGACGCCCTGCGCGCCTTCCTGGAGCACCGCGCCGCGGACGCGCCCGGCGCCGTGGGCGTCGTCCTGGACACGGGCAGCGCGGCGGCCCTGCAGCGGGCCCGCGCCGCCATCGGCGACCTGGAGCGCTCCGCGGACAAGGGCCCTTTCATCTTCGCCACCTTCCATCGCACAGGTAAGGACAACGCCACCAGAGGTAGTTTACATCTTTGAGGACAGGAGGGATTTCAAAAGGCCGCAAGTT
>NW_026267132.1:302936-305154 GCF_000697945.3 Frankliniella occidentalis | reverse complement strand
ACTCATTCCTTGAATTTGATTTCAGAGCTTTGGTACCAGCTGGTCAAACAATTCAAGTTGTGGGAAGTTCGGTTGCAAATCAAAACATTGCGGATGGACAGACTGACAAAGTTAGATTCACAGCACGCTTAGCAAGAAGTGGACAAGAAACCACAAAGGATGCCTTAATTTATGTCCAACAGGATCAAGTTAATGATCAATGGACTCCAAATATTTGGTCAACATGGAAAAGCACTTGCTCCGGGGCATGGGACACATCAAACTGTTTCACAAATACTTGGACCTTAGACTTGACGATTCAAGATAAAGATTCTGGTTAGTATCTAATTTGAAGCTTATAAAAATTACCTCTAAATTCCAAGTATTCATTCCTAATTATTTTTTATTTAAATAGGGCTTTTGACAATTACCTCACAGCCCAGAGGAGTTCAGTTTAGAACAGAATTTATATCTGGAACACGTGAAGAGGTCAAAGCTTACTACAGTGCATCCTGCTGTTCGAAAAAAGTTGACATTACAGTTACAGATCTGAAGGGAAACACAAATCGGAAAACCTTTGACGTTGGATCTCGTAAGTATCTCATTGTAGCATTAACTTTACTTGATGTTACCTTCAACAAATTTTTAATTTTACCATTCTCCTTTACATCAGAGTTCCTAAGTCCTGCCGAGATTGCAGGCATCTCTGTTGGTGTCATAGCCATTATTCTCATTATTGCAGTGATTATTCTGGGAATTTTGCTGTGCAGGAAAAGAGAATCTTTAAGGCTTGAAAGAAGACTGTCCAGCAGACTTGCATCCCGTGATGCTCGTTAGTTATTAATATTAGTCATTTAAGTTAAAAATTGTCAACCAAATCCAGTATTTTAATTTAAAGATAAGATTTTAAATAAAGACAAATAAAATGGTAACTCAATGTTAACATTGGAATAAAGCTATTTCAGGAGTTCGAAACTGAGCGCTGACCAGCCACTAGCTAATCACAAAGTGAGGTTATATTACTTCATAGAAAATAACTGGCAAACACAACCCCAATGAGAGGTACAAAACTAACACAACCACAGATATGGGCAAGTGGATTAGAAAAGAGGGAAATTTGTTTAAAGAATTCTAAACATAAACAATTTGAGAAACAACACAAACATTGACTGTAAAATTGCAACAAGGTTACTATCAGTATCTCCTGCCCATGTCTTTGAACGGTCTCAGACTCCGAAAGTCTACGCTTGATGCGTGAAGCCCCTTTCCGAGTGTTGACAAGTCCAAAATGCAGAAATTGAGCCAAATTCCATGAGAGCTCTAGCAGAAAACATCTGTTGCCCTCAGTCACTTTCGCTCTTGCACTTACCGCTGGTGAGGACGGCCGGTGAGTTTTCGGTGACGGGAACAAGCAGCGCGCTGCTGCCGATGTCGTCTAAGGAAAATCCTCCTCTCGCCCCCGAAAGGAGTAGATTTGATGGAGATTTAAACGTGTCACTACGCCGCTTGTCCTCCATGACAGCTGTTGTGTTGAGTTGAAAGTGTGTGAGAAAGAGGGAGGGGGAGGGGCGGGGCAAGTGGACTCCCAGGCGGAGATTGGCACCATGGAGATCGGAAGCGCCCCATCAAAGCTGGAAGTGGGCGCCAAACCAACGCCAAGCCAAATCCCAAAACCCAAACCAGGTGATGCATATTTAACCGCGTACCCGGGTAATGCGGGTACCTGCCCGCCCGGATAGGAACCGGGTAACGGGTCTTACCGTGGAGACCCGGTGGAACCCGCCTGTATGTAGGCAATTTTACATACCGGGTATACCCGGCTACCCACTGCGGGTCTACCCGTGTAGGCCTACCCGGGTTACCCGCAGCTACCCGGACAGACCCGTTTACCCAGTTTCTATCCGGGTTACCCAGGTACCCGCGGGGCAGGACATATCCTTGCGGACATATCCTGCCGTTTTAGGGGTCCACGTCCCCAAGACGTCCCCAAGGGACAGAGATTTTTCAAATTAAAAAAT
Source organism: Frankliniella occidentalis (assembly GCF_000697945.3). Taxonomy (NCBI): domain Eukaryota; kingdom Metazoa; phylum Arthropoda; class Insecta; order Thysanoptera; family Thripidae; genus Frankliniella; species Frankliniella occidentalis. The sequence goes on along the minus strand of NW_026267132.1, from coordinate 303,157 downwards.
GAAAGTGAGTTCAAAGTCAAGATTTTGTCCGGTGATCCAGAATGTATGTCAAGTTAATAGTAAAACACACAGTGATGTCATTACTATCGAATTGATGATGCGCTTTACCAGACAAGTGCGGTATAAGGTCCTTCTGACAAGGGGAAAGGGGGGGCACACGATAGTCCTGCCTTCACCGTTTCCCTTTCTCGCCGCACTATGCTTTTCGACCACTCTCGATC
>NW_026267132.1:301092-302886 GCF_000697945.3 Frankliniella occidentalis | reverse complement strand
CCCCCCCCCCCCGCCTCCTATACCGTGCCTGTTTAGTTTATGGATAAAAAACAGTCAAAACTCTGCGGCAGACAGCAAGGACTACGACACGAGAGTATGTGGGTTTTTACACTCGTTCCACCCGTGTCGTAGGCCTAGTAGTTATGGATAGCGGGATTTGACATCGAGTTTAGCCTTCCCCCACCCCCACACTCTCACATCATGTGCAAAAGACACAAAAAGAAAAAAAAATAATCGCAAGTATTTTTTTTAATGTTTTTTTTTTTTAATTTTCCGCACTGAGTTGCGAAGTGTCTATAGTGTAGAAAGGTGCGGGCTGTATCCGGAGTATTTTGCCCTTTGAACCGTTCGAATCGGTTAAAGGGTTGCTTCAGAATTTGCACATATACAAATCTCCATTTTGTTTCACCAACGCCTGCGAACCTCCGGGTAGGCCAACCCGCAACACACAGTGCCTGCAAGCCTCAAGATAGGCCATCCCGCAATACACACTCGCCGAGATGTTGCCTACCTACTAGGCGCTCGGTCTTCCTTTCAGCACCGGTGACTCTGTCAACCCACAATACTCACGCACACGAATTGATGCCTACCCATCAGGCGCTCGATTCACTGCGCCTATCTACCCTCGGCGAAAACAAACTCGTCTCGAACGCAGTCGATGGCTGTACCGTCCGAACAGAAAAAGAAAACGAAAGTCCAGCAGCTCCAGCGATCCGCGTAGAGTTCAAGGCCATTTGACGACACCGCTCGTTTCCACACGTGTTACGATTGCATGACATGCTGGCCAGAGGTCCCGTGGGTCCTACGCCGTTCAGAGTCACAGTTCTCTAGTGAATCTTCTCCTCGCCACCTCATCGTTCGCTCGCCCTAGCTTTAAGATGAACCAACACATGTCGTGGTCTTTTGAGGCATGTCGTGCTTTGCTTAACCATGGCGTCACGGCGTCAATTGAATTTCCCAGTGAGAAATCAAAATCGATGTGATATCGAATCGACACCAAATAGATGTCAGTTATCGGAAATGTCTCGATTTTAAGACCATCTCAGGATCGATTCGACACGATAATCGATAATTTACCGACAACGATATCAGTTTGACATCATTTCGATGTAACTGTTTCTCACTGGGTTGTTCACAAACGTCAATGGACACAAGACTACTGCCGATCAAAATTGGCGGTCCACTCTGTTTTGCTCCGGTGCCATTTCCCTGTTTTTCGAGCTACAGCGCTGAGACTTTGCAGGTAGGTGCTGTCATCAATCGTCTTGAGGCTCACGAAGTGCGCACCCCGTGCGCCACCCCTTACGAGCTGTCTAACCCCTACAGTTAGGGAGGGTAAAAAAATCGCTCTAAACAGCTTCGAAATTGCCACTTTCAGTTCTGGGAAAGTCATGAGTTTTTGTGATAATCGGCCCAACTTTTCGTCCTCTTTCGATCGGCGTAAGCGAAATTGTGATCCGCCAAACCCACCTCCTCCTAGAGTCACCCCCACCTCCTTAAAGGGGTGAGTTTTGAGGAAAGTCCTACGCAGCTGGAAATCCTGTGGGTGGACGTCCACAGTACCCGGCCCAGCATGTGTTTTTTTTTTTTCGAATCGGATCATCCCCAGCCAAACTACCCCCTCGGAAGTCAAACCCTTGTTTGAATACCGGCCATTTTGTACCCAAAGGGTTGAAGTGAAGGCGTGAAAATTTCAGGGGCGGTTCCTTTTCTGTTCTCAAACACTTCTGTGGTGGCGAACCCGTCGTCACCATCTTCATCCCCTTCCTAGGGGGTGGACACCCCCATGTGCCC
>NW_026267132.1:293974-295017 GCF_000697945.3 Frankliniella occidentalis | reverse complement strand
ATTAGGGAAAACGGCGAGTTCGAGTTGCCGCCGATTATGCAAACTTGTCACAGCAAATGTTTCGCTGTTCTGGGCCCGCCCTGTTTTGGCATTGACCAGTTCCAGCCAGGTCAACGCCCCCAGGAAGGGGCCCCTCTGCGCAGGAACACCAGGCACACACTCTAAAGATAATAATGAGACAGTGTTTGAAGGAGCTTCAGAACAGCAAGTCGTGGCAGTAATAATCCTCGCTAATGAAGGATGACTGAATGCGGTTCCCATTGAGATGAACGTGTGTAAGCCATAGAGGTCGGGGCGCGCGCCTCCCCCTCCCCCTTCTTTTCCGGGTGCACTCTGCCAAGCGAGAGGTGGGGGTGTCTGGCAATGTACGATCAGGGTTGAGGGTGGTTGGAGGCACAAATGGCGTGCACCGTGCACTGCACGCAATAAGACAACAAGTGAAAAGGAGGTGTCACCCCGCTGGTGGCCCCCGCGAGCCCATACTCACTGCATGTCCTCATCCTGGTTGAACACGGAACTGTTGTTCTCGCTGCTGCTGTCGTCCGTGCTCAGGCTACGGCTCAGGCTCTGGTCGGCCTGCCCCGTACCGGCCCCGGCAAAGTCCTTGTGGCTCTTCTTGGCTCGTTTCTGGAGTCGGAACGCGTTGTAGATGACTGTCGGGGCGCAGGCCCAGCCCATTTTCAGCAGGGCTCAGGCAGGCCCAGCAGCCCGTGCTGAGTGCTCCTCCGGCTGCTGCTCCAGGCTGGCGTCGCTGCTAGTCTCCGCGGCCGGTGGGGTGCACTGAGCCCCCGGCAGCTCGACAGCCCGGCCCCGGCCCACCCTGTGCAACGCCCTTGCGCACCCCGCCGCGCCCCGCCGCCCCGCCCTGCCTCACCCTCACCTCCGCCTTCCGTCTTTGTGCTTTTGCCCCGGCTGGGATCCCCTTGGTTCCCGGTCTGCCCGCTGCGCTCTGCCGGGACGCGGGACTGGCGTGGCGGCCGCGGACGCACATCGATCTGAATCTCCGTCTGGCCTCCCCTCGCCCGGCCCCGGCCAGCATCCAC
>NW_026267132.1:287856-293924 GCF_000697945.3 Frankliniella occidentalis | reverse complement strand
ACGGGATGCGGGGGCACATGGGGGTGTCCACCCCCTAGGAAGGGGATGAAGATGGTGACGACGGGTTCGCCACCACGGAAGTGTTTGAGAACAGAAAAGGAACCGCCCCTGAAATTTTCACGCCTTCACTTCAACCCTTTGGGTACAAAATGACCGGTATTCAAACAAGGGTTTGACTTCCGAGGGGGTAGTTTGGCTGGGGATGATCCGATTCGAAAAAAAAAAAAACACATGCTGGGCCGGGTACTGTGGACGTCCACCCACAGGATTTCCAGCTGCGTAGGACTTTCCTCAAAACTCACCCCTTTAAGGAGGTGGGGGTGACTCTAGGAGGAGGTGGGTTTGGCGGATCACAATTTCGCTTACGCCGATCGAAAGAGGACGAAAAGTTGGGCCGATTATCACAAAAACTCATGACTTTCCCAGAACTGAAAGTGGCAATTTCGAAGCTGTTTAGAGCGATTTTTTTACCCTCCCCAACTGTAGGGGTTAGACAGCTCGTAAGGGGTGACACACGGTGTGCGCACTCCGTGAGCCTCAAGACGAATGATGACAGCACCTACCTGCAAAGTCTCAGCGCTGTAGCTCGAAAAACAGGGAAATGGCACCGGAGCAAAACGGTGGACCGCTAATTTTGATTGGTAGTGTATATCGTCCTTCAATCGCTATTACAGATGTTTTAGCCCCCATTCGCTCCTTCATTTACAAATACTTCAATCGTTCCGTCCGTCCGTTCGTCGTTCGTTCGTTCCTTCGTCCCAAAATCTCGTAAAGAGAGAGAGCGCTTTACCCAGGGTAATCTACATACACCCCTCCGAGTGCGGGGGGTTGGACTGTACCCCACCCCTCCAGCCACGCAGACGACCGATCTCCAGCAGCTACCTCCATCTCCTCAGCTGTGCACCACACCAACCCTTCCCCCCGACAACCGACCCCAGAAGACCAAACAACGCAAATGGATGGCTACAAAGCAGACGACTTTACTTCCGACAACGGCACGTCATTCTCGTGGAGACCAGCGGCCGACGTCAGGGTGGCAGCAGCCCCAGCGTCTCGACTCCTCTGCGAGGAGGTGGTCAGTCAGGAGTGCCGGCCAGCTCCAGGCGATCGCCAGAACAACACGATAGAGCATCGACTGCTAAACAAACTACAACGACGGGTACCGAATCGCCGTGCGCGAAGGAATCCAAAGATGCTTCATCAGGACGCGATGAGGACGCAGCGCAGGACGCCATGGAAGATAAAGCGAACCTACAGCAAGCAGGAGCGACCACCACGACCTTCATGATGCCAGCTGGCTTGGACTCCTTGAGGGGTAGGCCGACCCGCTGAACACGGCCGCGTAGCGGGAGGCCCGCCCTGTCCTCTAGCAGGGGCCTGGCCTGCCTGCCGCCCTGAGTCCTGCAGCAGCGGCCACAGCTGGCTCGGACTCCTTGAGGGGTAGGCCGACCCGCTGAACACGGCCGAGAAGCGGGAGGCCCGCCCTGTCCTCGAGCAGGGGCCTGGCCTGCCTGCCGCCCTGAGTCCTGCTCCGCTGACGGTTGGATGAGCCAGGAACCCGCGCAAGTTGTCCAAGCCCTCCGTGTGGCCGTGCGGGCCGTACTCCGCACGCGATGGGTCGTGCGCGGCTGCGGCGCCAGCGGCGCCAGCCCTCCTCACGCACGGCCAACCAGTAATAATTGCACGCGTCAACTTCAACTTCAATGAGGGGGCGTGCATTATCCAGCAGCCTGCGTGAGTGGCGGCGGGGAGCGGAGTATAGGGGAGGGTTACCCGCGCTCAGAAACGGGTTGCGAGTCAGTAGCTACCTATAGCACCTCGACCCCGCGGCGCCACAGGGACTAAACAGGCCCCAAGCACTTACCGCTGTCTTGGCAGATGTGCAGCGCATGATGTATACCACTTTTCTTTCGCGGCTAGCAAGAAAATCGTTAGCTTTTTTATTCTAAATCTAGGGAAGTGGTAGAAATTTGACTGCACATTTGCCAAGACAGCAGGCACAGGTAGAAAAAAGAGATGTTTGATGGTCACCTTGACGGATCGTCGGGAGATTGCTAGAGAAAAAGTTGTTACTTCATGCAGTGCGTGGTGTAGACGATTTAGAATAAATCTTGTCGAAAAAAATATCAATTTAATTCTAAAATGTTGGTTCAGTTAGTGTCTTTTGGGGAATGCTAACCGCGGTTTGCAAGCGCCTGGGCCAAAGCTTTTTAAGTTGCATTTATACCTGACTTGCCGCACAGGCCAAAAATACATTAATCTGCTCTCGGGTGCCTCATGAAAACATTCTACAACATTGTGTACTCGACAAGCTCAGTAGCTTCATCCTCGCGCATCATCTCGGCACCCACTTCTCAAGGCACCCAGTCGGCACTTGCGCGCCTCGTTTAAACGGACACTCGGGTCGCGCCCGCCTGGCGCCCGCACCCGTGAATGATCCAGGATCCAGTGGGTGGGGGGCGTGCATGTTCTCCCGTCTCGTCTGCTACTGCTCCATCGCTCTTCATTCATTCAACTATTCTTCGACTACCGGTTTATCTGAGTATGGATTGCTTTGCATTGTTTTTGTTATGCCACGACTTCCGAATTTCGTAAAATTCTTGTACAAGCACCAAAGTTGTAAATCCTATTGCATCATCCCCACAGAAAATAATCGTTAGGGGCACATTATAACCTAAATTTATATAAGGTGTTCTGTAGGAATTTTTTATTTTTGAAATTTGAAGAAGGATTTTTTGTTTGAATGACAGTCTTATTATATATAACATTTTTTCTCCCTTTTAAATTGTATTGTGTAGCTCATTAATACTGCCATGTTCTCTCTTGTCTATTATTCAGGATGTTTGTGTCAAAGCAATTTGTTCGCTTTTTTGGTTCCACCACTTCGGTGTGGAACACAAGCAAAAGCCATCTTGCACAGCTTCGCAAGAAAACTGGATATACATTTTCTAACTGCAAAAAGGCGCTTGATATGCACAATAATGATTTAGAAAAGGTTTGTTCATATTTGTTGACTTTCTAAATTTCCCTTACTCTTGAAACATTTTAAATTAATGTGTTGATTGCAGGCCGAAAAGTGGCTTCATGAGCAAGCTCAAGCTTTGGGATGGACAAAAGCAACCAATGTTGGAGGAAGAAAAGCATCAGAAGGCCTTATTGCAATAGTGATCAATAAGAATCATGGAGCCATGGTGGAAATGAACTGTGAAACAGATTTTGTCTCTCGTAATAGTTCATTTCAGACTCTTGCTAATCTAATTGCCAAATCTTGTATTAGTATAGTTCCTCAAGTTTGCAATACAACAAAGTCACTTCATAAGGTTTGTTTGTGAAGAAACATTTTAACTGAAGTAACATTTTTATTTTACAAAGTTTTAGTGTCTTGCTTAGGCTTTTTGACTTATTGTATTCCTGAAATCTCTAGGAAATTTTGGATGGGAAAGCAGTGGGTAGTTTGGCTGCACCTGATGGTAAAACTCTAGCAGATCATGTTGCCCTTCAAATCGGCATTTTGGGAGAGAACATGGTTTTAAAACGGGCAGTTTTGATTTCAGTCAGTGATAAAATTCTCTTGTCAGGTAAATACAATTTTGGTTTGTTTTACAGTTTCATATGTTTCATTTTAACCCTGTATATTATATGTATTATGTTTACTGATGGCAGGTCATTCACATCCTGCTCCCCAAGATCCAAACAGCCCTCTCTTAGGAAAATATGGTGCAATAGTTGCATATCACCCTAAAGACAATGAGCCTTTAACTGATGAAACTCAAACTATAGGAAGACACCTTTGCCAGCATGTTATTGGTAAACTGTTTGTTTGCCTTGGATATCATATTCATATCACTGTTTGAGTTAGTAATGTTTGCAATGTATGTAATCAATTTTAGGTATGAATCCTAAGATAGTAGGCGACTTGGAAAAGGACAAGCCCCATGAAAATGCGGATGATGAAAAAACTATGATCTATCAGGATTACATCCTCGATCCTGAAACCAAAGTTCAAGAGATTCTTGATGAAAACAATATTGCAGTAAGTAAACACACAAACATTTTCCTTTGCATATATCTTTCCTAACTAACTATTGAGCCCTTGTTTTTTTTTTAAGGTTGTGGACTTTATTCGGTTTGAAGTTGGGGAAGCAGAAACAAGTAATGAAGAGCCATCATCTGTGAGAGCCCAAGCATAAAAGCTTTTTAAAATATCCCGAGTTAGGGTAAGTTGGTAGGGATGGATGAAAAAGTACATACAGTGCACAACTGTAAACTAGTAAATAATGAGGTAATTTGCAACAGTAAAATTTCTGCTTATTTCAACATTTGACGTGTTTGTCACTTTTTCTTATTGGTGAATTCAGATGTGATAATTTCTCAAAAATTTTCTGAAACAATCCTCAAAGAGTTGTTCTTTATGAAAAGAAAATATGAAGTACTTCATACTGATGTAATGAGGAAATGGAAAGTGTTTGAAGAATGAATAATCCAATATTAACAAAACAGAAACCATCTAATATTTAATTTTTGTACAGTTTGTTTTTAAACCAAAGGAATTATCTCTATGTACAGATGCTGTTTCACAATTTGTAAGCAGCATTTTCAATACTGGAAACTGATTTACTCCCCCTCTGCTGTTAAGTTGTGCCATACAATTTAACATTTTGTCCTGAAAATATATACAGCATTTCAGCTTTAAAATTTACAGACAGTCTTTTCAAATTCAATTTTCTGAAGCAAAAACATAACTTCATAAATGAGGGTCTATAAGAAGATAATATTGTACATCAGTTTTTACTTTAAATTAAAATTGATAATCTCTTTAGACATATTTGATGTCTTTTCTGAACATTGTTGTGCAATAACTTGTTTAAATATTTCCAAGCTTCAGGAAAGTAGGACTTAAAATTTTTACATATAAACTAGTTGACACTTAACGCCTAATACAGGTGCGCAATACAGCCTACCTATTTCACATTTGATGTTGCCGTACTATGGCTACTTGTCTTCTTTAATTTACACGATTTCACATTTAACATCAAGTTCATTGAACAATTATCATAACTCTTGTTAAATAGAGGATTTTGATCAATTGGGGATTCATGGGGGGATCCCTCTGTGAAATTCTACGACACTAAATTTAGTGATATTCTTTTCTGATAATTATTATTGAAACGTCAGTTCATCACATCAAAGAACACATGTCACGTTCTACCAAGACCGTTTCCCCTCACGATTAGCAACCTCTTGGCTCTTTCTCTACACGTTTGTTGGGTTTATTTTTATCTTGCGTTGAACACTTCCACAGCCACATTCTGCAGTCCTTCTTCCAAATGGGTGCAATTTTTTCAGGACAGTAATGTTTCCCCTGAAAGAAAGTAATATAATGAATATTGAGGACTTCCCGTCCCAGCAGCCCCAGCATACTCTGGCACACTGACTCTGACTGTGGCAACAATTACAGTAGAAACTTCTTACCTGAAAACGCAGCACCTCAAATCCAAAAACTTTGTCTTCATGGACATTGGAGCTGTGTTTCTCCTTTGTTTTTATTTTGATGGCGTCGCGCTCCTCATGGAACTGCATCCCCGGGCACCCGCACGGGCACCGCTGTTCTCGTTGATCCATCATCTCGATCAATCTGATGGACAGGACAAGAGTTGGAATTGTTGAACAGCGCTCATAATGCGCTCGAATTACGCAAGGCGTCAAAGTACATTGGTGCCATTGTTGAGGGGCAGCCGGTGATGCCCATGAAACGAAATCCAGCACTTCTTCGTGGTCCGATTTACGGACTGCCCAATGCATCGTCCGGAATGGACTTAATTCTGACTAGCCCAAACTCCACTTGCCTTAATCTTGCCGAATTATTGTCGCAAGAGGCCGCATACCGCCTCAGCATACACCGTCTACGATCCATAATTTCGCTGTTTGCAAACATTGCTCTAGGGAGTCGATTTCAATCCAAACTGAAGCGACTGCAGACTAAGAAGCTTCAAGCTACAACAGGTCCCTGCTTGTCTCGCTCGCCTGTGTCGTCCACCCTTCCCGCCGCGCCTCCCTCCTCCTCCCCC
>NW_026267132.1:260896-286321 GCF_000697945.3 Frankliniella occidentalis | reverse complement strand
AATTTTAGTTAAATCTTTATTATCCTGATATTTTGGATAGCTAAACAACATGTCGCTAACTTCATTCAAAGAGAGACTTTTCATGCGTCCCCCGTAGGCGATAGTTCCGCATACGTTTGAATTAGGCGCAGACTAAACGCAGGATTGCCAACACAGCAAATGGTAAACGAATGGCAAATGGTCAACACAGAAAGTGGGGATGGAGATTAAATATTTTCGCACCATTCAAAATAATTCCAAGCGTTGTTCTTGTTTTTTCAGTTACCTAATTCACTGAAACATCACGATTTAAGCAAACATTGATTTTGGTTATTTATTTCTGAGATTGGTGCAAGGGTGTCGTGTCGAAGGTGCTGCTGCTGCGGTTTGGAAACGAAACTGACACCGACAGCCGACCCGCCAACCCCATTGTTATTGTTTACTGACTGCATTGCAGACAGACAGACGACGAAGAAGTGTCACATCATTGTCTTCTCTTTCGTCTCTCTTTCCGCTGATGATTGTTGTGTGTTCACTTTTAGTAACAACAAAGTAACCTTGAGGTATACCTCATACTATGTTAAACATCGCTGAATCAGATGTGTTTAAATGGTATGAGAGTATGAAGTCTTCCAACAATTTCGAACGATGGATGGGTGATCTTCCAGACTCTCTGAAATGCATCCCAATCAATCACCTGGCGATTCCAGGTACGAAGGTCACTTTCCTCTTGAATCGCACCGCTTGATGTCTATCTCAATGATTTTTCACTTGACACATACACTTAAGACTTGTAAAACAAATCTTGAACATCTTTGTTGCATGCAGGGACTCACGATTCAATGAGTTGTGGTATATCAAGATCATCTGGGATCTCACCAGATTCTACAGCAGTGGTTAAGGCTTTAGGAAAACTCTTTGGACCTGTTGTGAGACCTTTTGTTTTCAAGTGGTGTGTTACACAGCATAGAACAGCAGAAGAACAACTTCTATCAGGAATCAGGTGATTATTTTGTAAGAAAATTACATTTAGGTTGATAGTAGATGTTCCTTACCATTTGCCCCCACATAAGTAAGTTCTGTTTGAAAATTGTTTTCTATCAGGTACTTTGATCTGAGAATTGCGGTCCACAAGCCGAGTGGCACCTTACAGTTTGTTCATGGGATGTATGCAGAAGAGATAATTCACCCATTCAGTGTTATAAAGAATTTCTTAAGTAGCCATGAGCAGGAGATAGTGGTTCTTGACATTCAACATTTTTATGATTTTACTTCCATTTATCACAAACAGCTTCAGGTAAATTTATTCATGGAAAGTATATTCTGTTCGTTATCTTTCTAATTTTTTATATTACTATATTATAAATGATTGTTTCAGAACTTCCTGCTTGATCACTTTGGAAACATGTTGTGTCCTTTACCAAAATGTGGGGATGTTTCTAATATTTCTCTCAGATGGATGACGGATAATGGATATCAAGTAATTCTCATTTACCGTAGTCCAACAGATAATGAAGATTTGCGACTGTGGCCAAGTAAATTTTGGCCCACACCCTGGCCACAGACTACGTCTGTTCAAAACATGATTTCATTCTTAAAACGAGGTCTTGCTCACCGCTCTTCTTTTACTGGTAAGACAATTATTTTCAAAATTGGAAAGTCATTTGTTATTTGTATTTGAAATATGATAATTTTATTCAATTGCAGGGTATGTCACTCAGTGTGTACTGACACCTACTCCCTGGTTTGTTGTGCAGCATCCCCTTTCAAATCTTCTCAATAGATGTGCTGCTCCTTGCAATTATGCCATTATTTCTTGGCTGGAACAGCAGCACCCTGGGGGAAAAGGTGTTAATGTTGTAATTACAGACTACTTTGACTTTGATCCGTCCAAATTTCCATTTGTCAAAACAGTTGTATTGTTGAACCGCAAGCTTGTTCACAACAAAACTATCCAGGGGGGTAACGACATAGATTTCATGTTTGTTGATGCATATTCTCAACCTTAAGGTTGTAAATTAAATTTTATTTTTTTATTTTCCTCTATTACTAGATGTTTTTGATGGAGGGCAAGGCTAGTCTCTTAAGGGGGCAAACTCTCGTCGGGGGTTCCTGGCACCCCTTCAGTCTCTTACAAAGAATGCCTGTTTGGGAGTTTTTTTTAAATTTTACTGTTTGACTAATTTCCTTTATATTCATTCAAAATTACCTGTGAAAAGAAGATACTCTCTTTTGCATTCCTAGTAATGATCATAAACAGTGTGAATCTTTCACAAATTTGAAGTTGTTTTAAAAATAAATTGTGGCAGATAAAAATTATAATTTTAAGCAGCTTTATTTTAGACTTTTATGAAAGAACTGAGTTTTTTGTTTTGCTTCTGTGTAACTTGTGTATCTTACTGTTACTGTGTAACTTACATTGTATGTAGTTATGCAGAACATATGTGAAGCATAAAGGAAACTGTGAATATCAGTTTTACGTAATCATGTGTTTTGATTACATTTGAGTTCCTTTGCATTCCTTAGTGAGTAGAGCTAGTCTCGCCATTTAATTTTGGCAAAGCTTTTTATTTTTGGAACTGTTATGGGTAATGTTGACATTACTCCTTATATATTTACATATATATTTATTTTATGATCTAGCCTTTGTTTATCTTTGTTGTCTACTCAAGACAGGGGCTTTTAGGTAGTAGCCCACTCTCACCAAGCACCTTCATTGTTGCACTAAAGTTAGCCCCTCCACATGTGTTTTGTTGGGTCTTGGCGCCATGGCTGTGATTTATCATCATAAAACTTAGGTTTTGAAATAGTGCTCTCTAGCTCATTTTTTTAAAAATGTCTTCTGGTGATGTATACATTTATTTTCTTTCATGATCTCAGTGCAGTATCATAAATATTATGGATGAAGTGCCTTCACATTTTGCCGTTGTAATCAATATAAATCTATTTGTCAATAGGAGTGTATGATTCTTTTGTTTTTTACTTTAGTACATAATAGCACCCTGCTAGAACTATTTCTTCAGTGGAAGGAGAGGAAAAGCACAACTTGACTTCGAACTAAACCTTGGCCAAAAACTTTTATTTCAATAATGAACAAGTCTTGAGGTCAACAAATTAATCTTTATCAATTATATCTGTTAAAATCTTAGATCTTTTAACAAACTTGGTCACATTTTTTGTAGGTTTAATTATATCTTTCTGAGACATGTATGGCCGCAATACTGGGGGGATCCTTATGCATCCGTCTTCTTGCTGATGAGTTTCACATATTGCCATGATTAAGCGAGGAATAGCGCAAGCAGTACCATTAACAGTGTGCACAAATTCCTTCAGTGATGAATTTTTTGTAGTATATTGAATGTTCAGTCTTCTGGATTGATAGTCTGTGCAATTACTGCAACTAGAAACCTCTCCGAATTCCCTCCGGCTAGGCAACCACGCTTCTATGTCGTACCTATAAAACAAGTTAATTTTTTAAAATTATGTTTTGTGATGTTTCAAGCAAAACATTACTGAGAAGTATAAGTGAAGAATCATCACTTTAAGTCATACTTTCTGTGAGCAGGAGCCCCTAATTCATGAGGAGGCATATCAAGCACCTGTAAATATAAATTAAGTGAACTGAAAATTTCTTCTTGTATTGACCGGAACTCTTCAAGGAGATCTTCAGATTGATGACTAGTTGATGCTCCGAACATTTCAACTTTTGTGAACTGGTGGACCCTAGAGGAAAACGGTGGGGTGTTGGGCATTAGGCATACATGTGATATGTAGTATTTTATTTATCCATCTAATATAATATGATAATAACAAGCATTTCAAAGCTAATTGGGTATGGCAGAAAGATATCTTACCTATAGAGTCCCCTTTCGGAAGCTATAGGGGCAGTTTCTGCTCGGTAGCATCTGCTCACTGCAACATATCTTTTAGGGAGGTTTTCATCAGCAAATATCTGGTTCATGAGAAATCCACCCAAAGCCATTTCAGCTGTTCCTGAGAGACAAAGTTCCCCCTCTGCTGCACTTGCTAAGTGTTTATCACCATCCAAACGGTACACCTATGAAACAGGAAATAATTATTAGCTATAGTTATAGCATAGTGAATTATGTGAAGCTTCGAGTGTGAAACTTACAATGCTTCTTTGTCCACTTGTTGGTATACCACAACATTCAATTATTTGATGATGCAAAATGTCAGGTACAGATATCAAAGAAAAACCATTCTTTACAAGCCGTTGAACAACATAACGAATAAGGGCATGTTCTAGATCAGCAAGTTCCCTGCATAAGTAATATGCTTTGTGCCCAGCCAAAGGAGCTAGTTCTTTCATGCGATATTGATTTGTCCCTTCCATAAGTTTGTCAAATGGCTTGGGATCAAAGCCAAACTCAGGGAGAGTTCCAATATGTTTTATAACTTTAGCATCATTACCATAGCTTTGGGGTTCTGGATGAGTATCATTAGGAATTTTTAATGCTTCTTGAACTAATTCTCTTCTCAAAGTTTCATTGGTTTTGACTTTGAGCTCATTATTCAGTTCAATGATACGCTGAATATTTCCAATACCTTTACGAATTTTAATGTTCTTATTGAAATGTTCAGTTTTACTGGGATCACAGTATCTAGCAATATCTAGCTGAGGTTCTGGTATCTTGAGGATTTTCTCATCATCTTCTTGGAGGGACTTGGCTTTTGATAGGATATATCTCTGAGGCAACTTCATACATGAAGCATAAATTCCAAAACTGGAAAGTCGAGATTTCACCCAAATAGACATGATGACCCTGTCACTAACTATGGTGTTACTATAGAGAGAAAAAGATAAAGACCATGAAAGTTTTTGATAAGAAAATTTCGTTTGATATAGAATTTACAGGACAACACGATTTAAAAATAAAAATTAAACATTTTCAAATAGTTTTGGTTTACGAGGTTAAGTCATGTGGATCTCTTCAAAGCATCGAATAATCATAATGTTTGTCACCAACAAATCACTTCGTATCATGAAAACAGCAACACGGTAAAAATAATTAGTACAACGTTCAGCTCTCAGCAAGTATTTCTTTTAACTACAGCCAGTTAACGACAGTAGGTAGAAACGTAAACACAACACAATGATTCTACTCATGTCTGTCTATGTCTTCTGCTTGGAATCTTACTTACGTTTAAATTTCTCATAGGAAAAATGGATGTATAGCAACAAAAATAAAAACAGTTTCACTTCGCTTCTCTCATGAAAACTACACTTTAAACTTTCTTTTAATAATAATGCAGCTGTGTATGCAGTTTTTCCTATTCTTCCCACCAGCTTCCACTCTTTAGTTATTTTTGTTAACTTAGGTTCTCAAGTTCTCAAGAAGTGGTAGCCATGACTATGAAAAATCCTCACATACATACACACACGCGCAGCCAGCCACTGTTTGGAGTTGGAGGGCTTGAGTGTGTGTGATGCTTTGCGGCATCTGCCGCCGAAATGTGATTTTGGCTGTATTTTTGTGTTTTTTGAGTAATTAGACTCCTAATTGTGCCTCTTAATGACCTACCACTATGGATTGGAGAGAGTCTGTCAACTGCCAGAACTGTGTAACTTTAAACAAGGTAAGTTTCTGTCGGACGGCGTGCCACTGGTGTTTGATTTGTTGTTCATTTATGTCCCTCTAGGATACTTAAAAGACTTGAGGTTCATGGACTTCGTCCTTTCTTAAATATATCGACATTTCTGCCTACTCCATTCTTAAGTTGCTTCATGAATTAACTAGTGTCTAGCGTAAACACTTGCCGGTTAAAGACTAGCGTTGATAGTACGTTTGGAGCACGCTTGTCTCTTTCATTACTTAAAGCTTCTTTCATTCAAGTAATATTACCCCAAATTGTCACTTCATCTTTGAACTTTATCAATTTTGAGTTATATCAATTCTCTGGGCATCAATATACGCCCATTACAAAGATCAGTTTTTGTTCAGGTTATGTTCCTAACCTAACTTTATTCTTAAGATTGCACTTTAATCGTTCATTTACCAAAAACGCAACAATACTATTCTTCGTGTTTTTTGTTTATGTATGTTTGTGCATGAGTGTGTGTGTGTGAGAGAGATAGATTCATGGTTTATGCGTGTTAGAGCTTAATTGTTCTGTGTCTTTCAATTTTTATTGAATTTTTATCTTTTCCATATTTGTGATTTCAGAAATTGGAGCTGTTTGACCTCTTAAAGCAGAAATGTTGTAAGAATGAGTAAGTTGTCAGAAATATAATTTTCTTTTGTCTTCTTTTAATTTAGTATCATGAATTGCAGCAGATCTTTTAACTTTACTTTAATAATTTTGCAGCGATATTATCAAGAACTTGCTGTCCTTAAAGAAAGCATATGAAAAATCCACCAAAGTCCTTGAGAGTAAATCCAAGAAGCTGGTAGAAGTGAGAAATAAGCTCGAAGATGCTGGGAAAACTGAAGAAAATCTCAAAAGAAAACTTGCAGAGTTCCAGTTGCGCTTAGTTTCTTCTGACACCAAATACCAAGAAGTCCTGAAGGATATTGAAAATGAACAAGAGAAATTTATTTCTCTCACTAAGGTAAAATGTTTCAATCTGATTTTTCGACTTTCCACCTTTATTGAAGTATTGCATGCACAATTTTGAATGTAGATTTTTCCTTATCCACCCCCTGTGAATTAACCTTTTGTAATTTTATTTTTGTTATCTTGTCAGGCTAAAGGCCAATTGGAAGACATACTTCAATCAAAGGAAAATGAGCTGGCCTCGCTGGTTTTAATTTCTAAACAGTCTGAAGAACGCCATGGCAATGAAATAGAAAATTTAAAGTCAGAACTAGCTAAAATTCAAGGTGAGCTTTGCTTCTCAATTCCAATGTTCTATGTTACAGAAAATTTTTCTATTTAAATTTGCAATTATCTTATCTATTGATTATTATATATCTGGTGCCTTTATGTTCTACAGTGGATGGAGTAAAATTTAAAGAACATCGCCAGAATACCAAGAAGTTAGAGAAACTTGAAGAACAATTACATCTGATATTTAAAGGTGGTCTTGAACCAAGTAAAGGTAAGCTGTGCTTGTAATTTTACTTATATAGTTGATTTTACGCTGCACCCCAAATTTTACAGGGGGGTCACAGGGAGAACTTCCCAAAGATCCCTGCAAATTGGGTACTTGATTTTAAGCCGCACCCCATCTTCCAATTTTTAGAATCTAAAACAAAAATTAATCAGAGAATAGGGTGTTATTTTTAATCAATTAAATATGGTCTATTGTATGAAACATTTGATAACTTTTGGTATCTTCACTGTTGTGTGTCCAACAGAAAACCTCACCAAATTAAAGAGAATAATAAATAGAATAAGTGCCAAAGTGGATGCGAGGAAATTAGAGGTTGAACTTAATTCCCCATCCTTGACACCGGACGGCACTCCGAGCTTAGATACAGGCATTTTTTCGGAAGATGAAGATTTTGCAAATCCATCTCTTGGTAAGTGATGTCAGGCCACCTTATTTAATATATGACCTGTGTATTTTATGTACTGTCTGAAATATGGTCCTACTCCTAAGATGAACATTGAATTACTCCTGAAAAAATTAGAATGAGAAGCTACAATTTTGAGTTTGACTGTCTCATTTTTTATTTCTCTTTTGCAGCAGATGATTTGAATGTAACTTCTGATAGTGATGACGACTTTGAGGATGTCGAGCAAACAATGAAACAAGACTCATTTTTGTCCACTGATATTCAGAAAGTCCAGAACCTTGGTAGTATTCATCTAACAAGTCCATTGCCCCTAAAGCCCAATTGTGATAACAGTACTTCCCGGGGCAGCAAAGTAACTCCAAGTCCATCAAAAAATGACTTTGCCTGTAATACAAACGTACCCAATTCAAGTGGTTTGGTTGGCAGTCCTCTGGGACAGTTTACGAACACGTGTGTCTCTAATGAGACTGATAGCAATATTCAGACTAAGCCAGCATCTCAGGATGAAAAATATTTATCTCCTGTTATGGAATCGAGTGAAACCCTTCCTGATTTATTGTTGTCTGAACCAGTTGACGAATTAGATGTAAGTTTGAAAATTCCCTGTGCTAGTCCAGCTCAAAACCTTGCACATTCTCTAATGCCTGAAGAGAGCAATGCTCAAATTTCAAATGTTCCGAATTTAGAAGAAATCATTTTTCAAAGGGAATCTTCAGACACCTTGCATCAAGAATTGGAAATTTCCATCAACAGTCCCTTGAAAGCTCCTGCTGCTTCTGATCTTGCTCAAACGGTGGAAGGAAGAAACTTAAAAATTGTTGAGCGAGTAGATGAAAATAGAGGTTTTATTTCAGAAGATCACACCACTGGATTTCAAAATGACTCATGTCACTCGAAAAGCCCGAAGGGAAATCCTTCAGAAGATTCTGATAGTTCCCCACTCGCTCAACAGTCATCAGAAAGTAATAGCAAAGGCTTGGAGGAAATCAGTGAGGAAAGAAATCTCTCAATTACTCAATTGGAAGATACCTCATCTCAAGATTTGAGAAGCTCTGTGGTATCTACTGTTCCTTCCCTTGAGCATCTATTAGAAGAAGAAAAAGCTGAAAATGTTGAGTCTGTTAGTAAACACCAGGATGCTTCAGAATTTCCTTCTACCAAGGAGGAAAGCTCAGTTCGAGGTCTTACAAGCCCCAGAAGTAGTCCTTTGAAAGATTTTGTTGCCCTTTCAATCTCACAAAAGAGCAGTGATTTGTTTCTGAAATCTACCTCAACTACAGGCATCTCTTCTAGTGTATCATCCGACCTCTTATGTCAAAGTTTGGCTAACATTGTTAAAAGAGCTCAAGATCCAGTCCAAATCTGTGATGGAAGCTTTGAGGAACTGAATACTAGACCAAGAAACAACGAATTAGAGTTGGCTTCAACTACCCAGCCAAAGTGTACCAGTTCATCAATTGTAAACGGTGAAACTTATGATCCTGTTTTGTGTACAGAAACGTCTCGTTCTCCCTCAAAATCTTTATCTACAAGTAATCTGATTGATGAAAATTACAAAGTAATGGAAGATACAAAGGTAAGTTTTCTTGAAAAGAAAATTACAATTATTTTTCTGTCAATAAGCGTTTTAATAGAAGTGATGAATTTTCAAACATTTTCATTTTTTAAAATTCAGGATCCTGAATCAACTTTCTTTGACTCGATGTTAGATGAGTGGAAATCCACTGAGCCAATTTTACCCTTCTCTGATGATTCATGTGGTTTCGATGGTAAGCAGATACATTTCACTGATCAACATATTTTTGAATCTAACCACCATATACATATGAATTTAAGTAGCACCCGAATATAAGCCGCACCCCAGTTTTGGAGCCGACAAATCGTGAAAAGTCGTTTCATTACGACATTAAG
Source organism: Frankliniella occidentalis (assembly GCF_000697945.3). Lineage (NCBI taxonomy): Eukaryota > Metazoa > Arthropoda > Insecta > Thysanoptera > Thripidae > Frankliniella > Frankliniella occidentalis. The sequence continues at coordinate 276,950 of NW_026267132.1, read as the reverse complement.
CCGCGGCCACTAGATGAGTAATCTACGCGACTGAGTCGCACGGGTCATTCATGTGCAGTCCCGTCTAGTTCCGTTTGGCTGTTTTTGCTGTCAGAGTGACCCCCCCGCCCCACGTTCACCAGTTTTACATGTCTTGCGCGGTAGTTCCCTCCCTTCCCAGTCACCCTCATGACAGCAGAACTGCGATCGTAGCGGCCACAGTTAGTTTTCCACGGAACCACAGGCTTTCCATTATCAAACGAGCGATTTTGGTCAAAAAATTAACTTTCGGTGCGAATTTAAGCCGCACACGAATATAAGCCGCACTCCACTTTTAGAGCTCCAAAAATCGGGGCAAAGGTGCAGCTTAAATTCACGTGTATACGGTAATAGTGTCCCGTCTACCCTGTTCTGTTATTTCACATAACTCCTTGTTTTCACTTGGTCAATTTTTGTTTTGTGACAGATGAGAGCTTGTCAGCAAGCAATGGACAACTTGATTATGCACCTTCAAGCGAAGAATCAAACCCTTGTGAACTAGCCAATGAAAGATCTGTCAAATCCACAGCTACAAACACAGAAGAAATTTGTCTCATCTCAGTGGCTTCAAGTCCTATTGCCAAGTTCAAGGGTCAAAGTTCACCAGATAGTTCTTTTACATTTTTATCAGGAAATCATAGCAAGGAATCTGGCATTTCTACTCTATGGTCCAGAATGGACAAAGCTGTTAGTCCAATGAGGAAGAATTTCAGAGATGTTGGTGTGATGCCAATCAAGGAGCTAAGGAAGGATGTTGCCATAAGTCCGTTGAAAATAAGTGCTAACAGTGCTGGAACAAGTCCTATGAGAGGTGTTTTCAAAGATAGTGCTGTTAGTCCTATCAGAGTAAAGGGAATAGATGTGGTTAGTGGTTCAGTGACTGTGGACAAAAGCACACAAGTTAACTTAAATCCCAAAGAAATTTCACAAGATTTAGAAGAGAAAATGCAGCCACCAGAATGGTCACAAGATGTGAAATTGCTGCGTCAAACTTTGGAGGCACTCGACCTTGATTCAGGAGATTTAGCTAGTGTTGTTACAGATGAAAACTTAGTTAAAGAGATTAAGAAGATGCTGGAAATGGCTTTTAAAAAATCTTGTCACAGTATGAGCTTTCCTTCAAGAGAACCTGAGTTTCAATATGAAAGAGACAGATTTTGCCAGTACAAATTTTGTGAGTTTGCAGAAATATGTAATCAGCAACATAGGAATCTACATTTACTAGCCAAATCAAAACATTTAGAGAAAAAAATGTGTAGCTCTGGTAAATCTGAGAAATACAAAGTCAAGAGGCTGAAACGTATAAAACCAAAGAAGATTAAAAACATAAAATTCACAGAAGAGACATTTAATGACAAAAAGACACAATTTTGTGGTATTGTTTCAGTAGGACAGATTCATGAAAACTTGGAGAGCCCGAATCATGCCTCTAAACATTCAATATCACAAAAATGCTCGTTTTCACAGCTTGGAACCAGTGCAGAAACGCCAGTAGCTTTGTTCAAAAGTACTGAAAATCAAACTTCTGATGAGAACCCTGAACTTGGGTTAAATTCACAACTTTCTATGTCACAGAACCAAATTGAGCCGTCTTCCAGTTGCCTCAGGACAGCCAAGAGCTTAAATAACAGTGATGGCAAGGGAAAATCATCTTCATTTGATTCTTCCTTATCGTCGGATGAAGGAAAGCTTTGTGAAATTGACAATACTCATAGTCCAGCGACATTAAAAACCACTTCTACTGGTTGTGGGAAAGAAATTGAATGTGAGGGAACTCCTAACAAAGAAGAAGAAGACATTGGCTGTGCTATCAAGAATGACAATCACAAATCCACCTCTTCTCTTCATTTACACAATGATAACTCTTTGAGCAAGACATCTCGTAAGCGGGCGTCAACACTAAGTGAAAGCAGTTGTACAAGTGTTGGAGAATGTGAGGCCTCTGATGGCAAAACTGGAGCCCCTATTCGTCGATCTCCAAGAATTAAAAAAATAAGAGTTGCACACAACTTTGACTCTGGAAGCAGATATTCATACCAAAAGGGTTATGTAAAATTTGTGAAGGGCGAAACTGTTTTTGTTAGTAATGAATCTGAAACATTGAATGGCCCTCAAAAATTGAAGAGTAACTTAGCTGAGGGAGAAATCAACAACCTTAACTTGAGGGTTGAGGAAAATTTTTCAGAACCATTGCTTACTTCCAGTAGCTTAAGTACACCAGATATCAGCCTGACTAGAAGTGAAACAAAAGGGAACGGTGAAAGTAGATCTCCTATTTCTCATGCTTTTGAAAAGAAAATTAAGAATTCAAATTTAAAGGCAGGCAATGGTACTAAAAGGACCGCAGAAGACCAAGTGAAGGTGGCTGAAAACAGATTAAAACGTCACAAACAGTCAAGTCCCAAAATGTCCTCAGACGAAATAGATGACACTGACGATGATAGGCTTGTTATTTCTTATGAAGCTGATGATAATGAACAAGACAAGGTCATTTTTAATGATGATTCCCATCATGAAAAGCACAGGGACAATTGTGTGTCAGTGAATCTCACTTCAACTGATATTGTGGAGAGAAACTTGGGAGATCTGAGTGGGACAGTCTCCTCAGGAAGTGGAAGCAGAAGTACAGTTTTTGATGACACAATGGTTTTACCCACTGTCTCACAAGGTCGGCCAAAAGTTGCCTCTGGCAAACCATCAAAGCTCCAGCGACTGAGATCCTCAGTGAGCAAAGTTCATCCTTTAGCACAAACAAGCAGAGGATCCAGATGTAGTGAAGAGGCAGAGGATGGTTCACAGGTCAATGAAAGAATGAAGAAGATTCATTCTGGCTCTGCTTCAAAAGATGACCAAGTAAAGTTACGAGCAGATATTCTAGAAAAGCTTAAAGGCAGAGAGAGTGTAAGGATGGCTGCCGCTGCATCAGGGCGTACTGCTCAACTTATTGAACTAAACTCTGTAAATTCTGTCAGACAGAAGACCCCAGTGGCTCGGTGCTCATTAGGTATGTAATTCAACTCTACAAGGGAACAATTTTCTTATTTTTTGTTGTTGTTACTATTATAATGTTTCAAGCATATGTTCATTACAATACTAGGTTGTTACAATTATACATTTTTTCCAGCTCTCGGCCCCGTTAAACCTGTAAAGAAAACAACCTCAGTTCAGCCACTTGTAAGACCAGAGGACCGCTTACTGTGTACTGAAAACTCCCTACCACTTAAGAATAGAAAATGCAGCATACGACCAAAGAAAACATCTGCACTTGTTGAAGAAAATCCACCAGAGGAGACTTTCATTACGAAAGATATTCAGCAATCATCTTTCTTAATCACTGATGATATTGATTTTTGCATAACTAATCTAGGACCACTAGCATATGCTATAAATGATCGCCAGATTTGCGAGACTCCTCATTGTAACAATAAAAATGGTATGCAGCTAGAGGGTACCTTTTCTAATGATAACATATAAATTGAATTTTTTTAATACAATTTCTTATTAAAATCGACAGGACTAAAAAATACGGAACAACTGGTTCGGGAAACCCTGAAGAATTTGGTGGCTGCAACATCATTTACACCTGATGTATTACAAAGAGCAATTGATGCTCTTTCTAACCCGGATTTGGAAAATGTGCTAATAGTTTTAGTTAGGTAAGTATAAAAGTGAGCCAGTTGATATTACTGTAGTTAATAAGCTTCTTTGCTTTTTTAATTATCTTAATTTTGTCAATTTAGGGATGTTGTTAAGATGATGGATGACGACTATGATACACCTCCTTTACGCAGTGGAAAGCAAGAAGTGTTTGCGCCACCACTTACACCTGTACAGCAGCAGCTATTGACTCTAGTTCTTCAGCTTTCTTTTCAACATCAGCATCTAAAACAGTTGCCTCATGAAATTCTGAGACTCTTAGAGTATCGGATGTTTAGACTCGGAAAAGCTCCGGAGGTTTGTTATTTGTTTTGAAACTATATCAATCTTTAGTGGAGTGTATTTCAACTAATTTTTCATTCTGATTTTAGGGACCGCGATTACAGTGGTGCTCAAGTTTCTATGCCTCAATTTGTCGTGTTTTATGTTTGCGATCTGAAGCTCTTATATTTTGTTGGGATGCTCTTTATACCCTAAGAGGTCGATCTTATGATGTTGTCAAAGTTGTAATGGACGTATGGCCTCATTTGTTTCCTATTAATCCCAATTTTGAGAAAGGTATGCTTACATTTGCTGAATTTAGTTTTCTTCATGTTCTGAATAAATATAATTTACTATCTTTTATTTTTCTTAGCATGCCCGAATGCTCAAGTCATGCTTCATTTACTCAAATGTCATGTTGAAAAACCACCTGGAGTCCAACAGTCAAACAAATTTGACAATAGCTGGTTGAAACGTATGTTGAGATGCACAGGGCTACAATCCACTAGCATTAATTCAACATTATTATCATCAAGGATATTTTCTAGTTTGATTGGTAAGCAAACTATGTATATTTTTGTACATATTGAAAACCTACATTTTGTGTTTAGTTTGAGAACTTGTGGAGACCAACAGTTCTATTTTCTTGCACAGATGGAAAACTTGATACAAATGTGGCAGCAATGGTACTGCTTGCCAAGCGCGAAGAAGAACAATGGACTATGAAGAATGTTATTAGTGGGAACTTCTTGCCAGCACTGGCAAAATGGCAGGCCAGATTGCTTGATGATGTAGCTGGAGAACGAGTTATCTGGACCATGTGTTAGTAAAAATTTATGCACTGTTTACACTTGAGTAATATAATTAGTTTTACCATGCCAACTTACTTAAATTTTTGTTTCAGGTTCTATTCTGAGAGCTCTGCCTCCTGAACGAAATGGCGATACGTCACAATCTGTGTTGAAACTCCTAACAGGTGAACTTCTTCAGAAGGATAATAGATCATGTAAGTTTTGTGTTTTGACCTCAAGTTATTTGGATTAATTTAAGCTACGATATATCTGTCAGGAAAGAATAGTATTACCTCTAAATCAAGCTGAGATGATATTGTGTGTGTAACATTTTAATCTATTTGTTTCAGTAACAGTTCAAATGCAGGAGGTTATTGCGATTGGCTTGGCTCTTCTCTCTAAACATGACATTGAGTCTGTGGCTCACTCGTTACTTTTATGGAATCCCAGCCACGGTTCATCAAAAGGCTACTCATTGCGTCTACTTCAGTATCTCTCTTCAATCATCAACAGTGGAAGTCGTCCACGGTCTTGGTGGCAAAGTCGATTAAACCAACGTCCCAAATTGGGGGAAGAGTAAATGCTTTTCAAAAACAGTCAACATAGTCATCAAAAAGATTTTAAATTTTAACATAGGCTTCCTAATCATGTCCTTACCTTATTATGTTTGTTTTTATGGCTTATACATAAAGTACTGTTTCATTTTTTTTTAATTCAATGAAAAAAGCCATTGTTTTCCCACCATCATTATTAGTGCATTAAAATGTGCTGACCTTCACCCCATTGTGCAACAGTATGTGTTCCAAGCTTTATGTGATTGATGTGATCTCTTTTGTTTAAGATAATTAAAATTATTTGTCAAATTTTAAAGGCATTGTTTAATTGTCAAGCAACAAGTTGTTACAGCGCCATCTCAATCCAACGGGTTACGTGACGTAGATGAACCGACCGCAGCGCGCACGACACAGTTGAAAACCCACAAACTTGCTCAAACTAGCTCCAGGTTTTGCGGGAGAAAATGCAGTACCCGGCCCATGGGAAAGGAAGGACGTAACTCATCTGTGTTGGCACGGCGCACGGCGGTACGAGAATTAGACTGGTAAAGAGTGGATGCTGCCCGGCCCATCCCATTATCTTTTAAACAGACGCCAAGCCAATACCGTCTCTACCGGCTCTTTTCCCTCCCGCGGGCCTCAGGAGTGCTTGTGCTTTCATGAGGCGGCGAGCTGGTGGTCTTTCTATTTTCGACTAAAGTCCGACGAGCACAGTAGGGATATTGGCCAAAAGTTCAAAAACAGATTAATGCCAGGGCCACATTCAGCAAAGTCCTCCGTGATGCATATCCTAATGGTCTTCACCTATCGTCATTGAATCCCTAATGTTTCAGTTCATGACACTATTAACTTCCCATTGCAAAGTTCCAGGGTTATCTTCTTTCCTTCAAATTTGATACAGTGAACAGGATACCACAATTAATGAATGGGTAACTCATAACATTTTATTGAAGTATACTCTTACACAGTTAGGCCTACAGTAGCGAGCAAGTATGAAAACACAGGGTTCAAGAAAAATCAATCTGATCTGACAAGCTGGTCTGGTACCAACTACAAGTGTAGCACAGGTTTGTACAAAATGGCCAGACAAATAAAGACCAGCAAACTATGTCACTGGTGTGCTAGACAAGATTAGCACCAACAATATACCTTTTCTCTTAATAGTTAATGTTTGTTTTTGAATTCAATGTGTATTTTGAGGAATTTCTCACAGCCACACTCCATTTAAATGTGATATGAAAAACAAGAAAAAAAGAACAAGATTGATGTTAGTAACAAGGGATTAAAATTACTGTCGGCTAAAAAATGCAACTGTTGAGGACTCCAGGGTACACAAACATATTGCAAACTGCATATATGTTACGGTCCAACCGTATATACCAGAGCAACAATGGTAACATTTACACCAACTATTCAAACAAGGTGTCTCAAAGAGCAGCACTCAACAGTGCTTGTTCCCAGTTGTTTCTTTCTCTTTTTTCACATCACATTTTATAAAAAAATACAGATTTGGAGGAAACTGCTTTAGCATACGCCAATTCTCTACGTCAAAGAGTGACATGAGTTCGGAAGTTAAAAGACATGAATGACAAAATAGAACAAAAGTAAAAAGTATGTAGGGCTGTAGACCGCCATGTCTTCTGATGTAAGGAACATAATACTGGTAAGTTAAATTTATGTACGCTCAATTCCAGCTTTATACTGCACAAATGTTGGAGATGAATTAGATTTAAAATGTGGACTGATAGAATGCTCCAATTATTTTTCACAGTAGCTGAACGCAGAATCCTGACCAACATGTGATTCATTAACTAAGTACGTGAAACCAACACACAACAAACTAAAGGTACAATCTGTAGATGGCATCAACCACAAAATGGGAATATTTGAATGCCTTAGATCAGGGAAAGATAGAAATGTTATGAAGCCTATAGCATTGATTTGAATGACTAGCTATAAAGAATGCTGTCCACTACTTTCTATATAATCTCACCACACGTTTGTTCCATTATAATTCTTAGAGAAATTCTTCTTCATAATTCAGTAACTATGTATTTTTTTTCAATAAATAAATCAATAACCATTTTAATTTCTGATGGAGTAATACAACTCAAATAGAGATAAATTCTTTAAATAAAGGCTTTGAAGGCTAAAAGAAATGCATATACACCAGGAATATAACTTTTCAGTTTGTACAATTATACTTATTTCCTTATAATTGGACAAATAAAAATACACAGAACTATTAAGGCTACGCCAAGACGTACCGTAGTTTCCGCTGTAGGAGCCGACATTTTTTTGACCGATTTCGAGAGCCTCAAACAGCAACTTGTGACTTTAATGACATTTTGACATATCCAGAAACGCGGGTCGGCTTATACGGCGGAAATTTAATATGGAAGAGATGCAAAAACACCTTGCACCCCTTTCTTTTCTGAGACCAGCATTAGCTCAATCTAAACCAAACTTGAACTTATCAATTTTCTAAAAAGTTACTATAATAAATGGATAGATACATTTAATGTTAACTTGTTCTAAAATACATCACAAAAAAAAGGAGGAGGAAACATTACAGCTCATTAGCTGTGAGAATTTAATGGAGATGTGCCTAGTTAGGTAACATGGAACCTTGATATCCCAAAACACCAGAAAATGGACAGAAAACACCTGCCCAAAGGTTGAAATGAACACAGGTGTGCTAAGGGTAAGAAAACAAGATGGTACATAAGCCCCTGGCTGAAGGAAAGTTTGAACATGCATCAGAATACAATGAGAAGCTGCAGGCTTAACCACTGTAACTGAACACAAATTTTCTGAAAGATGTTTTGTGTGTTTTAAGCACAGACAACATTCAGATTCAGATATTATTCTATATTCAGTCTTAACATTGTCATTAATGTAGATTACACAGGGTTCATTCTTAAAATCCTGAACTGAAGTATATTTTAAAAGAGTTGTTTCAAGACAATGGCAATCTTCCCTATCTCTTTCGTACTATGTACTTCCATTACAATAATAATCTAAAGCATACCGACCTCATCAAAAAGGCCCTTTAACATTTGCTTAGTTCACCCAACAGAGGCACTTAAAGTGGCACCATTAGAAATGGACCCCAAAGCTACTATGAACCTATTTCTAGTTTTCTTGTTTTTAATAAAAAATACCTCAATCTAAAAGATGACAAGAGGGCAAAAGCTTAGGACAAGCTAGAGATTTAAAAAAAAAAGAAAAAAAAGAACATTTGCAATGAAGCACTGACAAAACCCTCAACCACCTTATATTCAGTCTCAAAAGAAATAAAGAAAAACAATGATCTACTCCCGTTAACACTCAGCTAGCAAACTCAGTCTCGGGAATGGTGGACCAGCTGTTCTGTCAGATAACAGACAGGAAATACAGTCAAAAGTCTAACAGATGAGCTCTGGAGTTAATCCCCTCAGTCATGCATTGTTAAGGAAACAGCTTAAAAGCCGTCTTAATTTGCATCACAGGTTGAGGATGAGAGAATGACAATCATACTTGTTGAACAAGCCACTTTGTCATTCTCACCTCCTCCCCCTTATAAATCACAAATATTACTTACATGGACAAATATGTAAATATTTTAAGTCCCAATAGAGCAGGGACAGGAGAAAAAAACTAAATCAAATTTAACAATAAAGAAACTACTGTAAATTTAACTTTGTATATGAGTCGGGGGCTGTTTTACCTTTCAGTAGAACAGGCAAGAACTACACATGATTTAACTTCTTCAGCATGGCCAAAAGGCCTATTAAGAGTGCCTAGACAAGGCTGATGTTTTTGGATGAAAGTGCATTTCAAACCAAATTACCAATTTTTTAAAAATGAAATAAACAAAACAATGCTATCAAGGAAAATTTACATTGGCTAAAACTTACCTTGATAAGTTCCACAACCATAAATTGTAGAGCAATGAAAGTAATTATAAGATGTACAAAGAGAATAGTAATATTTCAAAATAAACACATTGCACAAAAAATTTTAAAAAAGAAAATTGTTAGTAGAAAAAACAAAACAAAAATCTACAATGTAAGGTAATTATTTTATACCATGAAAAAACAGAAGAAAAAGGGGCCAAAAAAGAAAAAGTCAAAGGGGGAAAAAATGCATGAAACCTGGAAGGTAGGCTGGCACAGTAGGGTTGTCAAAAACTTAGGTAATTGATACCAACATAGAAATCTTTAGCTTTATGAGAAATCGTCATGTGGTGCGATAACTGATGAGGAACATTTACATAGCTTTGTAATTTTCTTATCCTTTAAGTGTTGAATTGCGAAGATTGCGAAACCTTGTGAGATACTTCTTGCTAATAGCATTGCTTTTCTTTCTAGCAGCTATATTCTCACCTGAAAATGAGACAAACAAGTGGGTTACAAAACTGTAGCTATTTAGACTTGATCGTTTATTCAAATATGTAGTTTATACAACTTACTGGTTGATAATTGTTTTGAGGGCAGCTTGTTTTTGCGAGGAGAAAGTTTGGAGGGTGCTCTGCGCTTTCTTTTGTTAGAAACTATTACAGGATTGACATAATCGATACTATCACTCTGATTACTATCTGAGTCACAGGACTGTCTTCTGACAGGATTTCTGTTTAAGGCTGGTCTATTGCGTAGACCTAATCTAGTGCAGCGCCCTTGAGTTAATTTCATATGGTATGGAGGTACATACGGAGGTGCATAACTTTCACTAGAACTTTCGTCACTTTCTGCATATTGGAAATTTAAGAAGTTGCCTTCCCTACGCCGAATGACATTTTCCATTGCAGGCGTCAACATGTTTGGGTTGTCAACAGGGCTGCTACAACGGCTACTGTGGACAAAGAAATGTGCATGAAACTTTCTCAATTCATTGATTGCTAGTAATTGGTAGTATGTCATTGGAAAATACCTGTCACTTTTAGATTTTCCTCTTAAGCTGTTTGTAGGACTTGCATTCCCTTTCTTCATACGCATCCTAGCAATCTGCTCCAACATGGCTGGTGTAGGATTTTTAAGACTTTCAGCATCAGTAGCCAGCTGAAGAGCGGTGGCAGGTGATAACAAGGAATCTTTAACAAGGTTACTAACAGGATCAAGACTTCCTGTCTCTTCAAGGAGAGCAGTTGCACTTATGAGTCTACTTCTTTTCAATTTATTCCTAAAACCAGAAAAGTCAATGTTAGTACAAAAGGCTATTGATTTAGACTGTTTTTCTGAAACAATAATTACTTTTTCAGTCTCTCAGCTTGAACTCTGAACTGCTTCTCAGGATCACTTAGAAGGACTTTCTCCCAACTAAATGGTTCTTGGGAACGTAACACTGGTTGGGTTGGTTGAGAACCTCTAGTCAATCTGTTGCTGTTCTGTTGAGCACATGGTTGTCTTGCACTACTGCGAGCTATCTTCCTAGGATTTCTTTTACCAACATTCTCTGGCTCTTCAGATGCTTTCCGCTAAAATTAAGGATGTAATATAAATGAATCTGAAGGTTCATGTAACAAAGCCAATGAAGAATAAAAAGTTAAAACATACCTTTCTATCTTTAGCCTTTACAACTTTGGGGAGAGAGGGTGCAGAATCAAATGTGATGACTCCACTGTAAGAGGATCCCAACTTACGAATTTCCTTACGAAACATTTGCTTGCACAAGGCATAGTCTGGTTTAGAGTCAAATTTTAAGCCACCAACATACTTTAGGTACCATTCAAGGACAGCTAAAACACATAAATTACGTTTCAGGTTAATAAGTAATGAGAAGGCAAGATGATAGTAAGGTATGACGATAACTTACATGGAGCATCATCATTTGGAAAACATAAGCGGAGAAAGTGGGGAATGTTATCCATACACTCCCGTTTCTGCTCAGCAACTTTCTCGGGATCACTTAAATCATCCTCCCAGGGCAGCCTGCTACAAACCCACTGTAGCATATTGTAGGCTAAAATTTCCATGTCGCCACGACGTGAGTGAGCTGCAACATAGCCACATAAGAAGTGTAGTCATAACAGTAATTAACAAAATAATTACAGCTGTGCAAGTGGCTTGTTTACCTCCAAAATGGGCATCTCTGGAAGTGTATTCAATGGTACCATCATGCGCCCTCCGATCATCTTGGCGATATTCTTTATGTTGACCAATGCGATCGACGTATTTTGAAGCTAAACCATAGTCCAATAAGTAGATGTGTCCATTTTGACTTGCACCAAAGCCTAGTAGAAGGTTTGAATCTTTGATGTCTGAATGACTATATCCATGAGAATGAATGTACTCCAAAATATCAAGCTAAAATGGTGGAAAACAAAGTTATAAAATATAATTAAGTATTTTGATAGCGAAACTTTGTTAAACGTTTGGAAGATAAAAACACTTACAATTTGAATTCCAATAGAAAGGGCAGTGCGAAGATGAAAGCGACGACCATGCTTTTCAAAAAGTTTGTGAAGGTCATTTCCAAAGCGTGGCAAAACAAGAAACCTATATCTTTCACCTTTATAGGTGTGAGATCCTGACCCACAATAACATGGCATACCTAACTGCTTCATTCTGCGTTCCTTCATCCACTTTTCAACTGTTACAAATAAAAAATAATAGCCAGAATAAATATAAGAAGTGGATAACAATAGACTTACAGGCATAGGGAATTCTCACTTACTCATTTCAGATTTTGCAACTCGCAAATAAAAGTTCATTTCAACAAATAACGGGCCATTTTTGTGAGGCTCCTGGAAAAAAAAACAAGACAATAAAAACCCTCATTTGGGCCCATAACACACAAGATACAATAAGATGCAAAAATCATGATGGACTAATACAACTTACCACTTTGATAACATGTTTAGAATCTATACCTGCAGGTTTCTTGATGTCGTCAGAAGCTGTAGAAAAAGTAAAACAAATGATGCATAGTGCAACAATGAAACATGGTACTTGGATTGAAAAATATCTTCTTACCTAGATAAATTTCTCCAAAGCCACCCAAGCCAATTGAACGGCCAAGCCGCCACTGTTTTTTGGTGACATCAGTAAATATCTCCCCTTCTCTAATAGGATCAGGAAGCCGATATCCATTTGGAGCAAATCGGGGCTCAGGTGGTGGACTTGTTACAGCAGAAGATGCAGCTTTCCTAGGCATCTTCTCTTATCACTGTAAAATTATACAGATTATTAATTACTGTGAACTTTGCAAACCTTACTCCTCACTTGCTCTGACAGCAGGAAAGTGTTCTGTGGACTGTCAGCTTAAAATAAAACCGAGTAGCTCCCATCCCACTGACTCCCTACAGACACTCTTGAGTCATGTTACAATAGAAGCAACAACCATGAAAGACAATGTCACCTTAAAGGTTAACAAACAAAAGAATAGTCTCTCTCTCTCCCCAAGGTTTGGTTTCAAAAATCTAGCCAAGGCCCTTGGGAGAAATGTGAAACTCTACTCAGAAAAACATTTTCAGCCTGATATTTCAAGGACACGTACACACTAAAAGAAATCAAGAGTCAAATTTAAACTTAATTTAAATAGAGTATGCACTACAGGGTCAATTTAGGGTTACATAAGAGTAGAGAGTAGAGAGTTCATGGATGATGTGATTTAAAGTATAATTTTGACAACTTAAGAAGAAATGTGGAAGAATGTGGAACCAAGTTAGAGCAAATTGTTCATTATAAGGTTAGAAACACCCACAAAAAACTGATTGTTGAAAAATATTCTAAAATCATGCACATATCATAAATAAGAAATAATCTACCAGATTCAATACAATTAATTTAACTGAGTATTTCACAATGTAGACCAGTAAAGAGAGGAAAAGTGAAAACATAAACCAATAATTTGTAATGGGATTATACAAAACCAAATGACACTGCAAATAATAATTTCATTTGGTTTGTGACAATTGACTTTAAGTATTTCAAAGGCATTCCGTACTCAATAGATAATAGTGTGATACACTAGAAAAAAAATGGCAGATACATGTACGTATTGATTGTGTCAGAACTTGTCATGGCCAAATTGCATACTTACTGTAAAGAAAAGTATGGCTGATGAAATGACATAAGAATCCAAACAACGAATGATCTGTCACCACGTTGGTCCACTATGGTTGCAAAGCAATCTCCACCAGAACAGTCTGTTGAGAGGAGAGATGGAGACACTTCAGAAGACTGACCATGGAAATCATCAATTATGCTTATCCCGTAAACAGCTAGAATTCGAGTTTGCAGATCAACCCCAGTTGTCTGCTCCCTATAGCAAAACTCAGATTATAAACAGTATTGGCGCAGGGGTGAATTCATAGTAAAAAATAACCTGTACTTCAAACAAACTGTGGCCTAGGTCGTTGAGCAGACCTCCTCCCCCCAAAAAAAATAGAAAAAGAAATACAACAAACACATGCACATCAAACTTGAGATAAGTCTATGCTTTAAACTGAAACTGGATCAGAACAGCCGTGGCTGCCTCGGGCATCAAACACGCATCAAATTTCCGGGGAAACCTATTACGACGGGGCACAAATCGAACTCGAGGCAATGGTCTAGGCAGATTTAATAATTTCCTCAGGGAGCACCTGCAGCACACGAACCTTCAAAACCATTCCGCTCCACACAAAACAAACCGCCTCCCTATCCCAACCCAAACTTTCCATTCCAAACACCCACCATTTTGATGGTAGTTAGAAGGGTATGACCTCCGATATGTATTTTCGATTGGTATATTTGCAGGTCCCCATGTAACAACTGTTGTTAGAGTAACGTGAAAAAGTGTTCGCAATGTGAGAATCAGACCTATTTATGGTTGTTGAGCCCAAAGGATCTGACTTCCAGCACTAAGTTGAACGCCCGCACGTAGGCCTTGTCATTTCCAGTCCGGAATTAAAATGTGCACAGGATCTACAGACTATGGTTGTACGTACATGATACTTCAGTAAATGTCGATTAAATGGCCAAGCCGTGAATTTGAAAACAATGCAGAAGTACTCACAAACAGTGCATTAAACAGCTTGTCTACATAACAATCATTGCCAATTTCTTCCTTTGAGAACATCTACTATCTACCGTCCAGCGTTGCCAAACTTCAATATTTTTACGTTAGTAGTTCACGTAGTATGAGAAATTAAAATAAATAATGGGAGAACTTTCAGCTAAAAGACTACACTAACAATCGAGCGCACTCTTAGAACGGCTTAAATATATTTTCAATTCTGGAAATGATAAATCAGTGGGAGTTTCAGCCGTTCCAAATTAAACCCAGAGCAAGAGCAAACGAAGAAGGAAAGGAGGAAGTGTCGAAACCGGACCGGAACCAGATCTGGACCTAGAACAAATTTGCATCGAATACGATGGTCTTGACACGCTTTGAGGGGAAATGACAGCTACTAATCATTCTGTTTAAAATGTGACTGCAACCGGTCCAGGTCCAAAATTTTCTTCAGTTTCACTAGGCTAGTTGCCGCTCCTAGCCATTATGAAAAGTTCAGCGTTACGTTAAGTCGAACCCCACCGCTGCCGCCGGAAGCGGTAAATAGTAGGAAAGCCGGAAAGCGCGGGAAACTTCCTTGTTTTCTTGTTTTTGTTGATGTTGTTGTTGGCCAGGGCAGGACAGAACCTGTGTTAAAGTGCGTTTTCTAAAGGAACACTCTAGTGCTATTGGTTATTTTATTGTTTAGAGTGATGTGTGTCGTGTCACCACCGTGTATGCGAGCCAGCAGCAGACCGATTCAAGATTACGTGATGACAACTGAGGCTGAGGAAATGAGGATTTACCCGACCTGTAAGTACGATAAAGAAACAGCAATGTAATTTGAAGTGATTATGTGGTACAGTACTGTACATGTAGAAAGTGAGACCAGTTTTCATCATCATCTATTAGAACTTGGATCCTCTAGGAACATTCGCCACTGTGTGCCTTTATCCTTTATTGTCTTGTCACCTCGCACTGTTTGTTTACCCCGGTCTATTATTTACCTTTGGTTTTCTTTACACTTAAATGGTCGATGTAGTCCCGTAAAAGCTGGTGAAGTTGAAGCCACGCCGTATTAATCTGATTGGTTATCAATCAACTAACCAGTGCACTCCAAACAAATGACGGGATAACTTCCCTGGCCTCGTAAAACTAAATTGACCATGTGATCTATCTTATTTTGTCGCATGTGGGATAGAAGAAGGAAGAAACCTAATATATAAAAAGGGTCAAGAAACAATTTTTGCTGCAAAGTAAACCTAGCTGATTTGGACGTCTATTTTGATTAATCAGTGAACTACTGGACATATAGTGTGCCAAGACTATACTTGGTGAGCAAAATTGTCAATAGTCCAGAAGGGGATAAGTCAACTTCAACTTTTCTAAGCTTCTGTTTCTAAAGAATCAAGTTCACTTCACTATCATTTTGTCCCTCACTTGAAATTTAAAGTTGAGTAATGACTGAAGCAGAACAGGGTCACAAATCTAAAGTCATTTTGGGGCCATTGATGTGGATTAAATGTCAATTATCATATTGATGTACCTGCAACTTGTTCCATGACTTCCTTCTCCCTTGGGTTGAGTAAACAGCTATATAAGAAGATTAAAATGTTGAGTCCCAGAGCAAATTAGAGGGGTGGTAGTTTCCAGCAAAACCTGACCACCAGGTGGCCAACGGCCACGTGGGACTCAAGATGATATGCCCTGGATATATTTTGTCCAAATGACGTCAGGTGAAGTCAAAAGTAAAATTTTGTCATTTTGGTGGCCACCAACTCCAACAGGATACCTTAATTTTGTTCCATAAAAATTAAA
>NW_026267132.1:256390-260846 GCF_000697945.3 Frankliniella occidentalis | reverse complement strand
TTCATTTTTTTTTTTATTTTGGAAGACTTTATAGTTTAGACTAAAACTGATTGAACCAGAAAAACACACCCACCCCTTGAAGCACATATCGTTCTTAGAACGTTTACGGAACCTTCAGAGGACCAAAAGAACGTTCTCAGCACGTTGTCTGAATGTTTGGTGCTACAAGGGACTATGTCCTAGACTACCTGCGAAATTGATTGTGTTTATGTTTGTAACATTTCTCTTCGGTCAAGGAGATACCTCAATCTTTTCAAAAACGAATATATAATCAGGCATCATAAAATTTCATTATTTTTCAATTACAAATGGAACTATGACGAGCCAGTAAGCCAAATGACACCTGCCAACTTAAAACTTACAGGAAAAAATGTCAGAGTGACTAAATTGTCGTAAAAATTAAAAGAATCATTTGACGTCAAATTGATGATCTATCACCAATTTATATATTTTTATATTTTTGACCTGTCTCCGTCACTTGGGCAGAGCAAAAGCAACGAGGCAAAGCAAGTTTAGTAGCAAGCCCTGTATCGTTCAAAGACTAGAATGCAAAAGTGTTCCCTTGAGTTAGATTACAAAGTATTAGTAAAGTTAAATTGTAGAATTTATGAGCACAGTAAATTAATATTCTAGTGGTCAACGACTAGTATAAGATTTTCATTGTGGAGTTATTATCAATGCCACCACACATGACTTTCAATAATGACGCCCACTGCTTCGACACAAACTATGAAGGCACATTTTATGTTTACCTGCAAATATTTCTCATTTACGTTTTGCACATACTGAGTTCACAATGATTTCAGGCTCTAAAATATTATCTTCGGTTGTCAATAAAAAAAAAAACAGTACCCGTGTTCATGACCCGTGTTCATGGTTTCCTGAAATGTTACCCTCTGTTTTGTTGGGAGAAAATATATTATGTAGTTGAGCATAATATTAATTTAGAACATTTCGCTAATTCATCTAGAGGACTTGTGATACTTTCTTTAAAGAGGAAAGTAACTCGGATAACTTTATCACTTTGTTTTCATCATGTAGGAATTACTTTAAATTAAAAAATGGTTTATCACAACTCTGAATTTTAATTCCAACGTATAATCACGTCGCTTGCAGGTTGTTACATTTCAGACAGCCTAACTCCAACAGGAAAACTGGGAAAATAATCCAAGTAAACAAGAAGTAAACGAGTTGTTGTGATGTGATCCACGGTCCACCATTCCGCGTTCGTTTAATTTTTCATAAGCGTAGAGGAGAATGTACTTTACCCCCCACCACCACGTTTGGGGCCAGCCCCATGTTGGTTCGAGTGTGGGTCTGGGGCCACGACGAGACGTTCTTCCAAATTAAACCCAGAGCAAGAGCAAACGAAGAAGGAAAGGAGGAAGTGTCGAAACCGGACCGGAACCAGATCTGGACCTAGAACAAATTTGCATCGAATACGATGGTCTTGACACGCTTTGAGGGGAAATGACAGCTACTAATCATTCTGTTTAAAATGTGACTGCAACCGGTCCAGGTCCAAAATTTTCTTCAGTTTCACTAGGCTAGTTGCCGCTCCTAGCCATTATGAAAAGTTCAGCGTTACGTTAAGTCGAACCCCACCGCTGCCGCCGGAAGCGGTAAATAGTAGGAAAGCCGGAAAGCGCGGGAAACTTCCTTGTTTTCTTGTTTTTGTTGATGTTGTTGTTGGCCAGGGCAGGACAGAACCTGTGTTAAAGTGCGTTTTCTAAAGGAACACTCTAGTGCTATTGGTTATTTTATTGTTTAGAGTGATGTGTGTCGTGTCACCACCGTGTATGCGAGCCAGCAGCAGACCGATTCAAGATTACGTGATGACAACTGAGGCTGAGGAAATGAGGATTTACCCGACCTGTAAGTACGATAAAGAAACAGCAATGTAATTTGAAGTGATTATGTGGTACAGTACTGTACATGTAGAAAGTGAGACCAGTTTTCATCATCATCTATTAGAACTTGGATCCTCTAGGAACATTCGCCACTGTGTGCCTTTATCCTTTATTGTCTTGTCACCTCGCACTGTTTGTTTACCCCGGTCTATTATTTACCTTTGGTTTTCTTTACACTTAAATGGTCGATGTAGTCCCGTAAAAGCTGGTGAAGTTGAAGCCACGCCGTATTAATCTGATTGGTTATCAATCAACTAACCAGTGCACTCCAAACAAATGACGGGATAACTTCCCTGGCCTCGTAAAACTAAATTGACCATGTGATCTATCTTATTTTGTCGCATGTGGGATAGAAGAAGGAAGAAACCTAATATATAAAAAGGGTCAAGAAACAATTTTTGCTGCAAAGTAAACCTAGCTGATTTGGACGTCTATTTTGATTAATCAGTGAACTACTGGACATATAGTGTGCCAAGACTATACTTGGTGAGCAAAATTGTCAATAGTCCAGAAGGGGATAAGTCAACTTCAACTTTTCTAAGCTTCTGTTTCTAAAGAATCAAGTTCACTTCACTATCATTTTGTCCCTCACTTGAAATTTAAAGTTGAGTAATGACTGAAGCAGAACAGGGTCACAAATCTAAAGTCATTTTGGGGCCATTGATGTGGATTAAATGTCAATTATCATATTGATGTACCTGCAACTTGTTCCATGACTTCCTTCTCCCTTGGGTTGAGTAAACAGCTATATAAGAAGATTAAAATGTTGAGTCCCAGAGCAAATTAGAGGGGTGGTAGTTTCCAGCAAAACCTGACCACCAGGTGGCCAACGGCCACGTGGGACTCAAGATGATATGCCCTGGATATATTTTGTCCAAATGACGTCAGGTGAAGTCAAAAGTAAAATTTTGTCATTTTGGTGGCCACCAACTCCAACAGGATACCTTAATTTTGTTCCATAAAAATTAAAATATTAATAAAATGTATCGGAGTAGCGACCACACCCTCAACGACGTGGGGTAGTCCCGCCCGCTCGGACACATTGCGAGGAGTAGAGTCCACTTGCGAGCTGCTCAGCCCCGCTCTGTTTCCCGCTCGAGCAGCCTTTAGCCCCCTCCCTCTCCCCTGCGTCGTTCGGTCCATTGATTCGAAGAAAGAGAAGATCTAGATCTAGTGTGTGTAGCACGTGAAAAAGAAACGATGCGTAGTCAGCGGGAAGTCAGTAACGTCACGGTGCAAGTAGCAATGTTTAGCTGCGGTAACGTGGGCAGCTCCCTCCCACCCGTGTACACCCGTGTCGGCAGAGCGAGATGGGCGAACGCCGTTTTGAACGCAGCCTAGAATGCTTCTGTGCCAGCGTCTGCCCCCCCCCCTTTTTCCCTCCACCCCCACTTTTCCTCTCCCCCTCTGAGGAGGATGTTGTCGGCTCGTCCCAAGCCGTCAGTTCTAGGGTGAGCGTCCATCCCCGAACATCTCCCGCCGAAACCGACCGACCGAACGAAAAGAAAAAAATAACTAAAAATAAAAAAAACGAAACAAAACAAACGAAGACAAATAATCGACCGAAAGCGTGAATTAATTGACAGTGATGTGCTATAGTTCCCCTAAAAGTGCGAACTCCTTATCCCCCCCAAAGGGACATTATTAAGTATTCGTTTGACCAGATAGATTCGGACCACGTGAGTTTGACTCGAATATCAACCAACTTGTGTAGGATTATAACTGGATCCGACTGAAAAAGGTAATTATCTATCAAGTGTAATCAAGGTTAGTGGTTCTTAGAAATTAATGTATCGATCTAGAATAGGTTTAATTTATAACTTACCATACTCTTTTAATGAACCCTGACTTCGCGCCTCCATGATTCACTTTCGAGGGCTGAGGTGACACTAGGGAACGCTTGGAGCAGCTCTTGACACTCCAGCACTGGGGTACTGGGACGCCCCAGGGTGGGCCACCAGCTGCGCACAGCTGCTTGACAGGCTAGCCGACCCAACGTATTGCAGGCGTTGTCATTGGCACTTTGCGTAGCCAAAACTTCGGTGCCGGTGAACTTACTCCGGCATCGTTGGGGTGATGACAAAATTCGAAAGACTTTGCTCGCGGGCCATGGCCAGGCTGTATCCAGATACGATATGATGACAAAGTCAGCGACTGAGCGGGAGGGTGGGTGGGGGTATGGGTCCTGGGCGGTTGAATAGGCTAACTGCTTTCAATCAGAGGAGCGCGGATCGGATCGCCGCAGCGGACACGGCGAGTGAAGAGGCGTTGGGGGAATCCTAAGACTTTTCCTTGCCAGTTATATGTTTTGACCTTGTCCGCATTATCCCTTATTGAGCTATACCATCGTATCGTGCACAAAGTGAGGAATGAGTTTCTTGTCGATACCGATACTACATCGACAAATCATTCCTCACGCGATGAACGCATCGATTGGGGCTGTAACTTCCTTCTTTCAAATGTCCCGCCCCTTGTGTCGCGCGCATGGTTACCCCCTTGACGATGACTAGTCTGAGTGCATCTGGTGCGTTGGGTGCTGTCCAAGC
>NW_026267132.1:245776-246864 GCF_000697945.3 Frankliniella occidentalis | reverse complement strand
AATTGCAAAGTTCGGCAAGTGCAAGCTCTCGTAGCGCCTGATAGGTTGGCAACATCTCGCCTGTGGCGCACGCGTGTATTGCGGGGTGGCCTACCCTGGATCTCGCAGGCGCCCAGCTCCCCGAAAATTGGACGTACTTTCTTCTGGATGATTTTCCAAGGGGACCGGTCACGCCAGCAAAAAAAAAAAAAAAAAGAAGAAGAAGCACACGTGCTGGCTGTGCTTGCAGAGCGTCACTTCTAACTTGTTCCCTCCGCCCGTCGCACTTCTCCCCGCGGGCCGGGCTCTTGCGCCACCGTCGATACGGAGCTCCTCGCGCGAGCCAAAGGGCCCCAAAGCCCCCCCAAAGGACCGTTGCGCCTCTCAAAACGGCCTGCCAACACGATCGCGTTGCGCAAGTCGCTCTGTCATCCGAAGATCCTTATCCTGGACGTGATGCCGTCCCCGGGTCCCGGGCGCCATGCCCTGCCCTGCCGTGCCCGCCGCCGTGGCTTCCTCGTCCGCGTCCGCCGGGGCCCCGGGGTATGGGGTCCGGGGCCGGAGCCGGTCCGGAGCCGCGCGTGGGGAGCTCGTCGGGGAGTTCTCATCGAGGACGCGCCGCCGGGCCGCCGGGTCAGGCCGGGCGATGTGGGGCGCCGCGCGACTGTGCGCGGGGAGCGTCCTGACCAGGGGAGGACCAGGCCGCGACCTCGCAGGGCCCGCAGGGCCAGCGCCAGCAGGAACCCGCACAACCTGCACAACCTACGGGGATTGTAGGTCCCACTCGACCCGCTGGACCCGCTGGACCGGCAGGACCCGCAAGGCCTGCAAGACCCGCAAGACCTGCGGGACCCGCAAAGACCCCCAGGACCCGCAGGCACGACCCGACGACGGCCTCGATATGGCGCGGCTCATTCTCTCGGATTTGTCGCGGCGGACGGGACGTGGACGGGACGTGGACGGGACGTGCTGGAGGCGGGTGGCGCGTCGCAGCCGCGTGTGGCACCTCGGACACGGCACATACCGACGCGCCCGCGGGTGGGCCAGAGGAACCCATTTATTTAATCGACTGTGGCCGCGCCCTCCCCTCCTGCCCCCCTTTCCCCCCT
>NW_026267132.1:242426-245726 GCF_000697945.3 Frankliniella occidentalis | reverse complement strand
TGAGTGCATCTGGTGCGTTGGGTGCTGTCCAAGCGGCGAAGGGCGCGAGTTTGTAATTTACTTTCACTGCGCCCTCACCTGCTGGCAGCTTCAAAGAGAAGGCCTCGACACCAGGCAGGGATAGTCCGCCGGGCCATTTCGACAGTTTTTGGTTTCACTGTCGTACACTCTCAATTATTACGTGCTTGCTAAAAATAGATCCGAGTAAGCATTACTTAGTATGCTTACACTGCACATAGAGCTAAGGAAGACAGGGGCTTATTGGTGTAATGGACCATTTTGCCGTCACCGTGAGCGCCTAAAGATGTAATATTGATTTCTTTATCAATGTGCGTTGTTCCCCTAGTGCTAGTCGGTCTCTTCATTTTCCACTTAATTACGAAAGGTAAAGAAGGCGTCTGGCGTCTCACATCACGTCGCCCCATAATGACTCGTGTTGTTTCTCCGCTCGACTGCCGAGACAAATATAATCGCCAGGTCTTAATTTGAAAGCCAATGCAATAGAACAGAAACACAATGGCGCCAGACACCGTATCGTTATCCTGTGTGACTCCTCTTGTTTGCAAACGCAGCAGCCTACCGTGCGCGAGTGTGGCCGGTGCTGTGACGGGGCGGGGCGGGGAAGGCCGGCGGTCGGGCCGAAAATCACCACGCGACAGACTTGGCTGGCACCGACCCAGATTCCCCGGCGACAGAGTCACGCCGTATCAAACATGCGTCGCTGCGCGTCCCTTGCAAACCCCACCTGCACATGCAGCGTCAAACTTGTAGCAGGGATAATGAGGGAGAGAAGACCTATGCCCCCACCTTATAGGCAAAGGCATGTCGTTGACTTGAAAAAACCTAAAACTGTGCCCGAGTAATGAGACGAGGGGCATTTCATTTTTACTTGACCGAAATAATTATCTTCATTCCCTAAAGTAATATGCAATTGCTTTGTAAATATAATGTTTAAGCAATGTTAACAATATGACACACACCACTGCATGCAATGGTCGGGGCCTGTCCTGGCCGCTGAGCGCGTACGTACACACCAGCCGGACTGAGCTACGTCACTTCCCTAATTGAAGCACATCAAGAGCGTCAGTGAGGGCGGTGGAATTGAGGGGGGGGGGGAGATGCTGTGTCTGTGCACGAATTTCGTTCAGCTTGGCATTAAGAAGGATGGCTTATCGAGTGTGTGGACGTGGTGTGGACCAAAGATGTTGTATCCCTTTTCTATGTCCACGCCCATGTCCCATTGCTCCTCGACAGTGGGATGTTGAGCACAAGGCGTCTCTGTCGTCTGGCGAATGCCAAGACAAGTGAAAAGGAATTCATGTTCGGCAGAGAGAAACAGAGAGTGTGTGCGAGAGAGAAAGAGGGGGAGTGGAATGAGAAGGGGGTTGGGGAAAAAGATTTTCAGTTGGACGTCTCAGCCGGACCAAAATAGACACGTTTGCGACTGCAGCAGCTTTAGTTGTAGTGTTCTGGTCAGTAGGCCCCTAGGCGCTGACACTGATCTCTACGTCACTCTCCCCCACTCCTCACCCTTAACTTCCTTCGACCAGCCAACACTGTACACAATTCTGCCTTGATCTTATTTTTTAACGCCACGCACAGTCGCACAACCAATGTTCAACTCTCACAACCAATCAAGTTACTCCAATTACTCCAAGTTACTCGTTGCCTCGGTTGCCTGTCCACCCGGTAGCCAACACTTTGGCTATACGTACCAGATAAAAAAATATTTCCGTGCAGTATTTATTGGTCATCTTTTTACAGTGTGGCGTATACATCTTTTGCAACCCATTTTCGCGCCGCTGTGTTTTGCCTAAGCCTCGCGCCTGGTCCGGACGTGGAGAGGCGTTAGACGGTTGCTGTAAACACCAGCCGCGCGCACCAGCCAGACTGCGGCACCGCAAATATTTGCAACCAAAACTATTGAACCCAAATTGCTACAAAGTTATATTATGATCGGAATATATTTCGTGTTTGTGCATTACACATTTAGTATGTGCATTCCCAGAGAATTCCCAGGCAGTGCACGGTGGAAAGGCCGACAGAAAAAATAAATAATAAGAGGCCTGACGGGCGGTCGCAGCCTGTGCACTTCTCGGCGAGGGTGGGCGTCTAGACTGCTCGTTACCGAGACAAGGGTCAAGATCCTCACCCCCTGCTTGCACTTGGCTGAGCGTGAAGGACATGAAGTTGGTGGACATGGATAGAATCTAAGCTATGGTATGAGAAATTTGAAATTTGGCAGCGTAGCGCCGGATACTGTGCACTTGTTTTTTCTCATTTCCTGTTTAATATTGCAAATAAGCGAGCAATATGATGGACACTGCAGTTCAAAATAGCCCGCCCTCGCTGCTCCACTTGCCCCCCGGTCAGGTGTTTATGCTTGCCGCCCCATTCGTCACGGCGGCTGCGCGGGCTGCCCCGGCGCGGCGTGGGGTAGCGCCGCTCAGCGAACGGTGGGTGGGCATTCCACATCGCATAGGGATTGAAGGGTTAAAAAAAAAGTCCCTCATTTTTCCCGTTTCCCTTAAAGTTGCACGAAGAAATAACGGCAAAAAAAAAAAAAAACGTTTTTCCCGGGAAACTTTGAACTTTCCCAGAATCCCTAAATCTGTTCTGGTTTTATTTACGATGCACCTCTTTGTTTGTGCCGCAGGTGGAGCGATCCTCGATGGAGATGGAGAGCCCCGCGGCTGCGCGAGCCTGCAAGAGGACGGCCTCCCCGGACAGCGGACAGCAGGCCGAGAAGCGCTGCTTCGTGGTCCAGGACGACGCGGCGGCCGCTGTGGGCGGCCTCGTCAGGCAGGGCACGTTCACGAAGGAGGACGTCGGCAGTGGCTCGGAACAGATCTTCATCCCGGTGGAGCACAAGGAGAACGCCTCGAGGAGGGAGGCCCTGCGCATCCGGTTCGCTGAGAGGTGAGCGGGGAAGCTCCACCTGGCATTTTCGGTATTTCGGTACATTCATTATGTACCCACACCCACGCTAGCACCGTTAGTGCACTTGTTGACCTGACCTCGCTTGACCTCTCACACTGGTCCGCAGGGAGCAGAGCAGAAGAAGCGCGCGGAAGCTGACGGAGGCCCGGGGAACTGCTGCCCCACGCAGGCCCGCCACGAAGGATGAGTCGACGGCGACCGGCCGGAGTGTACGAGCCCGCCAGGCCCCCGTCAGCGGCGTGAGCGGCGTCAGTCCCCTACAGCGACAGGGCACCTTTACCGTGGACGAGGAGGCTGGCCGAGCGGACGGCCAGAGCGGGGACCTTATGGATCCCGGGGACGACGGAGGCCAGGCGCAGC
>NW_026267132.1:233945-236894 GCF_000697945.3 Frankliniella occidentalis | reverse complement strand
GCCCCCTTCCTCGTGTGTGAATTGATGCGACAAACAAAAGAAGCTAATTTGCCGCACTACGTGCGTGTGTATGGCGAGCTCTCTCTCCCACCCACACATACGCACGGACGCACGTACGCTGGCACATACACGCGCGCCCGCGCGCGCACACACTCACACAGAGGGGAGAGGGAGGCACCCATGTGGACCTGCTAGGCTCCTGGCTAGACCGGTTTCCGGGGGGAAGAGCTTTGTCGCCGGAACATGACGCGGTAATGTGACCGGAGCGCACCGGAAAGGCAAGCGCGTCCTGTTCACTTCCGGTCATCATCCCGTAGCGCACCATCGGCCATAACCCCGCCCAACGACATTCCCCCCGTTTGGTGAAGCAGGGGGCGGGGCGGCGGTGTGTCGCACTGGCAGTCGCTCGCCAACGATGCATCGAACGGCGGCGTGGTGCATGCCGGCGGCGAGGTGCACGCCGGCGGCAAGGTGCACTCCGGCGGTGTGCAGCAGCGGGGCTGGCGGCTGCCGGGGGCGGCGCCGCCGTCGTTGGGCAACGCCAAGCTCAGGCGCCCTTACGTCGGGCGTAAGCGCGCGCGCACGGGGCGCCGGCTCCGCGCGGGGCCCCAATTTTCGACGCCTTTTCCTCCTGCGCTCCACGCAAGGAAGGCGTTCACTTTCTAACGCCCGCCTGCCGCTGCCGCCCGCTGCCGCCTGCGCTCAGGCAGGGTGGCGTGGGGGAGGTATGGTAATGGCACAACGCACGTGACTCGGCGCGGCGCGGCGTGGCGTGGCGGGGCGCATTGCGGAAGGGTAGGGGCCCCGCGCTGGCCATGTTTGGAAGCTGGGGCCGGCGGCCGGCCGGGCTTGGGCGTAGATCTAACTGCTTCCATCTCCCTCGCCATTCGTCCGCCGTTCGGCCGTATCAGTCGTGTCCGTCCGTCGGTCCGCCCGACGGTCCGTCTGTCCGCGCGGGGCGGGTAGTCGAACTCGCGACACGACGGATGTGTGCAGGAAGGAGGTCGCGGCCCGGGTTACCCGCGCGCGCCTTCGGCCCCACCGGGCCCCACCTCGCGGAGCCTTTTCTTTTTCCTTCCCCGCTGAGCGTTCGGCGGCGCCGCGACGTTGCGGGGCGGGCCGGGGCGGGCCGGGGTAGGGCTAGCCAGAGATAAGATCCACCTGCCGATCGGCATTGTGGACCCGGCGGTATGCCCCACGACGGGAGGCCGGCCGCCGGCCCAGCCGCGGGACCACCCCGATGGCCCCGCACTGCCTCCCCTCCTCCCCCCTTTTCTCCCACCGGTGGCAGGTTGTTACCCAGCCTGAGCCTGCCTGCCCTGCCATCTCATCGGGATCTGGCGGCGCTCGGATATGGGTCAGAGTTGCATAAAGGCGATACATAAACGAGGCCATCAAAATCCGTACCGCCCCCGCTGGCCCGCAGCTTCGAGCCGCGCAGCTCCCCGCGGGACTGCCGGCAGGTGCCCGCCCCGCTCCGCGGCCTGGCCCGCGCCCCCGGGCGCCCCGCGCCCACCCCACCCCGACTGTCGCTGCGGGAGCGCGCTTTTTTCGGCACACGTTTACTAAAGCCCGGCTCCTCGTTAATCTTGTCCGAAGTTTCCCTCGGCGCCGCGGCGCGTCGCTGCCGTGCCATGCCGCCCACTTCTTCATACCAACACCACCCGGGCCTTTTCCATACTTATCGTCCTCCTCCTATCTTCCCGCTATACTTCCAATATTTCTTTAGTGTTTTTTTTTTACGCAGTTAGATCTCTTTTATCGCACTGCTTTTACCTTTACCATTGTAAATCGTAGGTAGGTTTACAGGAAAATTTTCCTCGACGCAAGTTGTAAAATTACAATTTGAAATCGTAAAAATACATGCAGTAAGTATCGACTTAAAATCCATTGGCGAGTAAAAAATCTGCTCTCGTAAATTTACAACATAAACTATAATTCGAGTTTACAATTTTTTGGTAATTTACGACGGTATTTTTAACAGTGACTCCTTCATAAAGATCGTTCGATATACTCCATTATCGACTAATAAAAACATCAGAAAACTCGAACTGATATTCATTCGTTTCCGTTTCTCAGGCATAGGCAGGTCATTTTAATTTTCGTTGGAGTAGCGCTCTCGTGCGCTCTCGTGCGCTCTCGTGCGCTCTCGTGTCAGGCGACTGACCGCCCGCCCTGTCACCATTTGGTGTTCGGGCTGCCTCTCTCCCTGTCGCATCGCCCTGCCTCATAGCTTTCCGTATTGCCCCTCGCCCTGTCCCATAGCTGCGCGGACTATCTCTCGCCTTGTCCTCATGTTCGGACCTATACTCTCGTTCTGTCTCATCATAGCTGTCCGGACTGGACTGGCTCTCGGCCTGGCCTCAGGGGGGCTCGGATGGCCTCACGCCCGACCGTGGCCCATACGTTCCGCTCCGGTACGGGGGTGACTGTCCCTGTCCCGCCCGAATCGGACATCCGATTGCGAAGGCTCGACACGTCCATGTTCGGGGGCCTGGGCCTCGTAGACATCGGAGAATGTCCCGCGCCGGTCCTCGCCGCCCGCCGGGAGTGGCAACCATCGAGCCGCCCCTCATCACGGCCCGTTTGGGGGTCAGGCACGTCCTCGTTCTGATTACCGATAACCTTTTCTGTAGACTTTTGAGGGATCATATCAAGTCACTTATTTTTACAGAAGAAGTATAGGGGAGGGAGGGGGGATTGTTAAAAAAATAAATGGAATGCATGTTAGTTTTGAGAGGGGTAATAAAAAGAAGTTAGGCAAGTGCGAGCCAGTGACAAAGCTGGTATGCCTTTTGCCGTTGAATAATTCAAACGGTTACGTCCTCGAATGGAGGAGACTGCTGGTTCTGAACTGTGTCAGCGGGGTGCAGGTGACATTGCGACCTCGGTGGTATTGCACTGTGTGCTCTGCACTGCCCTGCCTCAGCACATACTGAGCTACTGAGC
>NW_026267132.1:231850-233895 GCF_000697945.3 Frankliniella occidentalis | reverse complement strand
GCCCCGCGGCTGCGCGAGCCTGCAAGAGGACGGCCTCCCCGGACAGCGGACAGCAGGCCGAGAAGCGCTGCTTCGTGGTCCAGGACGACGCGGCGGCCGCTGTGGGCGGCCTCGTCAGGCAGGGCACGTTCACGAAGGAGGACGTCGGCAGTGGCTCGGAACAGATCTTCATCCCGGTGGAGCACAAGGAGAACGCCTCGAGGAGGGAGGCCCTGCGCATCCGGTTCGCTGAGAGGTGAGCGGGGAAGCTCCACCTGGCATTTTCGGTATTTCGGTACATTCATTATGTACCCACACCCACGCTAGCACCGTTAGTGCACTTGTTGACCTGACCTCGCTTGACCTCTCACACTGGTCCGCAGGGAGCAGAGCAGAAGAAGCGCGCGGAAGCTGACGGAGGCCCGGGGAACTGCTGCCCCACGCAGGCCCGCCACGAAGGATGAGTCGACGGCGACCGGCCGGAGTGTACGAGCCCGCCAGGCCCCCGTCAGCGGCGTGAGCGGCCTCAGTCCCCTACAGCGACAGGGCACCTTTACCGTGGACGAGGAGGCTGGCCGAGCGGACGGCCAGAGCGGGGACCTTATGGATCCCGGGGACGACGGAGGCCAGGCGCAGCAGGCCGTCAACGAGGTCGCGTCGGACAACAGCGGCACAGTGCGGGACGGGGACGCGGTGGCCGCTGAGGTGGCCGCTCTGCGGGCGAGCGTGGCGGCGCTGCGGCGCGGGGAGCGTGTGGCCAGGGAGCGCGCCGCCCGGGACGCGGGCCGCACCCGCGCCGCGCTGCAGGACGTCCACGGCCGCCTGGCCGCCACGCGCGCGGCGCTGCAGGCCGAGAAGGAGGCGCTGCTCCACAAGCTCACCGACCGGGAGGCGCTCTGGCGCCAGGAGAGGGACCGAGCACAGGCCCAGGTGAGGTGTGCGGTGCGATGTCGGATCGACATCGGTACGATGATGCACCAAACCGATTATTGATCGAACTGAGGTTTCCGCTGCTGCCGCAGGTGCGTGCCCTGGAGACAGAGGCTCGCGCGCTCAGGGCCCAGCTGAGCTCGAAGCAGGCGGACGCGGTGCGGAAGGTGACGGCGGCCGAGGCGGAGCTGAGGAGGGCGGCCCACGATCAGGAGGCGGCGCTGCGCGCCCAGCTGGCGGACATGGCCCGGCAGCGGGACAGCCTGCAGGCGCAGTTGCGCGACAGGACACTGCCAGGTAGGCACCCCGCGTGCACGTCGCGTTTAAACTGCACAGGGATGTAACAATAACGAGTAAGGATCTATTGCTTTTGGCAGAGCGTCCCGCGAGTCCTGCAAGTCCCGCGGCGCGGCCGCAGGAGGAGTGGCAGCGCGTGGCGCTGGCGCAGCGCAGGGAGCTGCAGCAGGGCCGCAAGAGGCAGGCGCAGCTGGAGGCGCAGCTCCGGGAGGCGCGCCGGCCGCAGGATGCGCTCCGGGAGGCGGACCTGAAGGGGGACCTGGCGCGCGCGCTGCACGCCAAGGACGAGGAGCGTCGCCGCGACGCCGCCGAGGCCGCCAGGAAGCACGAGGCCCTGGAGGCGCAGCTCCGGGACGCGCTCCGGGAGCTCCGGCAGCAGCGCGAGGCGGCGTCACGTCGGCCCGCCGCCAGGAGCGGCGCGGGCAGGGCGCGGGCGCTCGCCCTAGAATCTCAAGTGGACGGGGAGACCAGGACTGGCCCGGACGGCTCCGGGGAGGCGCGGGGGGCGCCCGGATCCGAGCCTCTCCGGACGACGCCGGCGACACCGCCGAACGCCCGCTGCCGCCCTCACCAGCGAGAACAGCGGGGTGGAGCGGCGGTGGGGCGTAAGCGACGGAGGTGGGCGGAAGACGAAGAAGAGGACGATAACAAACGGACGCTCAACGAAGCAACCCATAAGGACAACGACGACGACGAAAACGAAAATCAACGACGCAGTCTGCTCCGCGAGGTGGAGCGTCTGCGAGAACACAACACAGCTCTGCGGGTGAGTTCAAACACCCACTCGACAGCGCCCTCTGCCCCCGCCGCGCCCGGAGGGCGTGCAGCCCAGCGAGCAC
>NW_026267132.1:211456-223796 GCF_000697945.3 Frankliniella occidentalis | reverse complement strand
CGTAAGTGCGCAAGCCAGTAGACTATAGTAACTCTAGTTGCTATATGATGTGATGTACCGCATTTAATTCGGATACATACAAGAAACGTTGAAACTTTACATTTTTGTTTTACCCGTGAACGTGACGCCTTAGTCATGCGCGAGTGTGTGTGTGTGTGTGAGGCGCAATTCCATTCGATTCGCGTGCAGGCTTCAGACCCCCTATGCATGCGCCAAGCATGTCAAAACGATCTCCATCCGTGTTTCCCCCTTCAACTCTGCTACTCATTACTCGTAAAGTAAAGGGAAATCTTGTAATAGAAACGTCGATATACATTGTTTTGCCGTAAGAGGTTATAAGTGAATCAAAGCGAAAATTTTAAGTGAAGAAATAAAATTTTCCGTTTAGTGGTGAACTGACGGCAGTTGAGCCGTGAGAAGCATTCGGCGACGGGTGGCATGGAACTGGCCAAGTTATTATTTTAGGTCAGCCATCGGTCAGCCCCACCGCGCCCCGCCCCGCCCGCTCGTAACGCACCAGCACGCGTATCCACCTCCATCGGCACGCTCTGCACGCCGTATGGACGTGAGATCACTGCCACGCCCCGCCACGCTCCGCCCTGCCCTGCCAGGTGGGTCCGACGCACCACCGAAATATCGTTCGAAAACAACAAATCATTTTCCCCCCTTTTCAGTGCAGCGATTAAGATATAGAATCACTCGGGGAGGTCGTAATAGCGCGCCGAGCAGACCGATACGTTTTTTTTTTCTCTCCCTTCGCCGTGATCGCAGTAAATGAAAGTGCAGCTGCACCGCGCGTGCGGAATCGAGGTCAATCAAAACCGAACCACGATTATACGCTGCGAACGATGAAAAATGAATCCTCCAACAGGACAATGAGTGCGACCGCAGCCGCGGCCGAGCGCCCCGAGGACACCCAAAGATTGACTCTCATACTGACCTTTCGTTTGACAAGAGGACGAAAGGTGATGTTGGCGTTCTTTTTTTTAGTGAAGAGGGGGAAAGGGGGGAGGGGGTACGTACCACCTATTTTGGTTTGCTGCAATAATATGACACAGAGCGTGACCCGGAGTGTGTGGCTGTGGCACAACATTCGCAGTGCCAATGTGGACCCTTGTGGCACAGTGCGGCACACCGAGAGCAGCAGGCGGCTGAGGCTGTGGCGCCGTGCCATTACACCGAACCCCTCGATATCTATCGATATGCAACATGCGTATTGTTTTCTATGTATCTCTCTACCTGGCTAAGGCCCTGCCGTAGTGTTGGGCGCAACGATTGCACAGCGCCATTTTATGATTAGCCGATTGCACACACACTGCGATCTGCAAATTTGCAAGAGGTGTGAAAATTGGCACGAGCATGTCCTTTGTGTATGCGAAATGAGCCTTATTTATTCAGCTCTATCCTTTAGACTTGGAAGTGTTCCACTTGAAAGCACTTACAGTTTATGTGTTGCACTAAGCTTACTCAGCCAAATCTTAAATTTTCCCTATACGCATAGAAAACTTTTATCCAATTGAAAACAATAATGTTGATAAAGAATATAAAATTTCCTCTGCACTTGCTGGTCGTGATGTACAAAGACCCTCGGCCCCTTTGGTTTGGCCTGAAACACGCCCTTTGACAAAGTGCTGCAGTTTTTTTGATAATATCTACATACCTACTATTTTGTACAGAGATGTATGCGAATCCCTGTACATGCGGTTCTGTAAAAGTTAGATGTATAAGGGATAGGCAGATGCTAACGCCTGCCAGGTAGGTTAGCCCAGTTGTGCAGCGCAGAGCACCTCGGCGGGTGGCCTACCCTGTCGTTGGCGGGGGTTCGGCTGGCTTCTTCGTGCGCGCGATAGTATAAGTGCAGGGTCCAAGTAGGATGGACGGGAGAGAAGGAGAGACACGCACAGAGAAGTGAGAGGGAGGGATGGATATGCGGGCCCATAAGCAACGCACACTTTCCTCGCCCGGAAATGCCATGCGACTCGATGCACGGGAGTCCATCTCACTCCGGGGCTCCAGAGGCTGCATCTCTGCCTCCAGCTGCGCCGCCTGGATGAAAAAAAAAGAAGTGCCACCCGGAGCTGGCAGGAGAGCGGTGTGGGCCGCGCGGGACCGGAAACTGTAAAGCAGAGCTCTGTGGAGCCGGCGGCGGCCCGCCCGGAGCCGCCCGGAGCCGCCCGGAGCCACCCGGAGCCGCCCGGCTGCGGCAGTCGCGGGCGTGGGGGCCGCCGGGGATCTACGCGGTTTGTGTGCCTCTTGTAGGGAACATTACGGTTTCGGCACTTCTTTCGGAGTTGATATTCACTTTGGGGCAGGCACGTCTCGCCGTAAGAGGAGGAAATGAACGGCTGCCGACTGCCGCCTTTTCCGCCTGCTCCATCTCATCGAGGCTGCGACACGCTCGCCTCTCACCTTCCCGACCCCCGGCTCGCCTCTTCCCTCCCACATTCTGTATGCGTTTGTCGAGCACCAGTCGGTACCACCACCGGCCGGCGCCTTCCTTAGTCGGACGTTTTCTCACGCGAAAAATTGCAATCATTTCGCATTGATGACGCGCAGTAATATAATTTCATCCAATTCGCTCGTGAGAGAGAATTGATCTTCCGACTTGTCCCAAAAAAATATTACCGTCAGTTTCATCGATTATCACTGGTTATTACCGGTTATCAGCGATTGCCGACGATTGTAACTGATCGTCATCGATTATCATCCATCATTATCGGCAGTCCGTTTGGGAGCTTACGGTCCTCCCTTGCCACCTCCCACGCAGTCTGTTCGGCCTGGAGCTAGAACCTGCCGCCTGCGACTGGAGGGGGCAGGACGCGGGGCTTAAGGAAGTGGACTCCCTGCTCCCATAGCAGGCCGCCGCTCGGCTGCACGGTCTCAAAAATGCGCCAGTTCCGTTTTCCACACGGGTTTAGGAAAAGGGAGGTGGAGGGGGAGGGAGAGGAGTTTCGCACACTTATTTAGCGCCACACATGCTTCAAGAGGGGGAATAACATGATAAAAATGCAGCGATAATGTCTCACAGGCAACAATCGCACACGGACCTCTGCTTCCCCCCCGCCCGCGCGTCCGGCTGATGGGGCTTGGTCGTAAGCAACACACCGCTCACGTCATAATGCCTTCATACAGCCTGCTTTGAGTTGGCAGCCGTATTGTATTACATATCCACGCTGGTTGTGGGAACGCGCCCGCGCGACTATTGAAAAAAAAGAAGTATGAAATTTGTGTCAAACTGAGCGTGGTGGTGGTGATACTACTACTACCGTTTTGCATTGCGGAAATATTATACCGCTCAGTATTAAGCGATTTGTCACGTGTCATGTCGTTGGGTGTGGTCGTGTGCGGCGCGCGCTTTAAACTCCTTTGAAATATTGCCGATACGGCATCGCGCCGCCCTGACTGACGTGGGACTCCAAATACCGCCGCACAAAGCCTCCCCTCCTCCTCTCCCCCCGCATGCTTAGGACAAGCTCTGGCCAGGAGGGGTTGTGCAACGCGAGTGCCCGCTGGAGCGAGACCAGAATCGATGGTGCGAAACGGTTAACTGTACTCCAGCTGGCGCCCCGTACGCACCTGTGTGTGCGTGTGTGTGAGTGCGTGTGAGTGCGTGCGTGTGTGCGTGCGTGTGTGCGTGTGGGTGGAGGGGCGCACGTGCACGTGATGGAAACGCGACCAATCAGATAGATGGGTTGATAGCTGGGGCGTTACCTCACCCTCACTGGCTATACTCTCTGCTGAGCGAGCGGCAGAAACGCCTCCCCTCAAAGAGTGCGCGCACTTCCTCCCTCTCTCTCTGCATGTTTGTTTGTTGATTCCGTTTTCAGAGTCAAATAACACCAACAGTGAAATGTCCAAAAGTGTTGAACTGGCAAACACGTTTGCAAGTTCTTCAGCAGCATGTCACATACCTTGAAAAATGTGGAGGGAAACGGAAAGGACTTGACTTCACCCGTCCTAAAATAACTATTATAACATTTCTACTCTGATTGTTTTGCTGTTTGTGTTAGAGAAATCCAATTCTGCTTTTGAAATTTTGAATTTTACTGCGTCGAAAATTTATAAAATAGTATAGCTATTTTATGAGTTTAAACTCCTCTCCTACTAGAAGTAAACTTTGACACTCTGATTCATCCCATCCCGTCCGAGGACTTTTACGGACCACCAAGCAATCGTTGTATTTTATTTATTGAACTCCCTGTTATACATAATTGCTGAATGTACGCCAGACCGCGTCTCGCGTAACAGGCTTTGTGATATGTCGCGAATCACTGATTCATTTTAAGAGGTCATTATTTTAGCAAAAATGTTTATTTTCAACCCTGAAACTTTCAGATCGCATGCCCATAAAGTATTCAAGTCTATCAAGTTATCGTCCGGACAGAAACAAAAAAAAAAACAAAATAAAAAACAACAATCATGCAAACAAACAAACAAACAAACCGAATGAAAAATGTTTCTGGTCAGTGGAGTACTGGGCTTCGCTATCCCTAAGCCGTGTGCTCTATGCCGACCCGCATGCATCGGGCCTTTCCCCAAAACAAAAACAAAATGAGTCGCGATCGGAAACGCAAAACAAACTGAGCCGCTTGTTTGATTATCGCGTTTAGAAAGCGCAGATTAATGCAGGCCGAGCTGGTGCGAGTGACGTGCACCTGTCCGCCGCACCACGCCACGCCCAGCGACCCGCCTACGCGTCGGCCCTGACATATCGCCCGGGTAGAAAGTCACCCGCCTTACCCCACCGCCGTGCCCCACCGCACCTTACCCCGTCTAACCCCGTCACTCGGGCCGCGCGAGCCCTTACGAGCGGCGCTCATGTGGGAGAGAGCCCTCTTAAGGCCGCGAGGAAGTCAAGCGGATCGCGTCGTGCAAATCAGCCGTGGCAGAGCAAACCTGAGGAGGTTTAAAAATAAATAAAATGAACGTCTGATCTTTATTGTTTTTATCTGATGTTATTGCTTTCTCCTTTGTGGTTTGTCCGCGATTTGTCACTCATCTTCATATGACTCTGTTGCAGGAATCGCTTCGCGTTCGGCGCCGGCGCTCACCCAGGCCACCAGGCCCTCAGGTGAGTAATGCTGACAATTGGCGCATTGGAGACTGGGCGGATGAGCGACCATCCGCGGCCGGGCCGGGGCAGTGTACTAGCAGGCCTAGGGGGGGAAAGAAAACGAGAAAAGTCGTCCCGAAAGGAGACAATGATAGTGGTGTACAATGGGGCGCAAACGCTTCGCGCGGGTCATTCCCCCGCGCTGCAGAGTCCAACAACTTGTAATTTTCCGTTTCTGCTTCTCTCATTTCTTTTTTGCGCGCGCGGTGCCCGTCGCGATCTCGATGAGAAAGGGAAGAAAAATATTAGTTCGCCGCGGCGGTCCCGCCGTCAAAGGTCGCGAGTGCAGTTGAGGTTGACCGCCCATCGCACCTCACGATTGCCCCCTCCCTCCCCCTCCATCCTCATCCAAATCCTCCACTCTCTCCTCCCCTCCCCCTCACCCCACCGTTGCGGTTGAGATGATGATTTTTCATTACCACTAAAGAACAGGACGTGTGGCGGTATCATCTCTCTCCGTATGAGGCATGAATCCAGCCGCAGGAAGACGCCGTAAAAAGACTACCACCCAAAACGACCATCGACAGAAAGTAGAAATTAAGATTTATATAGTACGTACATATTTATTTCGTAAAATTTAGCATAACCAGCACTGACTTAAAGTTTAAACTCTGATTGTTCAGTTTTTCAAACAGAAAATCCGCTGTTATTGACAAACAGACGCCGCCCATGTCATCTTTGCCATCTTCTGTTTCACCGGTACCTTTCTGTTTCGCACACCAACACACACACAGACACACACTCGCCAACTAATAATAGTCCTGCTGACGCTGACCTGGCCGGGGCCGCGGGGGCCGCGCCACCCACGTCCACATATCCGCTCCGCGGTTCCGCTGCAACACACATGATCGCATCGCATCGCCGTGGCATAACACACACTCTGGTGTGTGCGCCCACGCACACACACCACACCGCAACACGCACACACACATGCACACACGCCCAGTCAATAATTAAATTGAAGCGCCCTTCGCCCGGCCACCACAATGTTCTGTAGCAAGCGGCAGCAGCGCCTTCCCTTCCACACAATAATAATGCCATGCAGAGACCACAAGTGGAGCCCGCCGCGCGCCAAACCAAACCGCCCGCGCACGGTTACGTCACGACGGCAAATCGGAACTGCTGGTGGCGGTTTGGCGGACCGGACAAAGGTATCCATTTTCTGTTTCAACACGTCCGTCACGACCTGCGCAGAGTCGGGTCGGCCACAGGGCATAGGAGCATGATTGCCCGGTGGAACCGGGGGGCTCGGGCAGCTCGCGCTTCGTACGGACACGGACTGCTGTTGCGCCGAGGCGGGCGCGACTCCAAAGCGAAAATGGTTCTCTCCAGCCCTAATTCTTTTTTTTCAACGCTAAGAAAATTATTAAAGAGCTTTGACTTCCGGCAGCCTCCCTTTGGCCCAGTGAATTGAGGCCCCATCCCAATATAAGAATGTATCGTTCTACTTTGGAAACTTTAATGTAGTATAGAAGTCTCACAACTCATAAGAAGTGCAGTACCATGTTTTCTAAGTTTTAAGTGCATGGTCCATTTTGTCACTTTGGGGGCGCGCCTTCACCTTCACTTTTAGCTGTAGGACGCAATCGTCCTTGTATTTTAACTTTATGATACAATTCATTTTCACAGTGAATGGCCATAATTCTAAGCCAGTAAATGGTGTAGGAAATCTCAGTTTCCATCAAGTTTTCTATAATTTCTTTCGTAACCATAACTAGAGCATAATTGACATCTCCTCTATTTTTGAAGGCGTAGCCAAAGAACCTGCTAATCTCTGATTTCCATGGCAGAACGTAGAAAAGTTTAGTTTTGGTTCGACACATCTCATCTTCTGTCTGTGATCACTTACCAAAGACCGAAGTACGGTGAATCTGACACATGAGTTAAGTCCGTTTTGACGAGCAGGCGACAGCAGACAGTTATTACACAAGCAATGCCAGACGACACGCTAACCTGCAGAACGCGATCCCGGCCTCTAATTTTTTCTCTCTTATTTTCTCTTTTTCCTGAAAGGAAGAGTAGACGTAGTACAAAGGAGTAAAAGACTAGCCGTCATTTGCCTGCTGCAAGTGGAGCCAAGGTGGGCAAGGTGGCGAGCACAAGATGTGTAATAATAGAATGCGTCAGCCATTTCCGTTCGGTGCGGCGCGCGGAGAGTCATGGTACAGGATCAAGGAACTCCTGGAGGCTTGCGCGGCTTAAGCTTGAAAGAAATCGCATCAATTTTTATTCTATCCCTTCCCTCATCGAGTGAGGGCAACCTTGTGTAAAAGAAAAGGTTTTTTGGTTTGCAACACTAATAGACACCGCGCCCTCCACCTCTCCCCACTCCCTGGTTGAAAGTCATTTAAGTCATTCTCGTCATTTCCTGTCCGGCAATTGAAAGAGATTGATCCTTTTTGGTCGTATGATCTTCTTGCGCAAATGAAGACTGTATGGAACGTGCTCTCTATTCCTTTGCCTTCATTAAGCGGACCATTCACGGATAGCCGATCGAATCGTGTGCGAGTCTCTCTCTCTCTCTCTCTCTCTCTCTCTCTCTCTCTCTGTCTCTCTCTCTCTCTCTCTCTCTGTCTCTCTCTCTCTCTCTCTCTCTCTCTCTGACCGGGCGTAGGTGCTTACTGACGCGTGGGGGAATGGGGGCTAAACTCTTTGTCGATACTTCTTACATAATACAATATTGATCAGCTATTGGTCTGGTAGAAAGTTTCTCCCCACCCGCAGTTTATATTTATAGTTCAGTTATTTATTGTAGAAGGCTGGAGACGACCGCATGGCCACATCATAGGCGCCGCATAGTTTAGCTCAAGCTTCGACGAAACTGGGCACAGAGGATCGCACGCGCAGTAAGAATATGTAAATTCTTGTAAATGTCAGGATCTTCCGTTAACTACCCCTCTCCCCTCAACCATTTTGTCTCTCTCAAACTCTCCCCCTTGTACACACACACACACGCGTCTCTGATACTGACATCACGCCGCTTTAATAGCGAATGTTAACTGGCTGGCCTGCTCTCTTGCTCGGCCCGTTTCCATTACCGGTAACCACTTAATGACATAACCCACTAAAAGGCCCCAACCAGCTTCGGAACAGAATTTTCCTCGCACCGCGCCGCCACGACAACCTGAAATCTCGCGGGAGGCCGGTCCCGCGGGTGACTTTTTGAGTGATTTCGTGTCGCGATCGCTCGCGAACGCGAAGCTGGGGCGGGAGGGAGAAATCCCATTCCAAGCGTCGGATCTAGCGGCCCGGGCCCTTCACTGGTGCGACAGAGACGGACAGACGGCCCGGTGCCCCCGGTCCGACGTGGTGGGCGAGCGAAGTACTTCCGGGGCGACCAGCCGAACTAACCAGGCCAGCTAATCGGTCCGGTGGGACAAATTCCTACGCTTGCCAAGCCAACGAGCTGCCAAAAGGCCAAAGCCACCGTCGAAATATTACGAGGGACCAGCAGGGACTTCCTAACCTGACTTGTGCCAAGGGGGTACCGCTCCGAGTTGGTCTCTCTCTCTCTCCCTCTCCCTCCCTCCCTCTGTCTCTCTCCTTCTCCCTCTCCCTCTCATCTCCTTTCCTGACCTGCCCCACTAGCTGGGCCGCTCGCGTCCCACGCCTGTTCTGCGTATATGTTTGTATTGCGTCACCAGGGAGGCGGAAAACGTTTAGAGTAACATATTGACTGAGCGATAGCAAAGCCCATCACTCCAGTGATCACTACCTTTGAAGGTATTGTGGGGGCCGAAAGGCTCCTATGCCGCCTTTACCCGACTCGGGTGTCAGCGACCAAAGTCTAGGTAGATGCCAGGTGGGTCGCACCGAAACAGTGTGCCGTAAGATATCACGAAGGGTACGCGAGACGTTGTCTGGCGTGCATCTTCGTCTACACACTAAATGTAAAGTGTCATTACTTGTACTGTCATGCAGTGTGCAGAGAGGCAACAAGGAGTGACGCTATCCAGAACTAATCAGCCCCCCTCCCTTTTTGTTGCACTCGCCCTGCTCGGCCCGGGCGCATATCATATCATACTTAAAACACTTTTCGGCCTCACTGCCTTCCCCAGGCCACCCTTCCACCGCTACTCAAAAGCTAACAATTCTTTAGGACTGTCTAAACATTTCCATATCTCATGGCAAACTGCAGGCGTCCGCTTAACAAAAGTATTTGTGACATTCACATATTTAAAAATTAAAACCTGATCGTTATATGTTGTAGACCTTACTGAACATTTCTAAGTATCAGGACAAAGTTAAACAAGGCACAGGTATCAAATTTGCATCATCTGCTTTCACGATCCGTTCTTTGACGGAACTTTTTTTTAAATGTGTGATTAACGTGACGGCGATCGTGATGACCGACCCCGCGGTCGCCCTCTCTCGCATTCGCACGTAGAACAATGCGCCGCACCTCGTCGCCTCCTCGAAGGGTGGCTGTAGAGTGAAAGTGGCGCGGCGTCGGCGGCGGTCGGCGCTGCACCCCAAGGTCTGTCACCACGCACGCAAGTGCAGCGCTGCTGCTCACGTATAGCCACGCCACAATCCTCATACATCTTTGGGGGTTTCTTTGTTTTTTCTGTGTTTTTATTGCGCTTCGTTCAACCTAAAATTCTTAAACAAAACGATAAAATTAGAAGGCTAGTGTCTAGCGATCGTGTCTAAAATCGCAGGCGACTGGAAAATGGGGGTCAGATTAAAGAAAGTTTTATTGAAGATTATTTAATGTGTCTTTTACAAAATGGGTCGTTCATGAACAACCTTCCACTAAACTCCCACTCTTGCTCGTCATTCGATTTCAAATCTATACGCAGAGCTTTTTATAATTACCATCTTGAATTGCTATTGTACGATTGTATGGAAAATTTTCATGTAACCGTCACGACAGTTTTGTTCAGTGAACTATTAGCCATTCGAAACTCAATTTACGTCTGATAGCCAGTGAAATTATCTGATAGCCAGTAAATACATATATCAGTCAGCTTTGTCCATCAGGACTCTCTCCTGGACACACTCGTTTTGTTTCAGAGGGTACACTGGTGTGCATGCAGCGGGGTCGTGACTGTTGCACGGTGAGAGGACCAGCTCCTGAGGCGCAAGGCCAGTCTGGCCCGCTCCATACAAAAAGCACCGTGGTGTTTGAACCAACCTGCTTTCGAGTACCTTATTCGAGACTGCTGCACCTGTAGTGTGCTCACTCTGAAAACACAATAGTGTACATTGATTACTGAATTATCAGCAAGCATTGCTGGTCACTAATGCATAGTCAGAAAAAAGCCCTTAACGAG
The DNA here is from genome assembly GCF_000697945.3 of Frankliniella occidentalis. NCBI lineage: Eukaryota > Metazoa > Arthropoda > Insecta > Thysanoptera > Thripidae > Frankliniella > Frankliniella occidentalis. Next base: position 213,407 of record NW_026267132.1, on the reverse strand, counting down.
ACCATTGATAATTGCTGATATTTCAGTCAAATTAAATGCAGTTAGCAACTTCAAAAGTAAGGAGTTCGCTCCATAAACCACCTGTATGGAGATCACCCTTGGGCGCACTCTCCCCTGTGCCGACTTAATCCGCCCCTGTTGGCCTGAAAAATCCCTTTAACTATAGCAACAACCCAAAGAACAATGTTTTGTCAAAATGACATCAAGTGATGTCAGTGTCAAGACTTTTTGTCAATTTGGCATCAAATGACATCCTATAATGGTCATAATGGCATCGAAGCTGGCCACCAAATGACCAAATATTGACAGTGACATAATTTGACGTCATTTTGACCGAGCTGTGTTCTCTAGGAAGGGTTACCTTCTCTATATCTTTTTATTTCTCTGCGGTTTCATCATCTCCCCCCCACCTTCCCTCCCGCCCCTCCTCTCTCTCACATGTATGAACGCGCGTGCGCCGGACTTTCACGCTTCCCGGCTGCAGCTGTCGCTCACCGACTCGGCTCGCCCCGGCTCGGCTCGGATGAGGGACAACCATAAATCGCGCGCAAAGTCGGGAAGATTTATCGGATGTTCACCTCGGGGTGCGTTTGATGTGATGGTCCCGTCCATGTCCATCCCAGCGTGGTGGCTCCAGCCTGGAGATTCTGCCTGGAATATCCAGCCTGCCTGGAGGTTCCCCCTAGAGGTGTTCGCTTTGAATAAGGCATCGTCGGATGCCTGGAGGCTCTAGCCTGGAGCCTTCCAGTCCCCTACGGGCTCCATTCGAGCTCCCCCTTGGGTTCGAGGCGATCCGAGTCGATTGGAAACAAACTGGAGACTTCCCCCGGTTCCGGCTAGCTAGCGTGATGTCGCAACCCCGCGTTCACCCTAAAAAAAAAGCCTGCCCTTTTCCTAAAATGTCTGAAGGCTTTCCCAAGCACACATTAATAGTCCAAGGACAAATATTGTACGTAGCACTTGAACCCCGGAACCGGGCTACTGTCTGCATGAGGTTACCCTATACAATAATATTACAAAGCTAGGTACGAAAAGTGTATTTTTAGATACAATATTGCATCTGAACTTACTTATGCACAAAGAAGTCCGTTGACATTTAGATTTCACATGCTCCTAGGCACTGAAAAAACAAAAAGTAAAACAGAACACTGATTTGGCACCAGCTGTGCACTAGTGCGTGTGGTGCAGTTACCAATTAATACCATGGACTGACCAATTGTCTCTTATGCAAGTTCGAACTTCAGAGGACGTTGCTGGGCAGCGAAAATAAAATCAACGGGTGTTTATTTTTTGTTGCCGAGTCACTGCCATTATTCATCTTCCAGTCCCAACCCTCGCCGTTAGACCCAAACACCTGTCACTCCCTGCCCCTCGAGCGAGCGAGCCGCGGAGCGCGAGCGACGAGGAAGAAGAGGAAGAATAAGAGAGAGAGAGGTGGGACTGCCGAGCCCGTCAGTTGTGCAGCGGTCAGCAAAGCAACCCGTTACACACACACACTCACACACTCGCTGTACGGTCCATGAGTGTCCTCTACAAGCAGCCGAACCTGCAGGCGCACTGCTAGGCCTCCAACCTGTTATGCAGCGCGGTGAAATAACTGCACCATTCTGGAGTCCGTTCATTCTCTTCTGTTGTGTGTCCTACCGTCCACCATCTTACCTACTTTTTAAAAAATTGCGCCATGGACTCTCGTGCGCGCCAACTCTTTCAGCTGGCGCTCACAACTAGGGTCGTCGGGATTCATCGGTTTCGTCGGTTTTCTCCTGCTGTATGGGCCAGACCGCGTGCCACAGGCGTAGAAGTTGCCTGAGCCATAGTGCTCTCACTGCTCTTACCCCCCCCCCTCTCCCCATAAACGACAAATACTAGAGGAAATAACTGATAAATAAAGTGGTTAACAGATATAAAGCACCAAGGCACAATGGTCCATGCCATTTAGACTGAACTTGGC
>NW_026267132.1:208397-211406 GCF_000697945.3 Frankliniella occidentalis | reverse complement strand
GTGACAGCGTCACAGCGTGACAAGGCGTCACTCGTCACGTTTTCAGAACCTTTAATGTGCTGAATATCTGTCGTATATTGAGATATGACAGTCAGCTGGTTGCGTTGAACAGGAGACATTTTGTCTTTCTTCTGCGTAAACATGTAAACCAAAGGTTTATGGTCTGTGAAAATCGTGAAATTCTGACCTTCTAGAGCGTGACGGAAGTGCTGAACAGCTTCATAGATACCTAACAGTTCACGGTGATAGGGTGGCCAAGCGGACTGACGCTCAGTGAGTTTCTTAGAAAAGAAACCAAGGGGCTGCCAAGCACCGTTAATTTCTTGTTGCACAACAGCACCTGCAGACGTCAGGGAGACATCTGTAAACAAAGCCAGGCGCGCGCCTTCTACTGGGTAGGCCAAAAGTGTTGCATCTGCAAGGTGATTCTTGCAGGCAGCGAAGGCTTCTTCTCTCTCAGGGGTCCAGGGGAAAGGCGTTGATCCTTTCATTGTGGGGCCGGAGAGGCCTTCGTGGAGAGGGGCTTGATATTCAGCTGCTCTCGGGAGAAATCTTCGGTAGAAATTTATCATACCCAGGAAGCGACGCACATCCTTGACCGTTTTTGGCAAAGGATATGCACGCAAGGCTTCGACGCGCTCTTCAGGGGGAGAAATCCCTTCAGGGGTAATTTTATAACCCAAAAATACTAGTTCAGTTGCTTCAAAAATGCACTTGCTGGGGTTGATCACAACGCCATACTGGGACAGTCGTGAGAGGATAGTCCTTAAGTTCTCTCTGTGTTCTTCCGGCGTTCGGGAGAAAATCAGGATGTCATCAATGTAACAATAACAAAAATCTAGGCCGCGTGTTACTTCGTCCATAAATCTCTGAAAGGTTTGGGCAGCGTTGCGCAAACCAAAGGGCATGAATGGAAATTCAAACAAGCCAAACGGCGTAGCTATAGCCGTTTTACAGACATCCTCTGGGTGGACTGGTATTTGTTGATAAGCTTTAACCAAATCCAATAGTGCAAAAATTTTACATCCAGCAATATTGTATGAAAAATCATGAATGTGACGCACCGGGTAGCAATCAGGTATCGTACGAGCATTAAGACCTCTGTAGTCTCCCGTGGGTCTCCAGCCAGTTCCGCCCTTCTTAGTCACCATGTGGAGACCAGAAGACCAAGGGCTGTCAGACGGGCGCGCAGCGCCATTTTCTAACATGCTCGTAAACTCGGCCTTTGCTGTGTTAAACTTTTCGGGGGCGAGGCGCCTGGGGCGGCAAGACACGGGTGGGCCGGGGGTGGTGCGTATGTAATGCACAGTCTTGTGCTTAATTTCACGCATTTTTCCAGGAGGACGTGCAATATCCGGAAATTCGGCAAGCAGATCAGCATAGGGCTGTGACTCATGCACTGCCTTTACGCTGTCTTGGGCTGTGGCGGTAGTGCGGGCGAGCGTGTGCAAACCCGTTTTTCCATCGACAAGCCGTTTGAATTTGCAGTCCGGAAGTAAATGGTAATGAGCAAGAAAATCATTACCAATAATGGGCATATTAACGTCAGCGATAACAAAAGACCAAGAGAAGGCTCTTCGAAGTCCAAAGTCCAACACTTGAGGTAAAAGGCCATAAGTTTTGATATCACTGCCGTTGGCGGCGCTAAGGACATGGTTTGTCGGTTGCACATGACGACCAGTAATTAAGCGACGGGGGTAGCAAGTCAGATCAGAACCAGAATCGACGAGATATTGTCGTTTTGTGGTCCTGTCGGTGACAACAAGGCGGCTACCTGAGTGACAACCAACTGCCGCATTTATTGGCTGCCACTGCCGTTTCCCGGTTTGAAAGAACAGGGTTGCACACACTTGTGCGCCTTCTCGCCGTGGCGAGAGTGGTACCAGCACATTTCGTCCTGTCTGTCCCGGGTAGGGCGGGAGGTTCCAGCACTACGAGAACTGTCACGAGTGCGAGAGAAATTTCGGTTGTCCCGAAAATTACTCTGGGAGCGTGAGCGAGGCTGGCGCTCGTCTCGTCGGCCAGGTGGGGCCGTAATGCTCTCAATTTTCAGATTCAATTTTTGCAGTGTATCCAAAATCATTGCGGACACATCAGGGGAGGGAGGTGGGTCTCTTACAGCCAGAACATTACTGGGTGTCACTGAAGCGACCTGCTCAACTATCTTATCGGCCATTGCAGCCAGTGCATTTAAATCCAAATTGGAGTGAGAGGACAAAATGGCCGAAGCCGTTGCAGGAAGGCGCTGCAACCAAATTTGGGAAAGCAGCGCTTCGCTCACAGTAGCACTAGACCCAGCTAGTGAACGCAAGTGTCGCAGAAATTGCGATGGCTTGCGATCACCGATTTCCTCTTCAGAAATCAATTTCCGAACACGTTTTTGTTCAGAATCAGACAGGCGAGATATCAAGCTGGTTTTCAAATTTTCATAAGTACGGTCTGCCACAGGACCACTGATAATATCCTCGACCTCAGCAGCGGTAGCTGTGTCAAGCTGACCCACAACCAAATGGTATTTTTGGCTATCTTGGGTAATATTATTTGTTGCAAAATTTGATTCAGCCTGAGCGAACCACACACTGGGTTTGTCTGCCCAAAACAATGGTAGTTTGCCACTCACCGCATTTGTCCTGTTTCTCCTTTCACGTTCACGGTCACGTTCGATGGCTTCCAAGGCTCCTCTGGCGGAGGCAAGGGCGATTTCAGCGTTGGCTCTTGCAGTTTCTTCTTCTTGAAGATTTTTCTTGACGGCTTCTAATTCCCTTTTCAATTGAGCTACTGTCTCGGTCGCCATTTCTTTTTAAAATTTAATTTTGACTTTTTTTAGTTGCAAAAAATTTTGAGAAACACGAAACACTGCCTAGCAGACTACTTTTCAAAATTTTAACTTTTCTTTCTTAGTCGGGGTCACCAATGTAGGTGTGCTTCGTGTTATTTCAACGGAATAAGTAGCCAGAACCGTAAAGAATGTTTGGATTAAAACATGGCGAGTTTATTTCCGAGCTCAGA
>NW_026267132.1:199070-202257 GCF_000697945.3 Frankliniella occidentalis | reverse complement strand
GATGCAGAGCGCGACGGAAAGCAGATCGAACTTTGTGTAACGGGAGCGGAACAGATCGAACTTTGTGTAACGGGAGCGCAACACATCGGACTTTGTGTAACGGGAGCGAAACGGATCGGACTTTGTGTAACGGGAGCGCAATACATCGGACTTTGTCGTTAGGAGGCATCGAACATTGAAATAAAGACGTCAATGTACACTCCTAGAGTACTTTTGTGCAGAACACTATTACATGACTTAGTCTCGTTTAATCGAGAATTTTTACGGGAAGTTCGATGGTGACTTCGAAAATTTAATCTGAGAGCTTGGAAAATATTCCAGAAACACTGTGGGTCATCACCTTGGTCATCATTCAGTGATCGACAATCCAAAGTTTTCAGTGATAGTCTTTTGTTCTTGTGGTTTATTTTTTTTCCACTCAATCTTAAGTCATGATGAATGTGTGCAAAATTATAAAATTCCAACGTATAACGTTACTTTTACCCCACACGGAAAAAAAGATTTTGCTCTGACAACAAATTTTTTTGTTAACATAGACATAACAAACAAATTTTGTTAGGGCAACAAATTCAGTCACGTTGTCGGAGTGAAGAGCGCTTCTATTGGCACAACCAATTTTTCAGTCACGGCAAAGAAAAAAGTTTGCTCTGATAACGAAAGTATCAGGTACGGGGAACTCCTTGCTACCGCGACTCGCAGGAATGTATTGAAGTAGTGAAATTAGATTGTTCACCCTACGAAACACGTTCTTGTTACTGGAACTAGATTTGTAAGTTGCAGTAACAAACCAACTTCAGTTGAATAAAATAATTTATAGTAGTAATTTTGATTGCAAAACTTCTGGTTTGCTTTTCAGCACAGAATCAATAGACACATGGGATTATGGGTTATCATTGTTTAATGTTCAAAAACACTAACATATGGAGAATCACTTTTGACAATACAAAAAATAAACAGTATATAAGACTAGACAACATCAAGATACAATGTACAACATTACAAAAACACATACAGAGATCATAAAGAATCACTTTTGGTAATACAAAAATAAACAGTAGAGAAGACTAGAAGAACATCAAGATACAATGTACCGCATTACAACATATTTATCACAATTGACATCACAATGAATAGAGAGAGGGAGAGGGTCAAACAACTCAATTGGTTCCTTACACACCCATAAATTTGTTGATTCGACACACCATGCATGCAAATGAGAGTTGTACCCAAGGTTAAGGAAACGTGTACACAAAAAGTAGACTGAGTCTTCTTGAACAATAATTTCTTTCAATTCACCAAATAGCTGCATACCATCATACTTACTCAGGTCAAGTAGGAGAACCATTCCAGGTTTATAAAGGGTGCCTTTATAGCTAACCCAGTTGCAAGTAACAACTTCATCTTTATCTTTAACAGAGATGGGTAAGCATTTATAAAAATCATGATAAAATTCAACATCCGAGAGAAATACAAAATTTAGAGGACCACACTCTAGACTAGGCATAAATGTTTTTTTTGACTGAAAACGGTAGCACAAATTAAGCTGGTGGTTGATAGCTACAGTTTTACAAATATCCACACGAGAACTAGTAGCTTTTGCTGGAATTGTCAGAGAACGGTGCTTGCTTTCAAACCTCCGGGTGGATAGCAACTCAATTGGGCCACTATTTTCAAGGACTCGTCCATAGTGAACAAGGTTGTGAAATTTGGGTTTAAGTGTGTCTTTAGTTACTTTCACGTACATTTCATTAAATTCTCTAACAAGAACTGAAAAAGATTTACACAGTTGTTTAGGAACCCGTTTACACAAAACAACATCCAAAACTGCAAGCAATTTTAAATGTAACAACCACACAGGTTCACGTTCTGGAACAAAATCTCCAACAAGAAGACCTAGCATTTTTGCAAACAAAATCGTTTCTGACCCAGACATTCTTAGCTTGTCTCTGTCAAGACTTGATATTTCAGGAAATTTGTTGGATTCACTCAAACCAAAATCAAATACAGATATACGGGAATTTAAAATATCAAGGGAGAAGTACTTCGGGACACAAGTGTGCAGAACATGTAATAAAACATAATGACAAATTCCCTCTCCGAGATCATGAAATCCATCTACAACATAGTTCGAAGAAACCTCAAAAGAAGGTATTTGATTAAAAGCTGAATCAAACTTCACTCCAGTGAGTCGAGCATTACCAACTTCTAGATCATTGGTGTAATCATCTTTAGTACGTAAAGTACTGGAGTCTTCAACAGACTGAGTATGAGTGACATTCTTATGAGATTTACAGAATCTACAACAGTAGTTTGCAGTAAAACCCTCAACTAAACCTGATATAGAATTAAGGCCTTTGTTGTCACCAAGTAAAGCCCCACAGACAAAATAAACTCTTTTACAGCCATCAGGAGTGGAAATCAAAATTCCATCATTTTCCAACGCAGTTAATTGAGAAATCAGAGCAGCAAACACAACGTCATCTGAATAGTGATCACGGCACACATTATCAAAGAGATGAGCCAACAAAATATTCTCAACAGCTGACTGGCATTCTGGTGGAAGATGAGGCAGAGATACATAGGCTGCCCCGAGCAACTTACAATGGGAGCCCAATGGGTTGTTACTTTGAACTTCATCAAAGTAAACAAATAATGGAAAAACAATATCATCATCTGAATACTTGGCACGTTTTTCTTTCCACGATGAACATTGTACAAAGTTCTCAAGAACATCTGGATTTTCAGTATCAAGGGACTGAAGATAATTAATAACAGCCGAAAAACAGCCAGGAAGTTCCAGAAATTCCTTTAACACATGTTTAAGAGGGATACTTTGTACTTTAAACAATTTGGGTTTCATAATGATACCTTTAGAAGTTTTAACAGGTACTAGGTTTTCACCTATCACATGAGTTTCAGGGGGGATAAATTTCCCACAGCTAGTAAAGTATTTAAATCTCCGATGTTCTGTTGCTAGATGACTAAATGAATTATTAATTGAATCAAACATCTTTTCTATATCAGAAATCTCTTCCTTACTAGCTGCACACTGCTTCAAGGTGTTAAGAACTTTGTCTTTTAAATGGTTGTTGAAACATTTAGTAACTAGATCATTGGTTTGATCAATTATATTCTGAACATAGCTTCTAGGCATTTTAGGCAAACTGTGGAAAACAGAGACAAAATC
>NW_026267132.1:195728-199020 GCF_000697945.3 Frankliniella occidentalis | reverse complement strand
TTGTCAGAGTCTTGCATGTTTTTCTTTGCATTTTCCTCATCATCATTTTCACCATTATATTTCCTGTTCCACTGCTTATGGTTGTAGCAGCACCAACGTTCAGGGTGATTTGTATTCTTACACCACTTGCAAAGAGGAAACTTTCCATTTTTTTAGCCCGCCCTTCTGCTTTTTAAAAAGCATTAAAGCGGGCTTATGCAACCGCTCTCGTGTCCGTCTGTCTGTCTGTCGTCCGTGTGAGAGGGAGGAGATGAGCTAGAGGTCTACGAATTTCAGGGTATCTTAGGGGTCACTCCTGGACAACGAAACGCCTGGAGCAAATCCTGGCAACCACCCCTAAGGGGGTGAAAGGGGGTAACAAAGAAAAAAGGGGTTGGCCCAAAAAGTAGGAAAAAATTTTTTTTGTGGTCTTCTAAGGAGTAACTCGTGAAAGTAGAGCTCTTTGGACGAAAATTTTGTCCGTATGCCTCTATCTTGCACCGTTTGGGCGCTAGAGTGCTTTTTTCGACGAAAATACGGCGAAAATGACCACGTTGCACGTGTCCAATCGTAAAATGTCGATGACAGTACCCCTCCAAAACAACACGCACATGCTTAATAGCTGACGGAGTAGAGCTGCCCGGCGGTAGACGCCCTTGTCCTGAAAGGCATGAGCAAGTCGCGACCACACCTGATGCGCTGAGGTCGCGCCTCTGATAAGTCGCAGCACTGGTGCCACATGAGAAAATAAGATTTTCATTCTTGCCTTCTGATCAGGGTTGGCATGAAGAATTAAATGGTGCTAAATGGGGCGAAAAGGGGCAGAATTTAATACAGCTGGGGACACCTACCGACTACAAAACACTACTACAAAATTCGCAGTCGACGGCTTCCTGAGCGTGAGCTAGGTCGAGCATTGGCTGACGCTCATGGCGCTGTGGTGTGACGTGAAGTGCAATATTTTTTGACTCAATTTAGATTAATTTAATACTCAACCCTGTCTGATCCTTCTTTTAGGTTTCACTTTTCTTGTCTGCTAGCTGCTCTTTTTCCGGCTTTTCCTCTTTGATGTCCCAGAGGTCCTCAGCCCCCAGGAGTATCTCCATCCGCATCTTTCAATCTGGCCAATTTACTACTCCACGAAGTTTTTCCACATTTGGCAGGGAACTGGACACCACAGTTGTTCCCGACGGGGTATCTGGCTGTCCTAGTCGACGAGGCGTCCTCGCTGTTTCGTGTTCTCCCCATGCTGTTTCAACGTGGTCACTCCACAGAATCACAAGTTTTTCATTGATTTTAAGTGTGATCTAGAAAAATAATGATCACAGTTCACAGCGTAGACCTGAGCCCATAACCTGTTGTTGGCTGAGCGATTAGCGAAGCCCAATACTCCACTGGTCGGAAAAGTTCCATTCTGTTTGTTTGTTTGTTTGTTTGTTTGTCTGTCTGTCTGTCTGTTTGTCCGTCTGTCCGCACGATAACTCGAGAAAGAATTGATAGAGCGATCTAGGAATTTCAGGGTCGTTTTGTATCATAAAAAGACAGATCGAGTCACATGCATCATGCAAGATATTGTTGCTATCTTAAAACAGTTCTTTTTATAAATACAGAAGTACAAAAATTGCTTTGATATCACAATATTTTGGCTGGTATATGACAGTCTCCAAAGAACTTGCTCGAAAAGTGATCGCTACGACGGCAGAAACACTTATGTACTGAGATAATTATTACTTTAAATCACAATACTTTGGCATCATTGATTGATTGATTGATTTAATTTAATATTGGCTTACCAATAAAAAAAACACATAAAAATAATACCCGGTTGTGCAATTGAATATTTTGCGATCACAATACTTTGACCAGTATCTTAAAGGAATGTTACGTTTTTTTACCTATGCAAGCTAAGAACTCGAAGCAACAGTCTTGATATGAGATCAGAAATACAAGGATAATGAGCTATTTTCCGAATTAGAAGAACAAGAAGAATCCAAGATGGCCGCCGTCTGTAGTCTGCTTCTGGACCATCACAAACCTTCAACTGTTCGCTCGCCGTCTGCTCGGTCTGTCCGCACCCCGGCACCGAATCGCGCGTATCTCGTGTAAATCTGAACGAAAACTTAATGTGTTATACATCATTTTAAAGGTGAGCACCCCAGGAATCCGATTCTGGTGTAACTATCACCATATAACGTGAATGGAAATATTTATTCCATGTGAAAGGACTGAAATATGGGTGTTAGGCTATGTTGAGGCTATGGTCACTTGCTTATTTCACTGTTACTTCTACATTTGAACTCAACTTGTTATGCCAGTAAGAAAATAATCCATTCTGCTATTGTCCGTTCTTTTTTGGATGAAAATATATTTTTTCTGTTCTTTCTATGTAATCCTTCAAATATTCTTTGCATTCCGTATTTCTAGAGTAGTGTAAGTTCTTGTTCTCTGTAATTTTTGTCTCTGATTTTAATTTTTTGAATGCAGATGGTGAGGCTGTGTTCGTATGTTACGTGCATACCAAGGCATTCAACTAAAGTGCACAGGTGTAAAATGCACAAGCTTCCGGCAGATCACTACCAATGTCGTTTATGGCTGCAAGCCTGTGGATTCGTAGGAACCCCAAGGAAAATTTCTGGAAATGTTTTTATATGTTCATGCCATTTTGTTGGTGGGCAATGGCCAACAATTGCGAACCCCAATCCAATCCCCTGTCAAGTAAGTTGGGTAATACAAACAATATTTCAATGATATGTATCAATGTTATAGACGTAACATGTATTTTGAATTTATCTAGTCACCCCAGGCACGAAGAACTCTACCAAGAAATGTTCCTCCGTCTCCAGCTAATCTAGTTCAACAGTCACAGCAGATTACAGAGGTATTCATCATATTGTGTACTATGCTTTCATCTTTGCGAGAACATCACTAATGCTATGTTCATGGTCATTTGCAGGAAAGATAAGATGATCCTGATGACCCACCTATGCAGGGAAATATCCTTGCAACTGTACAGGAGGAAGAAGAGTCTGACAGTATTCATTTGGAAGTGTTTCTACAATTCCTGTAAATAAGGGCAGTTCTGGAAAGAGAGCTAATGCAATGTGTTCTTTTGGTTCGTCATCAGACGAGGTAATTCTTGGTGTGGTGTATCAGTATTATTTTAAAGTCAGTAAGCTAATACCGAGTATTTTTCAGATTCAAGGTGGCAAATCGAGTAGCCTAGCTAGTGCGCTATCATTGTCTAGTAAAACCAAATCTCCACATACAAGTGTGAACTATGCCCTAAAAAAAAATGGAAAAGGAATAAGAACAT
>NW_026267132.1:190431-195678 GCF_000697945.3 Frankliniella occidentalis | reverse complement strand
AAACATTTAGTAACTAGATCATTGGTTTGATCAATTATATTCTGAACATAGCTTCTAGGCATTTTAGGCAAACTGTGGAAAACAGAGACAAAATCATCACATCTGTTTTTAACATAGTCTTCAAAATTAAAATCAATACCAGTGCCACTGTTGCCACTCTCCAAATTGTCAGTAGTCAAAGGAATATCATGACTTGTATCAGAAATAGGTTGGCTTGCATTAGTAGTAGAAATGTCTTGACTTGCATTAGAAGTCTGATCTTTGACAAAAGCACAAGAATCAATATGACTCAAAAAAGATTTTAAATTAGTATAAAATCTACTACAGCCAATAGCTTTACAACGAAATGAGTGGTCCCCACATTTGCCGTGATCACAATCAATGTGAGCCTTTATTGCCTTGGCCTTCCTAGGAACTACTTTGGAGCAGAGTGGACAAGTAATCATTGTACAAGTTCACAATGAGTCAGACTTAAATTAACAAAAGACACCATATACCTAAATAAATAGATAAACTATATGCAAACTTCAACAGAACAGCATGTGAATGCATGAGCAATACATACACAAAAATGGTATGACAAAGATTAAAGTCTTAAGGCAACTTTTTCAGAAACAAAGAAAAACTCTTTAAATGAGAGGCAATGAAGGATTTCAAACCAGTATCATCTTCATAATCTATGCGAGTCTCTAAACCATACACATTACGTTGCATGCACAGCCACAGGTGTCTTGACTCGGGAGGATAAAGCGCATTCAACGCACCATTGACTTTGTAGCAAATGTCGATGGCTTCCAAAGGAGACGGGACAGGCCAGCGTTGTTTCTCCAAGATGACTAAACACTGACGGATATCATCAAGATCACCGACAATCACAACAAAAGGTTGGAAACTGAACCCAAACTTTCGGAGAACTTCTTGTCGAGTTTTGATGATTTTGTCAAGTTCTTTAATGTCCTATAAAAGAAATAAAATGAGAAATAACAAAATAAAGAGTAAACAATTGTAATAGGTAGAATGTTCATACCTTTATTTTAAAAATGAATGTCTGCTGAACCTCAGGACGAGATGGCCTCCACACTTCCTTAGATTTGATAAGTTTGGGTAGAGACCGAATTTTAAAGAGTTCAGCAAAATTCAAAAGAATAAGGGTAGTGTGCTGCCCTAAAAACAGAAGCCCCAAACTGTTAGAGTTAATTAACAACAGGAAAAAGAAAAAAAAAACAGTTTAAAAAGGAGGTTACCTTCAGGAATATCCATAAATAGTTTGGGTAATTTTCTTAAAAGCTGCTCTTTTAAGAAATTTAGGTATTGAGGCCAATGGGTACTGATGCGCCCTTTGGAAGAGGGACTCTGGTCCTCAAAATCACTAACAAGCTGAAAAAATTGAAAAAAATAGTTAAGATATTATTTATGTTATCTAGTTAGCATATAACACACAAGAGCAGTACTTACGAGTTCATATCCCACACAGGACTTCAGAGCAGGGAAGAACTTAATATACTTGGTAATATCGAGTCTTCCACGAATTATTTTCCTCAATTCATATGTTGTCTCCCACTTCTCCAGAACAGTAACCCATGGCCTATCATGGGCTTTAAGCCAGAGAATATTGTCATCATCATCTACACTCTCTGAATCTGATGGCAAGAAAAGTAAAGTTATTATCATTTACCAATATGTTTATGTGGCCACAAATTGTGGGTAAACAATAAAAAGTGAAATGTTCAGAAGTACTACACAGAAATACAAAGTTTTAAAAACAAGATGTTAACACCGCCAAAACCATGCACACTTACCCAGCAGATCCTCAGAGAGCAGTTCCTCACTTAGTTTTCTTTTAGAGATGAGACCACATTTAACGAATTTTCTTCGTATGTTGTACAGGGTTGATCGTAGTTTGCCTGAGACAGTAGTTGTATTCTTTGCTTTTGTTACAAGACAATACGTATCCTAAAGAAAAGCACAATGTTAGTTAAAGTAAAACTTTAGTTAGCAACACAACACTGAAGGTTCTTACTGGGGACTCAGAACGAAATAGTTTTTCAATTTCGTTAGCTAATTCAAGGTAGCGAGAGGTCGGTATTCTGCAACAAGACAATGTCAGAGATGTAAAGGAAAATGTTTGACTCGTAGCCACACAAATTAGATGAATCTAAAATGCCCTCACCCTTACCTGATTTCATAGTTGTTCTTTAGTTCTCCATATATGGCTCTAGTAGCTAGTTCATCCCTATGATGCTCTTCAAAAGTTTGAAAATTATTGTAATGAGACAAGAGTATTACTCCTTCTGTTGTAGATTTTAATGTATCATGCAGATCCTGTAAAATAGCAGAGGTTTGTAATAAAGAGAGGCAAACACAGAAGCACGAATATTATGCAGACAAATAGTTTAAAATAAAAAACATTATCAACTTACATTAATAAATGGCTCATCTTTTTTAATAGACAGTACCGTCTTAGACACTTTCGATGAACCAACATCAGCACATTCCTCTGACTTCCTTTTGAGGTTTGAAGATCCAGGCTAAAACCAAATGGAAGGTTAGTTCCCTCATCAGATGTCATCACAGATAACAGAGAGAAAAGGCTACCTACCACCTCCTCCTCAGATCCGTTAGCAGAAGAAACTAAATGAGCTGTTTTGCCTGCTTCTGGGACAGAAGAAACAACAGAAGCTCCATCACCAGCTTCAGGGGTGCGAGCAACTTCATGAACATTACTGGACTCGGCAATGCTTTCAGCAGCTAGACTTTCCTGAAAACAAAAATAGACAAGTTAGAGTTGACAAGTGTACCAAATAAACAAGTGTGCCTCATAAACAAATCTGCTCATACTTTATCAGCTTGATATGGTCTACAATAGTACGGGTAACTTGAAAATATTATACATATTTTCTTTTCGTGCCCTGTACTGTTTTTACAAGTCGATCAAAGGCTAAGATGCTAAGATAACCATTCATGTAAATAAATGTAGGATTAAATCTTAACAGTAAAAAAGAATCTCACCTTATAGATTTGGTAGTGTTCCTCAAATAGGTCACGGGGGCCGGCCTTTGGAATTAAAGTCTTAATTGTATCTTTCTTGAGAAATTTCAGAGACTGAAGGGTAACATCATTATCTGGGGGAAAAAAAGAATGCCTTTCAGCACATAACCTCAAATACCACAATATTTCACAGCATGATATTACACAATACACAGCTAATGCCATCGAGAATCAGCTGACACGATGTACAATCTACGTAAAATTTGGTGACAGTTCCAGAAAGCACGAAATGAACTCAGGTAGCACCAGGTGCCTGATTCAGCAAAACTGAACGAAAGCACTTTAAGTGTGGAATGTGGGTACAAATCAAATGAGCTTGCTTTGTTATTTTAAACTTTAGAGAACTTGGTGTTTGACAAGAATCGCAAGGAAATAAAGTTTACATTACTTTGCCTGCTAGGCTGAATGAACAATGCAAACCAATCAGTGGAAATGACGGTTCGTTTTCCACATCGCACGTCTAGACGAAAACATAACCTCAGAAAGGAAGTTCGTTCAAAGAGGAAACAAATGATTTTGCAAAGAGTGCCACATAAAACACAATGAAGTAGGAACTGCCCAACATAAAATGTAAAGCGCAATAACTAACCAAGTTCTCAATCCTGTCGCAGTAATTCTTTTAAGTACATCAGTGCATCAGCAAGTTCACTGCACCTGACGGCATTAACAGACCCTGAGCGCTATGCGTATACATACCTATGAAGGCTTGAATGACAGAAGCATCAAGTCCCCACTTCAATAAAAGTTCTGGCACCGACTCCATTTGTAGTGACCCACACCACACACACAATCTCGAAAACACTTCAGATAATTGTCAGAATCCATACCTTTATAGAACGACTCTGTATAGTTGGTTTCAGCACAATTGTCATAGGATGACCCGTCACAGCCTTCACGCAACTTCTGCGCCAGCAGACTGGCGGTTGATCTACGTACTAGACAGTTTAGTTTGGGGAGCGGCAAAATTTGATGCGGTCGCAGAATAATCAATTGCGTCAAAGAACGCGTTGTTTCGTTGGAAGAATTAAAATAATTGGTAGTGAGAACAACTTTTTTCAATATCCGAACGACATTGAGACTCGTTCGCAGAAGGAACGGCAAATGGTCGACGTAATTCACGCAGTCTTTAATATCAACGACGCGATTTAGTTGGCAGTACAAACAGATTGCCTTTGCGGCAACGGCGATGGTGTTCGTGTTGGGAACTAATCGAATCGTTAGGGCAACTTGAGTGGTAGTTCCTCTTATTAAAACGCTAGTTAACAGAACAAAAAAGTTTGTTATGTCTATATTAACAAAATAGTTTGTTACGGTAACAAATTTTTTGTTGTGAGAGCAAACTCTTTTTCTCCGTGCACTTTTTAGACGTAAAAAGTCACTTTTTTGTCACTTTTTTGAGTTCATGGAAGTCACTATTCTACTATTTTAAACCCTCTTGGGCGCTGGCAACCCTGGGGTCCTGGATTCACAGGTAGGGCTGCGAGAGCGATGTCGCCGGGTCCTGGACTCATAGCTAGGGCTGGGAGAGCGATGTCGCCGGGTCCTGGAGTCACGGCCTGGGCTGTGAGAGTGGTGGCGCCGGGTCCTGGACTCTCAGCTTGGGCTGCGAAGCGCTGGCGCCTTAAGGTTTTCCAAGCAGGAGGATGCCTTTGGCGGTTGCCCCAATTGTCCTGCAAAGATGTTATTTTCGTCATTATCTCAGTCTAGGGTAAGGGGCCCAGTAGTCGACAGTTTAAGAGCAAGGCTTTTCAAAATTGCCTACAACAGAGCGTGGGTGTACGGTAGCGTCAAGGAAAAATTTCGGGGGTGTAGTGGAAGGATCAAACTTTATGCCTCATGGGTCAAAAATGGAAATAAATACATTTTTGTACACAAAAATGTAAACCAAAAAACAATGTTCATTGGCCCAGTAGTCGACACCTTTGGCCCAGTAGTCGACACTGCCTGGCCCAGTTGTCGACACTCTGGCATTTTACCCGGATTGCCGTGTCTGATGGGTCCCTGCAGCCTGGCTAGCCTTCCCCTGCCTCTCGGTCGCCTTTTTGGCCTCCAGGGTGTCCTTCGTGGCCCTATTTGCGAGGTGCTGTTCACCTTCTCCGGCCTTCAGGCGACCTTTTTTGAAATATGGTGAAAAACATTTTTTTCTAGTTCTACAGAACGTCGTTTTTTGGCTACATATCGGAAAATAATTTTCTTAGC
>NW_026267132.1:176117-180200 GCF_000697945.3 Frankliniella occidentalis | reverse complement strand
ATGGATATTGCTTCACAGAAACAAATCCAGGGTCCCTTCCAGTCGGTCCCCCTCTCCAGTAGCATTCCCGACCAGTTGTAGTCACAGCTGTAAAGAAAGTGAAAAATTAATATAATTGCAACTCACATTAATATTTGCCTTACAGGATGAAATTCGTGCGTAGGGATTTGCAGGTCGGAAAATTACCGGAAAAATTTGAAAAATTTCCGGAAAAGTTGGAAATTTTTCCAAGCCATAAATTTCCAGGAAAAATACGGAAAAATATTTTTCTGAGTGTTTAGAATTTGCTGAGTGACATATTTTATAGTGACAATATGGTACAATGTCCAACGCGGTAATGTGTGTTTTCTGAATTGTAGAGCAGCGTTATATGGATATAATCAACATTCTTTTTTTTAAGAATGTGTAAGTCAAAGTTTTAATCAAAGCAGAAAATCAAATGTCAACCTACACACCACTGAATCTAGATTTTTGTGATAAATTAACCCAAATTTCTTTCATAATTCGTGTTTTGTGGTACCTTCAATTTATCGCTCTTATGGACATTATGATTTTTTATCTCAATCTATCAAAGCAATCGCAAGTTTATTGGAAAGCATTCACTAAAACTATGTGATAATTTTTCATTGCAAAAGTTTATTATCTAACTAAAGCGGTTACTATGTTTTCCCAGTAAACTTGCGATAAAACGCACATTTTTTTAAATTGCATAATGTATATTGGGGATAAAAAGTCATCACGTCTAGAAAAGCGATAAATCGAAGGCTTTAAGCTGAGTCACTGCCGTCACTGCGAACTTTTGTGATGAAAGTATCACAAATATAGATGCGATGGACCAAAACTGACGATTGACAACAGCAATGATGGCGTGGGTGCGAGAAGTCGCGTATTAGCCATAGTTTTGGGTTCTGATCGTTAGGAAAAACACACTGAGCACGCGGTTTGTACTTAAATGAATCCGAAAGTGATCGGCGTACTTGGAACATGGCTATTACTTTGGAATAAGAGAAAAACCGTATTTTTCCAATTTTTCCAAATTTTTCGGAAAAATTGGAAAAATTTCCGGGAAATTTTTCCAAAAAATAGTTTTCCGGAAAATTAAAATCCCTATTCGTGCGCCATCAATGTCACCTGAAGAAGAATGCAATAAGGGAGAACATGAGGAGAGACAAGAGGGAGGACATCATAAAGAGAAGCAGCCTACGCATGTCCAAGATGTTGCAACACAATGGGAGCGGTCATTCCGTGGGTATGAAGTGCAAGTGAAAATACCCATTATCTCCCTCCGGGCAAGTTATGGATGGAAAGATGAAGATTTCCGATACTACACAGGACTCAGTAGAGGAGCCTTCAGGGTGTTGTTTGAGTTACTTGGAGGAGAGGGTCTTGAACATATCAAGTACCGAGCAAATGCTGTCACGCCCAAGGGTGAGCAGTACTCTTCTCACTCTAATGAGGAGAAATTATTCCTCACCCTGGTTCGGTTGAGAAGGGGATATTCTCTTAAGGACATGGATGGAGAAGATGTGTGATTTGCATTACACACATCAGCAACATATTTACATCGTGGATAAGAATCATGGCCACTAAATTTAAATCTATGGAAGAGGCTATTTTTGTGCCTGTAACTGCTGAGGATGAAAATAAACCTGACTGTTACAAACCATTCCCTAATCTACGATGTGTAGTAGATTCCACGGATATTAAAATGCAGAAGCCTAAAGATATGGGTCAGCAGACTAACACCTACAACACGTACAAGGGAGGGAATGTTGTCAAGGTTCTTGTTGCCTCCTCCCTATATGGAGGCATTTCATTTGTAAGCGAAGGCATGGAAGGAAATGTTTCTGACAGAAAATTGTTTCTTCAATCTGGTATAATGAAATATCTACAGGCTGGTGAATCTGTGATGGCAGACAGAGGTTTTGATATTGAAGCTGATCTGAATGACATTGGGGTAGATTTACTAAAACCCCCTTTTCTTGTGGATAGACCTGCATTCACACAGAGAGAAGTACTTCTTGCAAAGTCTATAGCCACATCAAGAATTCATGTAGAAACAGTCATAGGAAGAATTAAGCATTTCAAATTTCTTAGACAGGGTGTACCAAACACCTACTTAGATTTAGTATCAGATTGTTTCAGGGTTTGTGCAAATTTAGTTAATTTTGCAGACCCCTTTATTAGATGGAAAACCAAGAAAAGGTCAGCAAAAAAAAAAAGCACAGCTGAAATGAATTGCCTCTTTCACACCAAGAACTTCAACAGCCTCTGCATTGCATATACTGATGTCAAAAATTTTGTCCCTTTTGTAATTTTGTTGTAGAAATAAATTGAATAATTAATTTATAAGATTTATAATTACCTTCATTTCCAGTAGCAACATGCCTCCACACCAAGATTAGAACAGCAGCTATGTGGCCACATCGGTGAATGTTCTGTGTTTTGCAGCAACAAGTGACATAAATAATGTCGCCACTTTCAATCTCAATGCACACCTGAACTGTATAAAGAGTAAGCTCCATTGAAGCTTGCACCTGAGCTTTGATGTAATAATATTGATTCTTCATTGTATCGGTCATTGCCCCAACTCGTCCACTAGCAACAAATTGCTCGCCTTTCATGATTGCTTTCATTACAGCCCTCCGGCAAAGATCAGTAAATGTCATATCTTGAGACTTCACAATGTGACATTCTGGGTCGTCCTCATCAGCATCAGAGTCTGAATCATGATGGAGAACAGGAACTTCCTCCGGGGCGCTGACAACTCCTGTCTTGGTTGAATAATCACAAGCAGGGATGTCTTCAAAATATTCAAGTATTTT
The DNA here is from genome assembly GCF_000697945.3 of Frankliniella occidentalis. Lineage (NCBI taxonomy): Eukaryota > Metazoa > Arthropoda > Insecta > Thysanoptera > Thripidae > Frankliniella > Frankliniella occidentalis. The sequence goes on along the minus strand of NW_026267132.1, from coordinate 177,375 downwards.
GTAATATGTGAAACCCTCTGGTACACGTAAACTAGGAAATGGGTTCCAAACTTTAGTACCCACTGGAGGCATGGGCAGGTTGTCATGGACTCCTGATTTATCCTGCAAATTCAAAAGAAGGATTTACTTACAAAAATTTCAATGCGCCGTATTGGAATAGTGGCTTAAAAAAAATACCTACCCAGGCTTCTCTCTTTTTTTTTCTCATGCCATTTTCCACTCTCAAAACTAGGGTCTATTTTCTCACCTTTACCCATTTCATCATGTTTCAGGATTCTGTAACAATATTTAACATTTTCAGATGCTGTGTGTTATTTTTACTGTCAGCACACCAAAAAGGGTTTCTGATTTACCTATGAATTAATTCATCCGTTTTACCAGTAATTGGCAGGCCATGGGTTTTCAGCCACTTCTCCAATTGAGGCCTTCTAGCATCCCCGATTTTGCTAATGTCAAGATTGGCTCCTGGTATATCACCTTTTTTGATTAGAGGGTCTTCGTCATCAAGGCCAATCTTTCGTCGTTTAGGTGGTGCAGGTTGAATAAAAGTACTTTCAGGCTGTGTCAGATTTTAAAAAATCACATCATTCATAAGTCATAGACATTACATAAATAAAAATGGTGTGTATACTAAATTGTGTTTTACTTACTTTGGACCACTCAATGTATTTTTCTGACTGATTATCTTCTGAATCTTTGGAAACTAATGCAGTGAATTTAATAATAAGTTTTGGCACTCTCCTGTCTTGAGGTACAGTAATAGAATCAGCAGGAGGGGGGGGACTGACATGACCAGCTGGACTTGGTGGAGAAGTCTTAGGACAGAATGGTATATTAACTTCTCCATCCATAGCTTGAGGAGCCAGGTCACTAGACAGCACTGGTGGAGGAGAGGCAGTTTCAGGTGAAAGAGGACTACTACTTCTTTCGTCTTCCATGCCCTTGGGAGAAGCATCAGCAGGGACAGGATTTGGAGGAAACTGGCATCTCAACACAGATTCAGACAAAGAATCTAGTAAAGTTGAGTTGGTTTTGACCTCCACTTTCTGCTGATACCAGAGAATATATGCTGTCTCAGGTAAGGCACGTCTTGTGGATGAGGCACTTACATATGCATCATCAAAGTGATACCACCTAAAAAGGAATAAACCAGAAAAAAAACTATCAATAAAAATTCCACTTATAAATATAATAGTTCTGATGATGGATGAGAGGTGCAAGTCTGGAAAAGTAAAACCACCCTAATTGAAAATAATAT
>NW_026267132.1:169181-175940 GCF_000697945.3 Frankliniella occidentalis | reverse complement strand
TATGTAACTGACCATGGTGGTCAGTTACGGCACACAAGCTATACTTTGTGTCAGTTTGCAGGTCCTTCAAGGTAAACTCTTTCAGGTCAATAGTCTGGTCATAAGACACTTTGCAGGTATTTTTGATATAGTTATTATTATCAGTTCCAGAAAACCTGCAGCAAAAGAAATAATAATTAAGCAGGACAGTCCTCTTTTAAATCACCTGTAATCAAAATTTAGCATCTTTTACCTGACTAAATGCACCACAAGAATAGGAGGTAGCCTTCCAAATGTAAGATGACTCCTTGCACTGTCCTCCCCACAAGTGCTGCAGGTGTTGTATGATACAGTACGGAACAGCTCCAGGCACTCCTGTACATCCATGAATCATTAGTAAAGATATAAACCAGTAAAAGAAAATTATGACAGGGTAAAGAAAAAACACAACATAAACAAACCTGCAATGTGCATGTCGTCTTGCCCTCTGGAAGAGCCAGTGACAAGAACATTTCCGGAGCATCACATATTCCACTTTCAGTACCACAGGCTGAACAAATGCTGAGACGGACTGTTTGTAAACCAAACATATAAGTCATCTTGGACATTTCGGATGACATCCAAATATCAAGCACGCTTACATCCACATCATCAGGATCAATTCTTCTCTTGTCACCAGTGAAATGTTTTTCCTGTGGCAAAGTAAAAATTTAATCATACAATTCTGAGCTGCTACACTCTTTGTCGCAGAACAAGACAAAACTTACAAGTATTTCGCCATGAACCCTACTGATGAGGAATGTAAAAAACTCCATCAGGTCTTGTTGTGTTTTAGGCTTGAACCTCAGCCAGTTGCTCTGGAGACATTCCTGGAAATTTACACAAGACTAGTTACGAATAATTTCAAAAACACACAGGTTTGAAGGAGAACTGTGTCAGTCACGAACTTACAAGAAAAACATCGTATGAGTATGATGAAGATGAATGCTGCAGCTCTTCCAAAAATATTCTGAGGGCACATGTCAATGGATGGGTTACACTAGCATACTCGTCCAAGTGCACCAGCTGTAGTCCTCCAAGAACGATAGGGAATGACAACGAACATTGCATTATGCCATTGACGTAGCAGGTGTTCCCCATATTCTTCAGTCCACACAATCCACTTCCCAAAACTCGCTTGGCCTTTACAATGTTAAACAGAAAAAAATTATAAAATGTATAGGAAATCTTTACAAAAAAAAACAACAAACTGTGAAGCCATAAACACTTACTGGGCTGGTGTACATGTTTCATCATACAAAAACAGCACAAGTTCTTCACAAATTTATGAAAATATCTGAAAAATAAAAGTACTTTAATGTACAAGTGGTCTGAAACACGATAGTTATGTCAGAATTTTAGGAAAATACGCCGAGGAAGGCAGTTGTCAAAATAAACAGTGACCATCCATAGCCTCAACATAGCCTAACACCCATATTTCAGTCCTTTCACATGGAATAAATATTTCCATTCACGTTATATGGCGATAGTAACACCAGAATCGGATTCCTGGGGTGCTCACCTTTAAAATGATGTATAACACATTAAGTTTTCGTTCAGATTTACACGAGATACGCGCGATTCGGTGCCGGGGTGCGGACAGACCGAGCAGACGGCGAGCAAACAGTTGAAGGTTTGTGATGGTCCGGAAGCAGACTACAGACGGAGGCCATCTTGGATTCTTCTTGTTCCTCTAATTCGGAAAATAGCTCATTACTAAGTAGCAGTACTCAAAATCACAATACTTAGGTACATTATTAAAGTTACCTCACTAGTAAAAAATATATATAAAAGTAATATCCAGTGAGCTTAAAATCAGAAACGATGGCCAGTATATTAAGGAATGTTACGTTTCCTTACCTATGCAAGCTAAGAACTCGAAGCAACAGTCTTGATATCACATCAGAAATACAAGGATAATTACTAAGTAGCAGTACTCAAAATCACAATACTTAGGTACATTATCGAAGTTAGAACACCTTACTAGTAAAAAATATACATAAAAGTAATACCCAGTGAGCTTAAAATCAGAAACGTTGGCCAGAATATTAAAGGAATGTTACATTTCCTTGCTGCTCCCACAATGCCTGATGCTTCCCCTCACGTCACCTTTTTATGTTGCTTCTTTTTCATGTAAGATCATTTTTTGTTATTGAAAATTGTTTGGGTATCACCCCAAAAAAACGTTTTCTAAGCAGAAGGGTGGGTTGTAGTCGCGGTGCTTCACCGTTGCATCCCTTTCTCGTGTCTACGGGGCAATTTTTAAGGACGGACGGGCTTTGCGGGCCGAAGGTCCGTAACATCATTTGTTGCCTGAGCGTTAGCGAAGCCTTTGCTGTCATGAGGTGCAGGGAACTCTTCGGTGGACCTTAAGATACCCTGAAAATTTCAAGTCTCTAGCACATCTCCTTCTAGTGGAACAGACAGACAGACAGACAGACACACAGACAGACACACAGACACACACGAGGTCGTTTGCATAAGCCCGCTGGATAGCTTTTTCAAAGCAGAAGGGCGGGCTAGATACCAAAAGTCGAAAAATGTTTTTTTTTTTTTTTTCAAATATTTTTTGAAGTGTTTCTAAGGGGTAACTCGTGAAACTAGATCCCTGTGACCGAAATTTTTGTCCGTTTTCCTCTATCTTGTACCGTTTGGGTGCTGGGAGGCATTTCAGGCATTTCTTGATGAAAATGAGGTGAAAATGACCAAATGGTCCATAAAACCGTAAAAAAGCACTTACATCGAAAACTTGTATATGCACTCTTATTAACTCGTCTCGGGTGTCAGCGCCGCAGGCCTAGCTATGTGTGCGGCAGGCGCGTCGCAGCGTAACAGTGTTTCGTGAGATATTGCGAAACCTGTTACGCGAGACGTGATCTAGCGTACATATAGCTAGTTTACCTGCTGATTTGGCGTGGACAGCGCCATCAATTGCAACAGCATAGTAGGCTTACATACTCCAAATACAGTTAAAAGGCAATATTTTCTAATAAAACTTCAGAGTGTCATGTCTAAAACTGTCGGTAAACATAATACTGGATCGGGCATCGCGTGAGCTCGAAGTGCCACTATCGCTTTGCTTTTCTCTACTGCTTTCCTGTGACCAGCCACTATTTACTCCACGCAGTAAACGTCACAGTGATACCCACGTCAGCGTTGACGTACAGGTTTTCGGTCCGGCACTGCCGTTTTACCGGAGAGGACTCCCCACCAGGTGCGGGTGTAATCAGCTGTAAACAAGGCTGACCGTACCACAAATGATTGTATGGAAACCGCTTAAGAATAAAATTCTGCCACCCAGCTGTCGCACCTAAAGAGCCAGATGTTTAATCTAAGAAGAGCGAGGTTTCACTCGTTGCTCTATATATAAGCGCTTTACTTAAGAAAACCCCTCTCTTATTGAGGAAGATTCGAAAAATATCGCTCAAATATGGTGAGATATTGAAGCATTGTAATACCAAGCTTACAAGCAATTTGCACTGCAAGTAGGTGTCAATAAGTTTTTTGTGTTTGTTTGTTTTTTTTCGCTGTTTGTGTTTGCACGCCAGCTTGCCACTGTCGGCTCCGGACGCGCTTTGCAGCAGCACACAATCTCATAGAAGTGGCCGTGGGCTGCACCACGGCAACCAACTGACATGAACCTGTTATAGTGCCGCTTGACGCCTGGTATTTAGGTGATCCAGCATGTTATTCCTACTCGTCCTCCTAGTACTCATCTGCCAGAAAGGCATCTACGGCAAAGTTATGAATTCTTTGATTGTAAGTTAAATATAAATACTACATTTTTTCAATTACTTCTTCAAATTCAGACTCTTTTTTAGCCCGCCCTTCTGCTTTAGGAAAGCTGTCTAGCGGGCTTTTGCAAACGACCTCGTGTGTGTCTGTCTGTGTGTCTGTCTGTTCCACTAGAAGAAGATGTGCTAGAGACTTCAAATTTTCAGGGTATCTTAAGGTTCACTCCTAGAAAATGAAACGCCTACGGCAAATCCTGGCAAACAAACCAAAGGGGCTAAAAGCGGGTATCAAAGAACAGAGGGTAGGTCAAAGAAGTTAGAAAAAATATTTTTTTTATGATCTCCGAAGGGGTAGCTCGGGAAAGTATAACCCCCTGGACTTAAATTTTGTCCGTTTGGCTCTATCTCTCACCTCTCGGGCGCTGGAGGGTCTTCTTTTGACGAAAATAAGCTAAAATTCGGTGTAGTGAACATTTAGTTGTAGAGGAAGGCCTCGAATTGCATAGTGGACCCCCCCCCCCCTTAAAAAAGAAGTTTTTCTAAGCAGAAGGGTGGGTTGTAGTCACGGTTCGTCACCGTTAAGGAGCAAAATTTAATGACGACGGGTTTTAGCGGGCTGAACGCCCGCTATATTATTTGATTATGTTTTTCAGCAAATTTAGCATAAACGGTCGGGCCGCAGGCCCGAGCGTCGCCGCCGGTGTGAGGTGGTGAAGGTACCCCCGTGATGCTTGTACCGGAGGTACAATCACCACGTGATAGTCCTACCCCCCCAGTAAATGCCAACAACACGCGTGGGGGTATATCTACCACGCACACTGGGGCGAAAACGGAAATTTAGGGTCATAAAGGCGATTTCTTCAGAATGAGTTTAGAGTTCAGCCAACTGTGCCATTTTGTTCAGAAAGGACCAAAGCTCACTCTCCTGTACTTGTTAGCCACATTTAGCGCCGCTTTCTATGCAGAAACAGGCCTCAAAGTCAGTGAAATTCGTGTACTTTTGCTCAAATTGTGTCAGGGGTCCAAATAATCTAAAATTAACGCTAATTTCGAAAAGATAATGTATTTGAACCACATATCGTTGGAAAGAGGAAGGTCCGAGAAATCTAAAGACCATCTCGTTTTTGGTCTAACTATCTTCATTTAATATTTAAATCCTGTTAAATTTCGATAAAAATTGGCGTTTTTGCTGTTTTTGACTTGAGATATCTTAAGTTGCGAACACTTGCGAACACTTCTGCGACCGTCAGAGGCTAGTAGAAGTGACCTCCTTTCAGGGCTATATGGGCACGGGTAGCGAAATGTAGCGGTTCTCTCTCAAAATGGCGGTAAAATTGACCAAAATCTCATTTTCTCACAAGTTTTTGAGACGGAGACGGTCTTAATTTAATCAGAGAACACACAAAATTGGTTATACGGGGGTTTTCAGATGTTCCGAATCTATTTCCGGTGTCCGTTTGCACCTCCAGGGTCATCCTGGTGTCGTCGTCGGGGACCTCGTGGGGTCGCCGATGACGTCCCCCCCAAAAATTGGTACCTAGGGGTTTTCGGTCGCGCTGAAGCCATTTCCGGTGTCTGTTTGCACCTCCAGGGTCATCCTAGGGCCATCGTCGGAGACCTCTTGGGGTCACCGAGGACCCCATGGGCTCGCCGACGACGTCATGGGGTCGCCGAAGAGTTTTTTTTCTGAAAATTACTGGAGGTGCAAACAGACACCGGAAATGGCTTCAGCGCGACCGAAAACCCCCTGGTACCAATTATCTTGGGGAACGTCATCGGCGACCTCGTGAGGTCCCCGACGACGACCCCAGGATGACCCTGGAGGTGCAAACAGACACCGGAAATGGCTTCAGCGCAACTGATAACCCCCTGGTACTAATTTCCTTGGCGGACGTCATCGGCGACCTCGTGAGGTCCCCGACGACGACCCAGGATGACCCTGGAGGTGCAAACGGACATCGGAAATGGCTTTAGGAGACGCCAAAACCCCCGGATACCAACTTTGACACCATTCTGAGTACTCTAGACTTTTGACCCTAAAATTCCGTTTTCGCCCCAGTGTGCCACGTGACGGTTTTACCTACCATCGAGAGGGGTAAAACCATCACGTGATTGTTGTACCCCCCATCGAGGGGGGTACAACTATCACGTGATAGTCATACTTCCTATAGGGGGTATAGGGAGCACGTGATGGTTGTAACCCCCTTAAAGAGGGGGTATAACTATCACGTGGTGGATACACCCCCGATAGAATCAGCATTCAGAGGGGGGTATGACTACCATTCGATGGTTATACCCACCTGTATTGTACCTTAATAGACCTTCTGAGCCGCTCGGCGCGCAACGTCGCAGACTGACTGAATACAATTCGAGATAGCTCTTAAAATCGGACGCAATTCAAGAAACGAAAAACACTTGCAGCTAGATTTTGTTTCGCTGAATCCGAAAATGTAGTCACTTTTGTCATTCAACGATGTATTTTCGCGTATATTCGATTATAAGTGACTATGCCTGGCCCGCAAGCCGTTGCGCCGGGGTTAGTCACTTATAATCGAATATACGCCGAAATACATCGTTGAATGACAAAAGTGATTACATTTTCGGATTCAGCGAAACAAAATCTAGCTGCAAGTGTTTTTCGTTTTTTGAGTTGCGTCCGATTTTAAGAGAAATCTGGGCGTTGCCTGCTCATCCGCTCCAAGCTGCTCAGAAGGTCTATAGTACTTCAAATAGTACCCCTGCACTGGGCCATACTGCGTATACTGACACGACTACGAATAGTGAGTCATCTTAAAAGTCGTCTTGAGGGGGTACAAACGTCACGTGGTGGTGTTCCCCCTCACACTCATGCATGGCGAGGGGGTACATCCTTCACGTGGTGGTTGCACCTCCTTTCAGAAACGTGTTGCGAAGGGGGTACATCCATCACGTGGTGGTGTTACCCCCTTACACTCGTGCATGGCGATGGGGTACATCCTTCACGTGGTGGTTGTACCTTCTTTCAGAG
>NW_026267132.1:160925-162571 GCF_000697945.3 Frankliniella occidentalis | reverse complement strand
TATAACCATCACATGGTAGTCATACCCCCCTCTGAATGCCGATTCTACCGGAGGTAAATCCACCACGTGATAGTTATACCCCCTCTTTAAGGGGGTTACAACCATCACGTGCTCCCTATACCCCCCTATAGGAGGTATGACGATAACGTGATAGTTGTACCCCCCTCGATGGGGGTTACAACTATCACATGAAGGATTTACCCCCTCGACTTTAAGTTACGGCAGGGGGTATGACTTTCACGTGTTAGGTGTACCCCCCCTCACTCTAAAAATTAGTTGTTAAAAAACAGCTCAGTTGTTGACCAACAGCTCAGTTGTTCAAGAACAACAGAAGTTGTCGAAAAACAACTACGTTTGTTGTCAATGCATTGTTAATATTGGACTATTGGGCACCATTTTGTTTTTGCTGACTTTTTTAATCACTGTAACTGGACAACTTTTGCTGTTAATTGACAACCGAAGCTGTTGTACAACAACACGAGTCAGTTAAAAACTTAACAACGAATTTGTTGTTAAGTGACAACAATTTTTTTTACAATGCTGTATGCCTACCATGGGGTATGGGGACCACACCACACCGGCAGGCCAAGCAGGCCCGGCCGCTGCCGAACGGAGTTGCCGGCGAAGCTAAGCGGAGCTGGCAACTCCGTTTGGCGTAAGGGCGGGCCTGCTTGTTTAACAGTGTACCTTAGCCGTCACCCTAGAGGACATGGTCTTTCCAACATGACAAGACAATTGGCCGTACTTGGTGTCATTTTTACGAATACATATTCTTTGGCATTTTCTTTCTGAATAGGGCCCTTACATTTCACACGTCGACCGTTTTTACAATTGTGAACAAGACAACCACCTGCTACCCTGGGAATGGCATTTGCGTGGTTCTCACTTCAACCCCCACAAACCAAAAGAGCTACAACTGATAACAGGCAATGTGACGGGTGTGAATGTGACTCTTGATAACAGCTACTGGGTAAGACAGTGTGTGTGTGTGTGTGTGTGTGTGACATTTGAAGACATGCCAACCAAAAAAGTGTGACGTGTGTACCTTCGTCTTTTCCTCGAAAACGGTTGTACCGATGACGGAATGCGAGTTTGCCTAATCATCTATAATTTAAGGGAGACCCAGTCTCCCCTTTTCGTTCGCTACGGACTAATTTGAAATATTTGGTTCCCTTTCCCCCGGAGGGAGCTTCAGATGTTGTTGTTTCGGTGGTGGCTACACTGAGTGGAAAAGAGCGCGAACACGCAAATAGCTCCTTGCGCCCACTTCGTGACTTTCTGATTTTCTCACACGTGATCATAATGTCAGATGGTCAAACCAAGTGTGAAATTTTTCGTTTTAGAGTTCCGGAACTCGTCTTAAAAGTTTCGCCGGTGTCCGGTGAAAAGGAACGAAAGTGATATTTTGAATGGTTTACGTATTTACGTACGTAAGTTGGAGAGGAGGTGGGGGTTCGGGGTTCGGGAGAAATGTGCAAAGGTAACTATTGTTTCGGGGTCATCTTGACCACGGTGGAGAGAGAGAAGGTGGCGGCACGAGGGTCTCCCAGCATAGGGACCCGCGGGTCCAGAATCTCGACAGGTTGGGGGATTAACGGCCGAGTCGGGGCTATCTAACGTGCCGGTACAGAGTACCTGCAGTCGGG
>NW_026267132.1:157010-160875 GCF_000697945.3 Frankliniella occidentalis | reverse complement strand
TTTGCCTTCCTTGGAACAGTCAGACTCTTTAGTTATTCTCTGGTAAAAGCAAATGTAAGAGTCACCTTTTAGAGCTCCCCGTGATGTTAAGGAAGATACCTGAAACAAGATTGGCTCTCGTCAGTTTTCATATCGTATTTCATCCGGCTCTTTATTCTTATTTAATTTTTACCTCGGAGTCATTAAACTGAAAAATCTTTCGAATGATTTGACGCACGTATTGTTTTTAATTGATATGATGATCAATAATGAGTCAAATTAAACGAGCATTGACTGCATGACTTCACTTTATTGGACCGACTTCTTCAACAGGTTCACACACAAAGACAGGTTGACAAAAGACAAGCGACACAGTACAGACAGTATAATATGAAAAACTAAACATAACGTATGAATTTGCCATAAATGAAATGGCAGACGATACAAAACAAGATAACATTTACTAGCACTTAAAAGTATTATAGAATGCAAAGAAATGTATTGATAATACAACACCCCTTCTTGAAAAGAAATATAATCAAAATAATCACAATTGGTTAGTACAAAACAAGGAACATTTGTTATAAACTAAGTTAATACAAAGAGAACATTAAAAACAAATATTGATAAACAAAACTAATATGATAAAGTTTGGCACAATATTTGGTAAGGTAGGCTAAGGTCACAATCAATGAACTATTTATGACTGGTTTGAACAACAAAACCTAATTTCTCCACAAAATACTTAGTCTTCTTTCCGCTCAGGAGCTTTGTAAAGATGTCAGCGTGGTTCTCAGTATACTGGACATACTCCAGTTTGACTCTCCGACGTTGAATTTCTTCTTGAATGAAGTGGTACTTGTTGTCAATATATTTAGACCTTTCAGTATTGGTCTGACCTTCAGCTTTCTTAATGGCACCTTGGTTGTCTTGATGATGGACGGACTAATGGCATACTCAGGAAAGTTAATTTCTCTCAGTAAACCTTTCAGGTAAATAACCTCTTTGACACACTCACTCAGTGCAATGTATTCAGCATCATAAGAGCATTGCTGTTTTTGGCTTTTTCAGGTGATTGTAGCACCTGCCAGGTGAATCACATATCCACCCTGTTTTTGATCTACATGCACTCCAGTTAGAGTCAACATAGGTTTCAAGTGGTTTTTCTGTCTTCTTGTATTTGATAACAAAATCTTGAGTTTGCTTCAAATATCTCATTAAATGTTTGGCATTAACCCAGTCTTTTCTGGTGGGTTTGTTGTTCTTCTGACATAAAGCACTTACTGCGAAAGCAATATCAGGCCTCGTACTGTTGCCCGAATACAATGTTCCAGTTGCTTGTCTGAAGATGTGTTCATCGAACAATGGGCTCTCTTCTATTATATTGTAATCAGGATTCAGGACAGTTGTCAGCCCTTTTGCCTCTTCTGGGATTCTGAAGGTATTCAGCCTTTCATTGATGTAATGATTTTGATCCAAAGTCACTTTATTCTTGTTGACAAAATTTATATTCATGCCAAGAAGCATTTTGGCTTTTCCCAGATCTTTCATCTGATAAAATTTTGCTGATTTGTTTCTTGAAAAGGTCCACTTCAGTTTTTGTTCCAATGAGTAGGAAATCAGCCACATGAAATCCAATAATTAGATTTTCACTGTAATAGATACACTGGTCATGTTGAGATTGTTTCAGTTTGATTTTCTCAACTAACTTTGAGCTCAATTCTTCATACCAGTTGTGGGCACTCTGGGGTAACCCGTAGATACTCTTGTTGAGTTTGCAGACATATTCAGCGGGGTCAGATACTTCAGCACCATGGGGTTGTTCCATGTATATTGTATCTTCTATTTTGCTATTTAGGTATGCAGACTTCACATCAATTTGATCAGCACACCAACCTTTCTCTACAGCAAGAGAAAGTAACATTCTGATGCTTGATTTTCTTATTACAGGAGCATAAGTGTCTTGAAAATCGACACCAGGAATTAATGAGAAGCCTCTTGCTACCCATCGAGCCTTGAATGTCACTACTTCTCCATATTCATTTATCTTTCTCGTGAACACCTATTTACCATCCACTATATTTTTCTTGAGTGGGCGTGGCACTACTTTCCGAGTGTCCATGTCCAGTAGTTTGGATATTTCATCATCCATAGCATCTCTCCATCTTGCTGCATCAGGGCATTTCATTGCCTGTTGGACAGATGTCGGATCTGGATAATCCAAATAGGGTGTGATATTTGCTGAAAAACAACAGCTACCTTGGCTGTGATGCACTGGTCCACATTGTACAAGTTCAAATCGTCAAACCTTTGTATGATGTAATTCAGAGCATCTTCGTTGCGCTGTCTCATCATCTGCGTCCATTCTTCTTCTTCAGGATCGTCCTGATCTTGGTATCCCGGCTCGATGGCCTCCCACCATCTCTTCTGTGATAGGGCGGCTTTAATCCTTCTCGACCGTGGATAATAATTCGTCCCAGACAGAATTTCTACTTCTCGGAGCTTCTCTCCGCCGGCCGCCATTGTTGCACTTCTCGCAGGTGACGCCGGTCTTCAACAAGTGTCTCTTCTCTTCTCAGATTCTTCTCTCTTCTTCACAAGGTTTTAAATCTTCTTCTTCTACTGCAGGTCGCTTAGGGATGCTTCTGGGCCCATGACCTATTGTTTTAAATTGGTATGATGATCAATAATGAGTCAAATTAAACGAGCATTGACTGCATGACTTCACTTTATTGGACCGACTTCTTCGACAGGTTCACACACAAAGACAGGTTGACAAAAGACAAGCGACACAGTACATACAGTACAATATGAAAAACTAAACATAACGTATGAATTTGCTATAAATGAAATAGCAGATGATACAAAACAAGATTATATTTACTGGCACTTAAAAGTATTATAGAATGCAAAGAAATGTATTAATAATGCAACAGCACGCAGTGTACTGTCCTCCATCTATTTTCTTGTTCTTGTCAGACTTGTGATTGATACTACCCAGACAATTGTACACAGTGTGAGAACAGGTTGACACAAACACTGGCTGTAAGTTAATTGTGATTGCCTCTTTAATTGGAGTAGAAATTTTAAAACCATCTTGCGAAAACCTGTAAGAAATGACGTCATAAAAATCTCTCCTAAAAGGAACATTATTTGTCAGTGTCCTTACCTTTTCAAATGCAGAATGAGTGTGTTGGGTGGCTTTATAACTACTGTTTTCTTCTGTAGGCTATTTCTTTCACACTTCTTACACTTCTCCTCTAGCGGTTCGTTTTTAAATTAGTCTAAGATGCACTCTTCAATTGTCTGGCTAACAACCGACAAACCTAAAACAGTGAATGGATGCAGGGTAAGAGAAGTGACCCTGCAACTGTCACAACAAACTGAAAAATGAATGTAGGGTCAGGTAGTAGTCTAGGTAGGTCTACTAGTTCTAGTAAAATAATTTCTCACTTTCTATTTGGGTGAACCCACCGAGTATGTAGTCGATCGGGGTGGTGCATTGGATGGTGATGTGTAGACTAAAATTAAGTGAATGATCGTTTCAATAAGCAAAGTGGTCATAAAATATATTATTTCATAGCATGCACTGCGTGGTTTGTACTTACGACTCATCCTGAAATTTTGCCAAAATTCTGTTTTCAAGGTTTCCAAGACTACGCATAAGAACTCAAAAGCATCTTGTGGTTTTGAAGCTTCATACGTCGGCCAAATATCTGTACGAGATAGAACAAAGAGAATTACCGATCGCACTTCAAGGTGCCCTCACTTTGAACATCCAATGTGGTGGCGCGAGGGAAATGCGGTCGCGTACCTTTCAAAAGATCAACAACTTCAGACGGGTCCATGACTCGAACTTTCTTGTATGCCTCAAAAGCTGAAAACA